>NC_089240.1:41992407-42310576 GCF_963924675.1 Phocoena phocoena | reverse complement strand
ATAAGGTGTCCATATGTGCGTGGGTTTATCTCTGGTCTTTCTATCCTGTTCCACTGATCTATCTTTCTGTTTTTGTGCCAGTACCATACTGTCTTGATTACTGTTGCTTTGTAGTATAGTCTGAAGTCAGGGAGCCTGATTCCTCCAGCTCCTTTTTTCGTTCTCAAGATTGCTTTGGCTATTCGGGGTCTTTTGTGTTTCCATACAAATTGCGAAATTTTTTGTTCTAGTTCTGTGAAAAATGCCAGTGGTAGTTTGATAGGGATTGCATTGAATCTGTAGATTGCTTTGGGTAGTAGAGTCATTTTCACAATGTTGATTCTTCCCATCCAAGAACATGGTATATCTCTCCATCTATTTGTATCATCTTTAACTTCTTTCATCAGTGTCTTATAATTTTCTGCATACAGGTCTTTCGTATCCTTAGGTAGGTTTATTCCTAGATATTTTATTCTTTTTGTTGCAATGGTAAATGGGAGTGTTTTCTTGATTTCACTTTCAGATTTTTCATCATTAGTATATAGGAATGCCAGAGATTTCTGTGCATTAATTTTGTATCCTGCTACTTTACCAAATTCATTGATTAGCTCTAGTCGTTTTCTGGTAGCATCTTTAGGATTCTCTATGTATAGTATCATGTCATCTGCAAACAGTGACAGCTTTACTTCTTCTTTTCCGATTTGGATTCCTTTTATTTCCTTTTCTTCTCTGATTGCTGTGGCTAAAACTTCCAAAACTATGTTGAATAAGAGTGGTGAGAGTGGGCAACCTTGTCTTGTTCCTGATCTTAGTGGAAATGCTTTCAGTTTTTCACCATTGAGGATGATGTTTGCTGTGGGCTTGTCATATATGGCCTTTATTATGTTGAGGAAAGTTCCCTCTATGCCTACTTTCTGGAGGGTTTTTATCATAAATGGGTGTTGAATTTTGTCGAAAGCTTTCTCTGCATCTATTGAGATGATCACATGGTTTTTCTCCTTCAGTTTGTTAATATGGTTTATCACATTGATAGATTTGCGTATATTGAAGAATCCTTGCATTCCTGGAATAAACCCCACTTGATCATGGTGTATGATCCTTTTAATGTGCTTTTGGATTCTGTTTGCTAGTATTTTGTTGAGGATTTTTGCATCTATGTTCATCAGTGATATTGGCCTGTAGTTTTCTTTCTTTGTGACATCCTTGTCTGGTTTTGGTATCAAGGTGATGGTGGCCTCGTAGAAGGGATCTGGGAGTGTTCCTCCCTCTGCTATATTTTGGAAGAGTTCGAGAAGGATAGGTGTTAGCTCTTCTCTAAACGTTTGATAGAATTCACCTGTGAAGCCATCTGGTCCTGGGCTTTTGTTTGTTGGAAGATTTTTAATCACAGTTTCAATTTCAGTGCTTGTGATTGGTCTGTTCATATTTTCTATTTCTTCCTGATTCAGTCTTGGCAGGTTGTGCATTTCTAAGAATTTGTCCATTTCTTCCAGATTGTCCATTTTATTGGCATAGAGTTGCTTGTAGTAATCTCTCATGATTTTTTTTATTTCTGCAGTGTCAGTTGTTACTTCTCCTTTCTCATTTCTAATTCTATTGATTTGAGTCTTCTCCCTTTTTTTCTTGATGAGTGTGGCTAGTGGTTTATCTATTTTGTTTATCTTCTCAAAGAACCAGCTTTTAGTTTTATTGATCTTTGCTATCGTTTCCTTCATTTCTTTTTCATTCATTTCTGATCTGATTTTTATGATTTCTTTCCTTCTGCTAGCTTTGGGGCTTTTTTGTTCTTCTTTCTCTAATTGCTTGAGGTGCAAGGTTAGGTTGTTTATTCGAGATGTTTCCTGCTTCTTAAGGTGGGCTTGTATTGCTATAAACTTCCCCCTTAGAACTGCTTTTGCTGCATCCCATAGGTTTTGGGTCGTTGTGTCTCCATTGTCATTTGTTTTTAGGTATTTTTTTATTTCCTCTTTGATTTCTTCAGTGATCACTTCATTATTAAGTAGTGTATTGTTTAGCCTCCATGTGTTTGTATATTTTACAGATCTTTTCCTGTAATTGATATCTAGTCTCATGGCGTTGTGGTCAGAAAAGATACTTGATACAATTTCAATTTTCTTAAATTTACCAAGGCTTGCTTTGTGACCCAAGATATGATCTATCCTGGAGAATGTTCCATGAGCACTTGAGAAAAATGTGTATTCTGTTGTTTTTGGATGGAGTGTCCTATAAATATCAATTAAGTCCATCTTGTTTAATGTATCATTTAAAGCTTGTGTTTCCTTTTTTATTTTGATTTTGGATGATCTGTCCATGGGTGAAAGTGGCGTGTTAAAGTCCCCTACTATGAATGTGTTACTGTCGATCTCCCCTCTTATGGCTGTTAGTACTTGCCTTATGTATTGAGGTGCTCCTATGTTGGGTGCATAAATATTTACAATTGTTATATCTTCTTGGATCGATCCCTTGATCATTATGTAGTGTCCTTCTTTATCCCTTTTAATAGTCCTTATTTTAAAGTCTATTTTGTCTGATATGAGAATTGCTACTCCAGCTTTCTTTTGGTTTCCATTTGCATGGAATATCTTTTTCCATCCCCTTACTTTCAGTCTGTATGTGTCTCTAGGTCTGAGGTGGGTCTCTTGTAGACAGCATATATAAGGGTCTTGTTTTTGTATCCATTCAGCCAATCTGTGTCTTTTGGTGGGAGCATTTAGTCCATTTACATTTAAGGTAATTATCGATATGTATGTTCCTATTCCCATTTTCTATATTGTTTTGGGTTCGTTATTATAGGTCGTTTCCTTCTCTTGCATTTCTTATCTAGAGAAGTTCCTTTAGCATTTGTTGTAAAGCTGGTTTGGTGGTGCTGAACTCTCTCAGCTTTTGCTTGTCTGTAAAGGTTTTAATTTCTCCATCAAATCTGAATGAGATCCTTGCTGGGTAGTGTAGTCTTGGTTGCAGGTTTTTCTCCTTCATCACTTTCAGTATGTCCTGCCACTCCCTTCTGGCTTGTAGGGTTTCTGCTGAGAGATCAGCTGTTAACCTTATGGGGATTCCCTTGTGTGTTATTTGTTGTTTTTCCCTTGCTGCTTTTAATATGCTTTCTTTGTATTTAATTTTTGACAGTTTGATTAATATGTGTCTTGGCATATTTCTCCTTGTATTTATCCTGTATGGGACTCTCTGTGCTTCCTGGACTTGATTAACTATTTCCTTTCCCATATTAGGGAAGTTTTCAACTATAATCTCTTCAAATATTTTCTCAGTCCCTTTCTTTTTTTCTTCTTCTTCTGGAACCCCTATAATTCGAATGTTGGTGCGTTTAATGTTGTCCCAGAGGTCTCTGAGACTGTCCTCAGTTCTTTTCATTCTTTTTTCTTTATTCTGCTCTGCAGTAGTTATTTCCACTACTTTATCTTCCAGGTCACTTATCCGTTCTTCTGCCTCAGTTATTCTGCTATTGATCCTATCTAGAGTACTTTTAATTTCATTTATTGCGTTGTTCATCGTTGCTTGTTTCATCTTTAGTTCTTGTAGGTCCTTGTTAACTGTTTCTTGCATTTTGTCCATTCTACTTCCAAGATTTCAGATCATCCTTACTATCATTATTCTGAATTCTTTTTCAGGTAGATTGCCTATTTCCTCTTCAATTGTTAGGTCTGGTGGGTTTTTATCTTGCTCCTTCATCTGCTGTGTGTTTTTCTGTCTTCTCATTTTGCTTATCTTACTGTGTTTGGGGTCTCCTTTTTGCAGGCTGCACGTTCGTAGTTCCCGTTGTTTTTGATGTCTGTCTCCAGTGGCTAAGGTTGTTTCAGTGGGTTGTGTAGGCTTCCTGGTGGAGGGGACTAGTGCCTGTGTTGTGCTGGATGAGGCTGGATCTTGTCTCTCTAGTGGGCAGGTTCACGTCTGGTGGTGTGTTTTGGGGTGTCTGTGGCCTTATTATGATTTTAGGCAGCCTCTCTGCTAATGAGTGGGGTTGTTTTCCTGTTTTGCTAGTTGTTTGGCATAGGTTGTCCAGCACTGTGGCTTGCTGGTCGTTGAGTGACGCTGGGTGCTGGTGTTAAGATGGAGGTCTCTGGGAGATTTCCACCGTTTAATATTATGTGGAGCTGGGAGGTCTCTTGTTGACCAGTGTCCTGAAGTTGGCTCTCCTACCTCAGAGGCAGAGCCCTGCCTCCTGGGCTGGAGCACCAAGAGCCTTTCATCCACACGGCTCAGAATAAAAGGGAGAAAAAGTAGAGAGAATTATTAGAAGTATGAGGAAAGAAAGAAGGAAAGGAGGAAAGGAAGGAAGGAAGAAAGAAGCAAAGAAGGAAAGAAAGGAGGGAGGGAGGGAGGGAGGGAGGAAGGAAGGAAGGAAGGAGGGATAGAAGGAGAAAATGTAGAGAGAATTAGTAGAAGTATGGGGAAAGAAAGAGGGAAAGGAGGAAAGGAAGGAAGGAAGAAAGAAGCAAAGAAGGAAAGAAAGGAGGGAAGGAGGGAGGGAGGAAGGAAGGAAGGAAGGAGGGAAAGAAGGAGAAAATGTAGAGAGAATTAGTAGAAGTATGAGGAAAGAAAGAAGGAAAGGAGGAAAGGAAGGAAGGAAGAAAGAAGCAAAGAAGGAAAGAAAGGAGGGAGGGAGGGAGGGAGGAAGGAAGGAAGGAAGGAGGGAAAGAAGGAGAAAATGTAGAGAGAATTAGTAGAAGTATGAGGAAAGAAAGAAGGAAAGGAGGAAAGGAAGGAAGGAAGAAAGAAGCAAAGAAGGAAAGAAAGGAGGGAGGGAGGGAGGGAGGAAGGAAGGAAGGAGGGAAAGAAGGAAAAAAGACAGAAAGAAAGAAGATACAGTAAAAATAAAATAAAGTATAATATAGTTATTGTACTAAAAAATATTTAGAAAAAAAAAAAAAAGGGACGGATAGAACCCTAGGACAAATGTTGGAAGCAAAGCTATACAGAGAAAATCTTACACAGAAGCATACACATACACGTTCACAAAGAGAGGCAAAGGGGGAAAAATCATAAATCCTGCTCCCAGAGACCACCTCCTCAACCTGGGGTGATTCGCTGTCTAAAGGAGGGAAGGAAGGAAGGAAAGAAAGAAAGAAAGAACGAAGGTAAAGTACAATAAAGTTATTACAATTAAAATTAATTATTAAGAAAAAAAATTAAAAAAAAAAAACCATGGATGGATAGAGAGGCTCTGGGTTTGAAGTTATAGCTGAGGGACACTGATGGAGGTGTAGTTAACAGAAGTTCAAGGGATATTTTTTAAAATTAATTAATTAATTAATTTTTGGCTGCACTGGGTCTTCATTGCTGTGCGGGCTTTCTCTAGTTGCAGTGAGTGGGGGCTGCTCTTTGTTGCGGTGCGTGGGCTTCTCACTGCAGTGGCTTCTCTTGTTGCAGAGCACAGGCTCTAGATGTGGCGGGCTTCAGTAGTTGTAGCACACGGGCTCAGTAGTTGTGGCTTGCGGGCTCTAGAGTGCAGGCTCAGTAGTTGTGGCGCACGGGCTTAGTTGCTCCGCGGCATGTGGGATCTTCCTGGACCAGGGTTCGAACCCATGTCCCCTGCACTGGCAGGCGGATTCTTAACCACTGCACCACCAGGGAAGTCCCCAGAAGTTCAAGGGGTATTAATGGTGGTAGTTTAAAGTGACCTGGCTTCAAGGTCACAGCAGATGGATATTCACAGTGGAGAAGTTGACAGAGGTCTTTCTCAATTTCAAAGTGGAGAGTCATTGATGAGGGAATTAATGGAGGCCCAGGATTTGAAGCCTAGATCCACGGGTATTTATTGTTTTGTATTGCACTAATTATTAAAGGGTTAATTAGGATAGTTTCAAGTTCTAGGTGGAGTAGTTTAGAGAGGCTGACTTTGAGGTCAGTCTAGAATATCAGAGATACTGGAAGACTTAATGAGGCATTAATTCTCATTACAATACAGAGGGGAATTGATCAAGGACAAGATAATAGAACCAAGGACAAATTCTAAAAAAGAAGGAAATTGATGGTAATTGAGTTAACAGAGACCCAAACTGGAGGTCAGTTTAGGGGGACAGTGATGATAGAAGAGTTGTTTGATGCTTGGGATTTGGTATCCAGACCAAAATGAAGTTGATGTTGGGATAGCTAACATAGGGCCAGATACAAGGTTAGAAGCAGAGGGGTATTGATGGTGGTATTGTTAATAGAAGTCTGGATTCAAGATTTACACCAAAAGAGCTTTTATGATGGAATAGGGCTGGAACTGACATGAGACCAGAAAGCTATTAATGGCACAATATTTAAGAGACCTGGGTTTAAGGTTAGACCAGAAAGGTGTTGATGGTGAAAGTGTTAACTGAAGTACAATTGGGATGTCAGATCCATTAGTGGTGAAATAGATAAGACAGTCTCAGGTTTATGGTTAGGAATACGAAACAGGTGATGGTAGAATAGTTTGTAGAAGTCCAGATTCATGTTGAACGCAAAGGGATTTAGATGGTGGCTCTTCAATGTGGCAGAGCCTACCCCTACCTGTCACCCTTGGTCTGAACATTACCACCTGCAGCCCTCATATTGGCTTCAGTGCTGGTACCACTTCTCCTAGCCCCGGGGTCACTGCCTCACATTAGGGCTTCATATTGGCAAGGCTTGTCCCTGCCCATCACTCACAACCTAGGAGTCACTGCTGTCTAGGCTTTCCATTGGTCCTTTCTTTTTTTTTCACCAAGCCATTAATGTTTTATAATTATGGTTTTGTCTAATTGTATAAACCCTCTCCTCCCCCCCACTGTACTAATTACATTTTTTAATTTTCTGTGTCTTATGATGTTTTTGTTGTTGCTGTTAGTTTCTGCTTTATAACAAAGTGAATCACTTACACATATACATATGTTCCCATATCTCTTCCCTCTTGCATCTCCCTCCCTCCTACCCTCCCTATCCCACCCCTCTAGGTGGTCACAAAGCACCCAGCTGATCTCCCTGTGCTATGCGGCTGCTTCCCACTAGCTACCTATTTTACGCTTGGTAGTGTATATATGTCTATGCCACTCTCTCACTTTGTCACAGCTTACCCTTCCTCCTCCCCATATCCTCAAGTCCATTCTCTAGTAGGTCTGTGTCTTTATTCCTGTCTTGCCCTTAGGTTCTTCATGACATTTTTCCCCCTTAGATTACATATATATGTGTTAGCATACGGTATTTGTCTTTCTCTTTCTGACTTACTTCATTCTGTATGACAGACTCTAGGTCCATCCACCTCACTACAAATAACTCAATTTCTTTTCTTTTTATGGCTGAGTAATATTCCATTGTATATATGTGCCACATCTTCTTTATCCATTCATCTGATGATGGACACTTAGGTTGTTTCCAACTCCTGGCTATTGTAAATAGAGCTGCAATGAACATTTTGGTACATGACTCTTTCTGAATTATGGTTTTCTCAGGGTATATGCCCAGTAGTGGGATTGCTGGGTCATATGGTAGTTCTATTTGTAGTTTTTTAAGGAACCTCCATACTGTTCTCCATAGTGGCTGAACCAATTCACATTCCCACCAGCAGTGCAAGAGTGTTCCCTTTTCTCCACACCCTCTCCAGCATTTATTGTTTCTAGATTTTTTGATAATGGCCATTCTGACTGGTGTAAGATGATATCTCATTGTAGTTTTGATTTGCATTTCTCTAATGATTAATGATGTTGAGCATTCTTTCATGTATATGTTGGCAGTCTGTATATCTTCTGTGGAGAAATGTCTATTTAGGTCTTCTGCCCATTTTTGGATTGGGTTGTTGTTTTTTTGCTATTGAGCTGCATGAGCTGCTTGTAAACTTTGGAGATTAATCCTTTGTCAGTTGCTTCATTTGCAAATATATTCTCCCATTCTGAGGGTTGTCTTTTGGTCTTGTTTATGGTTTCCTTTGCTGAGTAAAAGCTTTGAAGTTTCATGAGGTCCCATTTGTTTATTTTTGTTTTTATTTCCATTTCTCTAGGAGGTGGGTCAAAAAGGATCTTGCTGTGATTTATGTCATAGAGTGTTCTGCCTATGTTTTCCTCTAAGAGTTTGATAGTTTCTGGCCTTACATTTAGGTCTTTAATCCATTTTGAGCTTATTTTTGTGTATGGTGTTAGGGAGTGTTCTAATCAGATACTTCTACATGTACCTGTCCAGTTTTCCCAGCACCACTTATTGAAGAGGCTGTTCTTTCTCCACTGTATATTCCTGCCTACTTTAGCAAAGAAAATGTGACCATATGTGCGTGGGTTTATCTCTGGGCCTTCTATCCTGTTCCATTGATCCATATTTCTGTTTTTGTGCCAGTACCATACTGTCTTGATTATTGTAGCTTTGTAGTATAGTCTGAAGTCAGGGAGCCTTATTCCTCCAGCTCCACTTTTCATTCTCAAGATTGCTTTGGCTATTCGGGGTCTTTTGTGTTTCCATACAAAGTGTGAATTTTTTTGTTCTAGTTCTGTGAAAAATGCCAGTGGTAGTTTGATAGGGATTGCATTGAATCTGTAGATTGCTTTGGGTAGTAGAGTCATTTTCACAATGTTGATTCTTCCCATCCAAGAACATGGTATATCTCTCCATCTATTTATATCATTTTTAATTTCTTTCATCAGTGTCTTATAATTTTCTGCATACAGGTCTTTTGTCTCCTTAGGTAGGTTAATTCCTAGATATTTTATTCTTTTTGTTGCAGTGGTAAATGGGAGTGTTTTCTTATTTCACTTTCAGATTTTTCATCATTAGTGTATAGGAATACCAGAGATTTCTGTGCATTAATTTTGTATCCTGCTACTTTACCAAATTCATTGATTAGTTCTAGTCGTTTTCTGGTAGCATCTTCAGGATTCTCTATGTGTAGTATCATGTCATCTGCAAACAGTGACAGCTTTACTTCTTCTTTTCCGATTTGGATTCCTTTTATTTCCTTTTCTTCTCTGATTGCCGTGGCTAAAACTTCCAAAACTATGTTGAATAAGAGTGGTGAGAGTGGGCAACCTTGTTGTGTTCCTGATCTTAGTGGAAATGCTTTCAGGTTTTCACCATTGAGGACGATGTTGGCTGTGGGTTTGTCATATATGGCCTTTATTATGTTGAGGAAAGTTCCCTCTATGCCTACTTTCTGGAGGGTTTTTTATCATAAATGGATGTTGAATTTTGTCGAAAGCTTTCTCTGCATCTATTGAGATGATCATATGGTTTTTCTCCTTCAATTTGTTAATATGATGTATCACATTGATTGATTTGCGTATATTGAAGAATCCTTGCATTCCTGGAATAAACCCCACTTGATCATGGTGTATGATCCTCTTAATGTGCTGTTGGATTCTGTTTGCTAGTATTTTGTTGAGGATTTTTGCATCTATGTTCATCAGTGATATTGGCCTGCAGTTTTCTTTCTTTGTGACATCCTTGTCTGGTTTTGGTATCAGGGTGATGGTGGCCTCGTAGAATGAGTTTGGGAGTGTTCCTCCCTCTGCTATATTTTGGAAGAGTTTGAGAAGGATAGGTCTTAGCTCTTCTCTAAATGTTTGATAGAATTGGCCTGTGAAGCCATCTGGTCCTGGGCTTTTGTTTGTTGGAAGAATTTTAATCACAGTTTCAATTTCAGTGCTTGTGATTGGTCTGTTCATATTTTCTATTTCTTCCTGATTCAGTCTTGGCAGGTTGTGCATTTCTACGAATTTGTCCATTTCTTCCAGATTGTCCATTTTATTGGCATAGAGTTGCTTGTAGTAATCTCTCATGATCTTTTGTATTTCTGCAGTGTCAGTTGTTACTTCTTTTTCATTTCTAATTCTATTGATTTGAATCTTCTCTGGTTTTTTCTTGATGAGTCTGGCTAATGGTTTATTAATTTTGTTTATCTTCTCAAAGAACCAGCTTTTAGTTTTATTGATCTTTGCTATCGTTTCCTTCTTTTCTTTTTCATTTATTTCTGATCCGATCTTTATGATTTCTTTCCTTCTGCTAACTTTGGGTTTTTTTTTTTTTGTTCTTCTTTCTCTAATTGCTTTAGGTGCAAGGTTAGGTTGTTTATTCGAGATGTTTCCTGTTTCTTAAGGTAGGATTGTATTGGTATAAACTTCCCTCTTAGAACTGCTTTTGCTGCATCCCATAGGTTTTGGGTCGTCGTGTCTCCATTATCATTTGTTTCTATGAATTTTTTGATTTCCTCTTTGATTTCTTCAGTGATCACTTCGTTACTAAGTAGTTTATTGTTTAGCCTCCATGTGTTTGTATTTTTTACAGATCTTTTCCTGTAATTGATATCTAGTCTCATAACGTTGTGGTCGGAAAAGATACTTGATACAATTTCAATTTTCTTAAATTTACCAAGGCTTGATTTGTGACCCATGATATGCTCTATCCTGGATAATGTTCCATGAGCACTTGAGAAAAATGTGTATTCTGTTGTTTTTGGATGGAATGTCCTATAAATATCAATTAAGTCCATCTTGTTTAATGTATCATTTAAAGCTTGTGTTTCCTTATTTATTTTGATTTTGGATGATCTGTCCTTTGGTGAAAGTGGGGTGTTAAAGTCCCCTACTATGAATGTGTTACTGTCGATTTCCCCTTTTATGGCTGTTAGTATTTGACTTATGTATTGAGGTGCTCCTATGTTGGGTGCATAAATATTTACAATTGTTATATCTTATTCTTGGATCGATCCCTTGATCATTATGCAGTGTCCTTCTTTGTCTCTTCTAAAAGTCTTTATTTTAAAGTCTATTTTGTCAGATATGAGAATAGCTACTCCAGCTTTCTTTTGGTTTCCATTTGCATTGAATATCTTTATCCGTCCCCTCACTTTCAGTCTGTATGTGTCTCTAGGTCTGAAGTGAATCTCTTGTAGACAGCATATATATGAGTCTTGTTTTTGTACCCATTCAGCCAGTCTGTGTCTTTTGGTGGGAGCATTTAGTCCATTTACATTTAAGGTAATTATCGAGATGTATGTTCCTATTCCCATTTTCTTAATTGTTTTGGGTTCATTATTGTAGGTGTTTTTCTTCTCTTGTGTTTCTTGCCTAGAGAAGATCCTTTAGCATTTGTTGTAAAGCTGGTTTGGTGGTGCTGAACTCTCTCTGCTTTTGCTGCTCTGTAAAGGTTTTAATTTCTCTGTCAAATCTGAATGAGATCCTTGCTGGGTGGAGTAACCTTGGTTGTAGGTTTTTCTCCTTCATCACTTTTTAAATATGTCCTGCCAGTCCCTTCTGGCTTGCAGAGTTTCTGCTGAAAGATCAGCTGTTAACCTTATGGGGATTCCCTTGTGTGTTATTTGTTGTTTTTCCCTTGCTTCTTTTAATATGTTTTCTTTGTATTTAATTTTTGACAGTTTGATTAATATGTGTCTTGGTGTGTTTCTCCTTGGATTTATCCTGTATGGGACTCTCTGTGCTTCCTGGACTTGATTAACTATTTCCTTTCCCATATTGGGAAGTTTTCAACTATAATCTCTTCAAATATTTTCTCAGTCCCTTTCTTTTTCTCTTCTTCTGTAACCTCTATAATTCGAATGTTGGTGCGTTTAATGTTGTCCCAGAGGTCTCTGAGACTTTCCTCAGTTCTTTTCATTCATTCTTCTTTTTTTTTTATGGTATGCAGGCCTCTCACTGTTGTGGCCTCTCCCATTGTGGAGCACAGGCTCTGGACGCACAGGGTCAGTGGTCATGGCTCACGGGCCTAGCGGCTCTGTGGCATGTGGGATCTTCCCGGACCAGGGCATGAACCCATGTAACCTGCATCAGAAGGCAGACTCTCAACCACTGTGCCACCAGGGAAGCCCCATTCTTTTTCTTTATTCTGCTCTGCAGTAGTTATTTCCACTATTTTATATTCCAGGTCACGTATCCGTTCTTCTGCCTCAGTTATTCTGCTATTGATCCCTTCTAGAGTATTTTAAATTTCATTTATTGTGTTGTTCATTGTTGCTTGTTTCATCTTTAGTTCTTCTAGGTCCTTGTTAAATGTTTCTTGCATTTTCTCTATTCTGTTTCCAAGATTTTGGATCATCTTTACCATCATTATTCTGATTTCTTTTTCAGGTAGACTGCCTATTTCCTCTTCATTTGTTAGGTCTGGTGGGTTTTTGTCTTGCTCCTTCATCTGCTGTGTGTTTTTCTGTCTTCTCATTTTGCTTATCCTACTGTGTTTGGGGTCTCCTTTTTGCAGGCTGCAGGTTCATAGTTCCCTTTGTTTTTGGTGTCTGTCCCCAGTAGCTAAAGTTGGTTCAGTGGGTTGTGTAGGCTTCCTGGTGGAGGGGACTAGTGCCTGTGTTCTGGTGGATGAGGCGGGATCTTGTCTTTCTGGTCGGCAGGTCCACGTCTGGCGGTGTGTTTTGGGGTGTCTGTAGACTTATTATGATTTTAGGCAGCCTCTCTGCTAATGGGTGGGGTTGTGTTCCTGTCTTGCTTGTTGTTTGGCATAGGGTGTCCAGCACTGTAGTTGCTGGTCGTTGAGTGAAGCTGGGTGTTGGTGTTGAGCTGGAGATCTCTGGGAGATTTTCGCTGTTTGATATTACGTAGAGCTGGGAGGTCTCTTGTGGACCAGTGTCCTGAAGTTGGCTCTCCCACCGCAGAGGCACAGCAGTGACTCCTGGCTGTAGCACCAAGAGCCTTTCATCCACACGGCTCAGAATAAAAGGGAGAAAAAGTAGAAAGAAAGAAAGAAAGAAAGAGGGTAAAATAAAATAAAATAAAGATAATATAAAATTATTAAAATAATAAATAATTAAGAAAAAAAATTTTTAAGTAAAAAAAAAAGCAAACAACAACAAAAAACAACGGACAGATAGAACCCTAGGACAAATGGTGAAAGCAAAGCTATACAGACAATATCTCACACAGAAGCATACACATACACACTCACAAAAAGAGGAAAAGGGGAAAAATTATAAATCTTGCTTTCAAAGTCCACCTCCTCTATTTGGGATGATTCGTTGTGTATTCAGGTATTCCACAGATGCAGCGTACATCAAGTTGATTGTGGAGCTTTAATCCGCTGCTTCTGAGGCTGCTGGGAGAGATTTCCCTTTCTTTTCTTTGTTCGCCCAGCTCCTGGTGCTCAGCTTTGGATTGGGCCCCGCCTCTGCGTGTAGGTCGCTGGAGGGCGTCTGTTCTTTGCTCAGACAGGGCAGGGTTAAAGGAGCAGCTGCTTCAGGGGCTGTGGCTCACTCAGGCCGGGGGGAGGGAGGGGTACGGAGTGTGGGGCGAGCCTGTGGCTGCAGAGGCCATCGTGACGTTGCACCAGCCTGAGGCTCACCGTGCGTTCTCCCAGAGAAGTTGTTCCTGGATCCCGGGACCCTGGCAGTGGCGGGCTGCACAGGCTCCCCGGAAGCGAGGTGTGGATAGTGACCTGTGCTCACACACAGGCTTCTTGTTGGCGGCAGTAGCAGCCTTAGCGTCTCATGCCCGTCTCTGGGGTCCGCGCTGTTAGCTGCGGCTCGCGCCCGTCTCTGGAGCTCCTCTAAGCAGTGCTCTTAATCCCCTCTCCTCGCGCACCAGGAAACAAAGAAGGAAGAAAAAGTCTCTTGCCTCTTCGGCAGGTCCAGACTTTTTCCCAGACTCCCTCACGGCTAGCCGTGACGCACTAACCCCTTCAGGCTGTTCACGCCGCCAGTCCTCTCCCGGTGCCTCGTCTCCCAGCCCCACCCACCCTGGCGGGTGAGCAGACAAGCCTCTCGGGCTACTGAGTGCCGGTCTGCGCTGATCCTCTGTGCAGGCATCTCTCCGCTTTGCCCTCCGCATCCCGGTGGCTGCGCCCTTCTCCGGAGCTCCGAAGCATCCCCCTCCGCCACCCACAGTCTCCGCCCGCCAAGGGGCTTCCTAGTGTGTGGAAACTTTTCCTCCTTCACAGCTCCCTCCCACTGGTGCAGGTCCCGTCCCTATTCTTTGGTCTCTGTTTATTCTGTTTTCTTTTGCCCTACCCAGGTACGTGGGGGAGTTTCTTGCCTTTTGGGAAGTCTGAGGTCTTCTGCCAGCGTTCAGTAGGTGTTCTGTAGGTGTTGTTCCACGTGTAGATGTATTTCTGATGTATCTGTGGGGAGGAAGGTGATGTCCGCGTCTTACTCTTCCGCCATCTTCCCCCTCCTCCTCTTATGATGTTTTGACGTCCTAAAATTCCTGCTGGCTGCGGAGAGCTTGCCCCCCCCCCCCCAGGTCTAGCTAGTTCCTAAAGATAGCAAACAACTTACATGGACGCACCTCTCATATGCAAGCCAACCACCCCCTTTATCTAACTGTCACACACCGAGCCACTATTTCCCTTGCCTAAATTGTCTCAGGGCTAGGTCTCCATTGGTCCTTTAATGGTGTCAGGGTATGCCCTCAGTCTGTCACTCATAGCCCTAGCATTACAATTTCCATTGAGTCTTCAATGCCAGCAGAACCTGACCTGGCCTGTCACTCACAGGCCCAGCATTACCACCCTCCATGTCTCTTATTGGTACTTAGACCCAGTGTCACCTCCCCCCCCAACCTCCCATTTGGCCTTCAATAGGATAAAGCCTGCTTCTGCCTGTCAGTCACAGCCCTTGTGTCCACCTCCTCCAGAATTTCCATTGGTCCTTCAGTGCTGGCAGGGCCCACCTCACCTGACCATCAAACCCCAGCACTGCCATCCTTCAGGTCTACCATTGATTCTTCAATGCTAATAAAGCCAACCCTCACTTGTCACTTGAAGCCCCAGGGTCAGCACCCTCCAGGACTCCCGTTGATGCTTTCATTTTGGCAGGACCAACCCCCCCAGTCTGTCATCACCAGCGTTACCACTTTCCAGCCCTCCCATTGGCTTTTCAGTGTGACAGAGCCCATCCCAGGCTGTCATTCAGAGTGCTAGTGTCACATTATCACTGCCTTCTGAGCCTCCCATTGGCCCTTCAGTGGGGCAGAGTCAACTCCTGCTTGTCACTTATAGCCCAAGCATAACTGTCCCTCAGGGCTTCCATTGTCTTCCCAGTGTCTATCCTTGCCTGTCACTTTCAGCCTAGTATTGTCACTGGCCAAGCTTTCCATTGGCCCCTCAAATGGGTACAGTTCACCTCTGCCTGTAACTCACAGTGTTAATATCCTCCAGCCTCCCATTGGCCCCTCTGAGATCTTCCAAGGCCAGTCTTTGTCTATCACTTACAATCTTTCTGCCCCTGGAATCCCAAAGTCTCAGATAGAATTAACAGAAGTCAGAACAGATTCAATATTCAGATTCAAGAATACACTTGATCTATATTGATGATGGAAAAGTGGACTCATAATTTGAGACCCATACTTTCATTACAAAAGAATTAACAAAGTCACAGTTTTATGATCCATAGCAGAGAGTCATTGATGGTGAAATGGTTGCATGAGATCTACGTTTGATGCTCAGGCAAGAGGAGCATTGCTAGTAGAAGTGTTAAGAGAAACCTGGACTCTTTGCATACTTTAGAGGGGTTGTTTTAGGGGGAATATCAACAATACCAAAGATACAGTTTAGACCTTAGTTATATTGATGGTGGAAGAGTTAACAGATTCATGAATCTAAAAAACAGAGAAGCATTGATGGTGGAAGAATTGATAGCTAATTTGATTTAAGATCTAGATCAGCTGGGCATTGATATTGGAAAAGTTAGCAGGGGCATTGTTTCTTTGTCACATGTGGTAAGTTTAAAATGGCCACAATCCTTTGCTGCTTCTCCCATTCTTACATTGGGCTGACATTGTTACTTACTTTGACTAGTAGAATGTTGCAGAAGTGATGTCATGCTTGTTATAGCCCAAATCTCAAGAGTTTCAGATTTGCAGTTTCTGACTTCACTCTCGTAGAACTCTTCCTCCATTATGTAAAGAACCCCAGGATGGAAATCCAAGTGGAGAAGAGAGGCCCAGCCATTCTAGCCACTACAGCCATCCCAGGTGAGGCCCCAGACATGAGAGAGAGGTCTTCCTGGACCTTCCGGCTGACTGCTGCTGCATATGTGAGCCCATGTGAGAAGAACAGAGGAATCACCCAGTCAATCCTCAGAATCCTAAAAATAATACATTGTTGTTTTAAGTCACTAAGTTTTGTGGTCATTTGTTACACAGCAATATATAACTGAAATCTCATATCAGAGGAGTTTTAATGGTGGAATTGTTATCAGAGGACAAGGACAATCCAGGGTCCACTGATGGTCCAGAAGGGCATTGGTAATACAATAATTGATAGGACTTGGGTTTGATTTCAAGATCACAGGGGCAATGGTTGTGGAAGAGTTAACATACATCTAGGCTGAATTTCAACCAAATGATCACCGACAGTGGAATAATTTAAAAAGGCTGAAGTTAAAGTTCAGACCAGAGGAGCCTTGATGGTAGAACATTTAGGAAAGTCCCAGGATTCAAGATCTCTACCAGTGATATATTGATATGGAAAACATAACAGTAGCCCTGGTTCAAGGTGAAATCAGAAGGACCTTAATGGTGGAAATGTTAATAGAAACCTTAATTAAGTTAATAGTAACTTTTGAAAGTTTTGCTTAGTAGCTACTACCCAAATAATGTCAGGAAGTTACAAACAGGGAAAAAAAGATGAAGAATAAAGTGAGGGAGTATATGTATATAAGCAAAGGGTTGTGATTAGATATGAATAAGGCATTATTTGTATCGGAGAACTAATTAGAACACAGTGGAACAGAAGCTACTTTATTTCATCTAATTTAAGCTACCATCAATTGTAAGATGAAACATTATTTTATGTACCTCTAAGGAAGAAAAATCCCTCTGCTAATGGAACCATTTCTTGCCATTAATAGTAAAACAACCTGATTTTACAGATGTTACAGTGTGAATAAAAATGTGTATCCTTAATAGAATAAAACATGACATTGTTGGGGAACTTGTGTAATGCAAGTTTAGATGCATGGGTGAATCTTGACTGTGTTAGGCTTTGTTTGTCAGGCTGATCACTGTAAAAATTTTCTCATTCAATAGAATTTAGAGATATGAAAACCAAGATCTAAAAGTAGAGGTTAAAGTGTGGGGCATCTTTTAATTTTGGCCATAATGTAGTAGCTTGTATTGGACTAACTCTCTTGCTAAAACAACTATAAATGCTGGATAAATACATACAAAACTTGTCTGAAGGTACTGGAAACCCACCAATGCATGCAGGACTTGAGGAGCTACAATTCTTGAGAGAAGGGAAGCACAGGGAGTTCTACTTTTACTTTGGTATTTTCCAAATGGCAGTGCAAGACAATAAGAGGGAATAGAGACCATTCAGAAAGTGACTAGCTTGCCAAAACAGTTGGGATTAAGAAGCAAAAAATCTCAGAGAGGAAGGAACTGCAGAGAGAGAGCCAAAATATGTGTGTACAAATACCTCTTTGTCTGACTCTAAGCTCTATGTGTGCAGGGCAAGATTCCAAGAAACCCAGTAGAAAACTGTAGCTTGGAGAGTGAAGAGATGAGTGGAGATTTTGGTAGCTATTTGGTACTAGAGAAGCAAAAGATGGAGTTCAAGCCCCACCAAGGTAGAATGGCCCTGGCATGCACTCTAGGCTTTCAGTTGAGACCCAGAAGAGCCATGCCCTTGGACTAAGAGCTACAATTTAGTAGTAAAGGTTACACCCTATGAGTGAGGTATAAGTGGAATAGACCAGCCTCAACAAAGCCTAAAATCAAGTCTCAATGGGATCGATGTGATTTCACCAGATTCTATCTGCAGCCAGAAGAAAACTATGATTAATATGTTCAAGAATATGGAGGGAAAGATGGACAAATAGATGTAAAGATGGAAAAATTTAACAGAGAACTACAATCACTAAGGAAAGGATCAAATGGACATGCTAGAACCCAAAATTCTAATATCAGTGATTAAGAACTCATTGGAAGGCCTTAACTTTAGATTGAACACAGTAGAAAACAGGAATAATGAACTAGAAGACAGGACAATAGAAAATATACAAAAGTAGCAAAAGAGAAAAAAGAATAAAGTATAACAGTCTAAGACATAAATGAAAGAGAGCTATGGTAGAACAGCTCCTCCACAGTGCCCCGGTGACCTTGTATGTATCCACATAGGCCACATAGACAGGGTTGGAACTAGAGCTGAATCTATGTCTTGGAAGAATGACTGTATTGTTCCTAGAAAATGAGAGCATGAGAGCCTTGTGAGGAGCTCCTATAGGGTCATTTCCCACTTGCCTCCCTATCTCCTCTGGGAGGGCACTTCTCTCTTGCCGCAGGTTCTAATGAGGTATGAAGTTTTCTGCCTCACTCCCTTAAGGTAGAGCTGCAGGCTATAAAACTTCTTAGCTGCAGCATGGCTATAGGTTTCTCAGTAACAGAGTGTCCTATCCTTCCTGTTGCAGTCATCAGGCCCCTTTGTTTTGGTGCTGCCCTGCACAGGGTCTTAGGGAGCTGTAATCTTTGGTTGATCCTTTTGTTTGCTGTCTAAGTAAGTAATAAACAGTCTGAATCTAGAAGGGGCTCATTGTTTCTTTACAGGCTGAATATGTCAGGCCTTGGCCTTGCCTTGCCTTGTGCTTGACAAGAGGATAGAGAGAATGGGGACAGAAGTAATATTTGTAGAAATATTGAGTATTTTCCAACACTAATGGAAGTCATCAGCCCACAGTTTCAGGAAGCACACCAATCCCTAAGTACTAAACACAAATAAAACTACATCTAAACACATCATACTCAAATTGATGAACCCCAAAGTTATAAAGAAAACCTTAGAAGCTGTCCTTAGAAAAAAGGACAAAGGAAAAACAGTAAGATGAATGGCTGTTTTTTTAAAGAGAAATTCTGGTAACCAGAAGAAAATGGAATGATATCATTGAAGTACTGAAAGGAAACAAAAATCTGCCAACTGAGAATTCTATACCCAATTCTATACCAGTAGTCCAAAAAGGCAAGTGAAATAAATACAAATATTTATTACAAAGCTTACTACAAAGCTAAGAGAATTCATCACCAGTAGACGTATACTACTAGAAATACTAAATATTAAAGTTATTTAATCTGATCCCAAATGGAAGCAAGAAACATAGAAAGGAGTGAAGAAGCACAGAAAGGCTGAACATAAAAAAATGAAAAAATATATGCAATGCAAACACTAATAGAAAGCTGTTGTAGCTATAATAATAGCAAAGAAAGTAGGCTGTAAGGTAGAAGTCATGCTAAAGATAAAGCGGAAAATTTCATAATGATAAAAGGGTCAATTCAAGAGAAGATAGAACAATTCTAAAATTTTAATCTACCTGCATTATTAATTTTTGTTGCTGCTGTAACAAATTACCACAAACTTAGCTGCTTAAAGCAACCCCCATTTATTACTTCACAGTTTCCATGGGGCAGAAGTCCAGGCAAAGTGCGGTTCAGCTGGGTTCTCTTCTTAGGGTTTCATAAGGTTGAAATTATGGTGTTGGCAGTGCTGTGTACCTTTCTGGAGGCTCTAGGGAAGAATCTACTTCCAAAGTCATTCAGTTTGTTGTCATAATTCACTTCTTTTTCACATGGTGCTCTCCATCTTTAAGCTAACAATAGCATGGCAACTTCTTTCTGTGCTTTGAATCTCTGACTTTCCCTTCTGCCTTCCTCTTCCATCCCCGCCCCCGGTATCTGCTTTTAAGGGCTCATGTAATTATGCTGGGCCCATATGGGTAATCTGAGATAATCTCTCTAAATTAAGATCAACTGATTAATAATCTTAATTACATCTGTAAAGTCCCTTTTGTCATGTAACAAAACATTCATGGGCATGGCAACTCATCATATTTAGTTTCTGGGGATTAGGACAAGATATCTTTGGGGGTCCATTATTCTGCCTACTACATCACCTAATAACATAGGTTCAAAATATATAAAGTGAAAGCTGATAGAATTACAAGATGAAATAGACAAATCCACAACATAGAGATTTTAACACACCTCTCTCAGTAATAGAATAAACAGGAAAAAAATCAGACATGTTATAGAAGAGTTGAACATCACAATTAACCAACTTCATATAATTGGCACAACTTTATATAATTACTACACCCAACGACTGAAGAATTTAGTCTTTTCAGGTGCACAAGGAACATTTATCCAAATAGAACCCATGTTGGGGACTTCCCTGGTGGCGCAGTGGTTAAGAATCTGCCTGCCAGTGCAGGGGACACAGGTTCAAGCCCTGGTCCGGGAAGATCCCACATGCCACGGAGCAACTAAGCCCGTGTGCCACAACTACTGAGCCTGTGCCCTAGAGCCCACGAGCCACAACTACTGAAGCCTGTACGCCTACAGCCCATGCTCTGCAACAAGAGAAACCACCGCAATGAGAAGCCTGCGCACTGCAACGAAGAGTAGCCCCTGCTCGCCACAACCAGAGAAAGCCTGTGTGTAGCAACGAAGACCGAACGCAGCCATAAATAAATAAATAAATAAATAAATAAATAAATAAATAAATTTATTTTTTACAAAAAGAACCCATGTTGGTCCATAAAGAAAGTCTCAACAAATTTCAAAGGATGAAGTTATACAGTGTATATTCTCTGACCACAATGGAATTAAACTACATGTCTATAACAGATAACTAGAAAATCCTCAGATGTTTGAAAATAAGTCACGCTTATTACCCAACTGTGTGCTGCCAAAGGCCCTAGATCATGGACATGATTTCATTCGACTCCTTTCCGTTCTTCTAAAGGTGAGCCTTGGCTCCTTGAGGGCAGCCCAGCTGGGCCCTGCGTCCTCTCCCATCCCCCGCAGCCAGCACGGGGTCCAGAACTACCACTCCAAAAGTGTTTGCTTAAAATGGACAAACAAGCAGGGGCTGTGCCCACTGTGCAGATGAGGAAACTGAATTCCAGACAGGACAGGAGATTGCTCCCCCATCACGGCTTTTAGTAACAGAATGAGAAGGAGCCCAGGTTTCTTACCCTAGGTCAGGGCATGCTGTCTAAGAAAGGGGAGCATGTCTTATTTGTCTTTGTCACCCAGGCACCTAAGACGTTGTCTGACACGAACTAGATGCTTAGCAAATGTGGAATAAAATGAACGAATGGAGCTGGGTGGCATGCGATGTGGAGAGCCCTGGCCCCCCATTCTCGCTGCATCTACCACAGAGTCCCTGCGGATCACTTGAGCCACAGTCACACTGAGCTGCTTGCTGTCCCCATCTGTGCCCTTCACTTCCCACCACTGGGCCTTTGCTATTACTCTTCCCTGTCATCTGCCCCTGTTCCTCACAGTGCAAGACAGATGACACCAGTTCTGTAAAGTCCGGTCTTATCCTTCCTGGCAGAATAAACATACACACACATGCACACACACACACACAGAGTCTCTCCTGGGTTCCCAGCACACTTTGCACACTCTGCCCTAGTAGCATACTGATTAAGCTCCACTATAATTCTTTGCTTGTGTGTCTGTCTCCTCCATCTTAGGACCCCTAGGTCTAAATACAGAGTTGGTGCAAAGTAGAGGCTTCTCATAAAAAATAAGAGCTTCTATGTATCAGATGGTGCTAGGCTCTGTGCTAAGTTCTTTCTATATGTCTTATAATCTTTGCAACAATCCTGTGAATCATATGTTATTTTTACCTCCACTTTAGAGATGAGGAAACCAAGTCACAGAAAAGTGATGTAACTTGCAAAGGGACACCACCTACTGAGTAGCCAAGGAGGAACTCTAGCCTAGGTTGGTCTAACAATCAGTAACGTATGCTTAACCACACCATTAGGCTCTGTCCTGTGGGAGGGTTCCTGGCTGGATGCACAGGACCCAGGCCATGTGGACAAGAGGGCTCCTGCCACAGTGTTTTCCTGGTGACTCAGAGCTGGTGACAGAGTCCAGTAGGGCCGTGTGTGTCTTTAAATGGTGACTTTATAAACTCTCCTCTTCCCTTTCCACCTTCCTTTCCATCACCCACCCCCTCACCCTGGCCCAGAACAACTGACAGACCAGCTTATAACTCTCTGTCAGGTCTGACTTGTTAGAAATATGACAAGGGAACCAAGATGTCTGTTGGTATGGGTACCTGTGGGGGAACTAGAGTTCTCAGTGAGAGTCGGAGCAGAGACCGAAAAAAGAGGAAGGAGGCAAAGATGAGAAGTAGGTTAAGACAGAGACAGAGAGTGAGGACCAGAGGCAGGAAAAAGAGCAGACCCAGGGAGAGAAACAGAGACAGAGACAGAGAGCGCAAGCTTGATATAGAGGTGGCAGAGATGAGAGGCAGAGTGAAAGAAATAATATGAGATAAAAGGGAGAGAGGGATCCTGTGGTCCCCTCACCCCATTACATTCCCTATTACAGATGGGGAAACTGAGGGTCAGAGGGAATGACACTACTTCCTAGCAGATGTCTCTGTCACTTTTCTAAACACCATTCATTTAGTTCCTCTCGTGTCCCCAGATACATACGAATGCCTCCTGTGCTGGCCCTGAGCAGCACGAGTTGGACTGTAGTGGAGGGTTCAGGGGGATGCTCATCAGAAGAGCAAGAGGTAAGAGGAAATATCCACACAGGATTGACCAGGGAAGGCTCCCTGGACAAGATACGACTGAAACTGGGCCACAAAAAAAGGTTTATAAATGACTTTATTGAGGCATGATTTATGTACAATAAAACACATCCAGTTTGAAAAAAAAACCCATGTAAATAACCCATGGATCAAGAACAAATCACAGTAGAAATTAGAAAATATCTTGGATCACATGATACCATCTCACTGATGCAGAAAAAACATTTGACAAAATCCAATATCCTTTAATGATAAAAACACTCAACAAACTAGGAATAGAAGGGAACTCCCTCAACCTGATAAAGGGCATTTATAGAATACCCACAGCTACTGTCGTACTCAATAGTGAGACTGAAAGCATTTCCCTAAGATCAGGAACAAGACAAGGAGGTCCACTTTTGCCACTTTTACTAAACATTGTATTTGAAGGTCTAGCCAGAGCATTTTCAGTCAAGAAAAAGAAATAAAAGGCACTCAAATTGGAAAGGAAGTAGACCTATTTCTATTCCCAGATGATATGATTTTATATGTGTGTGTGTGTGTGTGTGTGTGTGTGTGTGTGTGTGTGTGTGTATTCCTAAAGAATTCACAAAAAACTATTAGGGCTCATAACTAAATTCAGCAAAGTGGCAAAACACAAAATCAACATATAAGAATCACTTTTATTTCTATACAGTGGCAATGAACAATCTGAAAAGAAAATTAAGAAACATAAATTCTATTTATAATAGGATCATGTGGAGAAATAGGAGGATGTGGAGAAATTGCTGATGTGGAATGTAAAATAGTGCAGCCACAGCAGAAAAGAGTTTGGTTGTTCCTCAAAAAGTTAAACATAGAAATACCATATGATCCAGCGATTCAACCCCTAGGTATATGCCCAATAAAACTGAAAACAGGAGTTCAAACAAAAATTTGTATACATATGTTCATAGCAGCACTATTCACAACAGCTAAAAGGTGGAAACAACCCAAATATCTATCAACTGACGAGTAGATAAACCAAATGTGGTATAGCTCTACAATTTATCCGTGAAAAGGAACGAATACTGATACCATGCCATCACATGGATGAATCTTGAAGACATTATGCTAAGTGAAGTAAGCCAGAAACAAAAGGCCACATAGTGTATGATTCTATTTATATGAAATATCCAGAATAGGCAAATCCATAGAGACAGAAAGTAGCTTAGTGGTATCCATGCGCTGGGGGCAGAGGGGAATGGGAAATGAGTACTTAATGGATACGGGGTTTTCTTTTGGGGCGATGAAGATGGTCTGGAAGTAGATAGTGGTAATGGTTGCACAGCATTGTGAATGTACTAAATGACACTGAATTGTATACTTTAAAATGATTAAAATAGTAAATTTCATGTTATGTGTATTTTACCACAATAAAAAAGGTGTTAACTCTCTCTCCCTTTCTCAACCATTGTGGTGTGTGTGTGATTGATTCTGTTCCTCACCATGTCTTTCTTCTCACAGACTTTCAGGATCAAGTGATTCCTGGCCAAGAAACAGAAGCAGAATAGTCCCATTCCTCAATGGATTCAGATGATTAAACTGGTAATAAAATCAGCTACAACTTCAAGAGGAGACAGTGGAGAAGAACCAAGCTGGGTTCTTGGCACACATGAGATGGCACACATATTTATGCTATATCAAGGTCACTAGCATCTTATATCAAGCTGAAAACATCACTGCTCTCTGGACATTTGGGCATGTTTTATTAGAAAAGTGATTTTTCTCTTTGTTTCTATGTTCTCTTTGGTTCAGTCATAAATATGTGAGAACTTTTGTTTGAGAAAAAGGTATTAATATGAGGTACAGTGTGTGTGAATGGTGGCCATGAAGCAGAGTGAATGGAAGTGAATAAACAGTGTGATTGAATGGAGGAAATCTGGGGCACAGTGGGAGGGAGTAGATTTGAATGATTGGTAGAGGAAGGAGGAATGGAAGCCATGAGGGGCAGAGTGAGCTGGAATGGAGGTGACTGACAGTGTTGCACTTTATATCTGAGGGAGGCCTGTGCTTCTGGAAAGCAGTGATGGTGAAGAAATCCCCCTACCCTTCTGTGTTCCAGGAAAGGGAACTACAAAGTTCCCTGTATTAGTCGATTCAGGCTGCCATAACAAAATACCATAGACTGGGTGGCTTAAACAACAGAAATTTATTTCTCACAGTTCTGGAGGCTGGGAAGTCCAAGATCAAGGGGTGGCTGATTTGCTTCCTGGGGAGAGCTCTCTTCCTGGCTTACAGAGAGCCACCTTCTCACTATGTCCTCACACAGCCTCTTCTTTATGTAGTTTGCTTATAAGAGCGCAAATCCCATTCGACCTGAGCCCCACCCTGGTGAGCCATCATGATGGTTCATGATGCCATCGAACCCTAATTACCTCCCAAAGGCCCATTTCCAAATAATATCACATTGGGGGTTAGGGCTTTAACATATGAATTTTAGGAGGGACACAATTCAGTTCATAGCAGTCCCCAATGCTTCTGCATATTCCAAGATAAGACCTGTCCTCATCCTTCCTCATGACTCAACTATGACTCCTTTTTTACCTGCCTCTATAAAACCCCGGGTCCCCTTCCTTGCCTTTATCCCTATTGCAATAATCTCCTTTAGTATCACATGCATTTTGCCTTTCACATGCCTAAGTGGTAGAGTATGATTAATATGGTAGAGTGTTTAAGGTTCAGAACCTGAGCACTGGCTTGTCCCCTGTTTGTTCCTTTAGGCCTCACAGAGGCCCAGAGCCCCTCGCCTGATACCAGAGCTCTGACCCTGGTATCTTGGTCACCCCTCATCTTTCTGGGGTAGATTCCCAGGAGGAGGATGTAAAGTGGGTCTGGTGGGTCACCATCAGGTCTGGATTCTCACCTAGTCTCCGATTAGGACCCCACCTTGCCCCAATTCCCCCTGGGCTTCTGTCTCCAACTCTCTCTGCACTTATGTTTACCAGTACCACTTCCTTCACACGTCTCTTTCCCTGAGTACAGAATTGTACCTTGTCCCCCCACCCACCATCTGCCCCAGTGGTATCTCTCACAGAGGAGTGTACCAACCCGGGCCTTCACCTCTCCTAGCCCAATAGTGACTATGCTTTCCTCTATCTCCCTAATGTTATCTTCTGGAGAGGACTACCACCCCATACTTTCTCCCCATCACCCCAGTGGTACCGATCTCTAGAGGAATGTATCATTCCCGGCTCTGCCTCTCTTCTTCCCAGTAATAGTTCCCAGGGAGATCTATTATTCCTGGCCTCCCTCCCACATTTCTGCAGTGGTATCTCCCGATGGGGGTCTGTGGTCCTCAGCTGTACATTTGTACATACGAGTTCTCATCAACCCCCAAAAACTTGAGTATAACTCGCCCATCACTAGCCTTTAGGGCTCCACGCTTATTGCAAGTTTTCAAATTCTTCCCCAAATCCCATCTCTTCTAAACTTTAAGAGGCACATTTCTCTGCTGTACAGAGTGATAACCTTTGTAAAGATGTCTGCTCCCTTGAAGGTTTATTGGTGCGACCATTTTTCTGGCCAGCCACATACAGTCAAGGCCATTACAGAACACTACTAGCAACAATGCTACGGGCTACTATCATCAGTGGCATTAGGAAGAGCAACTGCGCATGAGCAGGAAGAGTGACAGACTGTACCGATGGTGGGGGTCAAGGGCCAAGAAAGTAGTTGTTGGAGGAAGTTGTGACTGATTTTGGAAACACCAGGCGGACCTCGCCAGAATAAGAATTCGGTTCTTAACATCAGAGCAGGGGATGAAGGACGATAGAGGGTTCACTCAGAATGGAAGTGAGACAGGGCTGGTGGTCTGCGGGCAGAGTGAAATGGGTGAGTGTGGGCTTTGTAAAGATGTGAATTTACTGGGTGATTATTTGGAGGGGTGCTCTGAGATGACTAATAAAAGTCTCCAGGGGTACGTGACGAGAGGTCCGTAAACTGAGTGATGGGGTCTATGGAGTCAGTGACTGGGGTTGTGGTGTCTGTGATGGGGGGCTGTGGGATGAATGATAGGGTCTGTAAGGTAATTGATGGGTGTGTGTGCGATGGTGCATTTGTGGGGTCTGTGATGGGGGAATCTGTAGGGTGAATGATGGGAATATTTGGAGTGATGGGTGGGTTCTGAAGGGTGTGTGATGGGGGGTGGGTCTCTGGAATCAGTATTGGGTGAGAGTGAGTGTTGGGAGGTTTATGAGGTCTGTGACAGGGTGGTGCTGTTGAATGATGGGGATCTGTGGGGAAAAACAAATGTTCTTTCCCATTTTTCTTGGCTACAGCACGGCCACTTTACCAGCTGGCATTTATGGATTTCTAGCCTGATGATTTGGTGAACTTTCGATATGGGTTTTCCATGCCATCCCCGACTCTTCTCTTTTCTTCTCCCCGCCTCTCAATAGATCTGCCTTTTTAGGCCACTGCCCTCGCTCCACAAGTCAGATATAACTAAGTTCCATGTAAGTTGTTATTTGTTCCTCTTCCTGTGACCTAGGTTAGGACACTTAGAAGCAAGGAAGCAGTAGTAGTTAAGAGCACAGACTCTGGAGCCAAAATGTCCTTAATAGCCTTGTGGGCTTAGGCAAGTCTCTAACCTCTCTGTGCCTTAGTTTCCCCATCTGTAAAATGGGGATGATGATGATGATGACGGTAATAATAATACCTACACCTTTATCATTGTTGTGAAGATCAATTGAATTAGTATTAAGTGTTTAGAAAAATGCCTGGCACACACATAATGAGCCTTATATCTTTAGTATATTATTATTTATACCATAAAATGTATCTGTATAAACACATAAAAAGTTAGGACTAGGGAAGTAGAGAAAAACTAAAGCAAAATTGAAATGTGTATATGTAGATCATAGGATCCTTCATAATTATGTTGAGCTATAGTTATTTTTCTGAGCTTTCTGGAAGCCATGACATAAAGGGAAGGAAACACAATCATTTGCTTTATTTATCTCACCCATATAGAGAAAGTGAGACACTTCTCAGCAGCAAAGATTTCTTGACGTTGATGTTTCAAGACATTTCTCTGATGGGTTAGCCATGTCCTCATCAGCGAGCCTGTGATAAATACAGGGATAGGATTGCTCTGTGTGTGGCATAACATGTGTCTTCATGTCAGCCAAAGGTGTCCTGCTGAGGCAGAACTAAAGGGATGCAACTCTTCAGGAAACAAAAGCCATGACAGCACAAGGGGCTCTCTTACGTTCTGGCTCAATTCAGGGAGAAAACTGTGATGATCAGGAAGAATCAGTAAGCCCCATGCCTTTCAAATTATTTTCCAATACATTTTTTTCTCATCTGGGACTTCAGCACAGCCTGAGCAGCCCATAGGTCTGCCCTTCTCCTTTTCAAGCTTGGAATTCATGATGCCCCTGACTATATTCAGTTCTTTCCCTTCTGCCCTTTCAAAAAAATCTTTATTGTTTTGTCACTTTTTCCCCTCTCATATATATCTCATGATATAGAAGTGGCACCATAACTTCAAATTCTTTTAGGAATGTACAACCTGAAAGGAGAAAATATCTCATGATCTCACTCATCCCAAATAACCAATTCAATGGAATATTTGATTAATTTCCATCTATATACCTCTCTCTCTCTCCCTTGTTCTTTATGTTTACATACATATATAGTTAACATACGTCCTCCTTTTGCTAAATTTTGCTCATGATATACAAACTGTCTTGCAACTCCCTGTTTTTACTTTATGTAATAATTGATAATGGTAGTAATAGTAATGATAATGATAATACAGATCATGATGAGAATGATAATATTAGTGGCAGTAACAGGGGCTAACATATAAAGAGTCTACATTGCACCAGGCACTGTACTAAGCACTTTATATGCATGACCCCCTTAATCCTCACAACCACCCTAAGAAGTGAATACTATTATTATTCACATCTTACAGATGAGGAAACTGAGTCCCAGAGTGGATAAGCAAGTGGCAGTGGGGTTGCACAGCTGGTCACTGGCATAGCTGGGATAGTCCCTACTCAATGAATACTTGTTGATAGAAGATATTTCACTTTTAGGACATAGTGATTATATTTTTATTGAAGTATAGTTGATTTACAATGTTGTGCTAATTTCTGCTGTACAACACAGTGATTCAGTTATACATATATATACATTCTTTTTCATATCTTTTCCATTCTGGTTTATCAAAGGATATTGAATATATTGTAGTTCCTTGTGCTATACAGTAGGACTTTGTTGTTTATCCATTCTATGTGTAATAGTTTGCATCTGTTAACTCCAAACTCCCAATCCATCCCTTCCTCATCCCCCATCCCTGCTTAGCAAGCGCAAATCTGTTCTCTAAGGGACATCTATTTTGTTTGCTCATGTTTGAATTCACTACATGGATCCAAAAGTCTACTTACTCCAATAAAAAAATAAAAGTCAAACCATGCCTGTAGCTACCCTTTTACTTTGACATACAAATATTAGCAGTTAATATTTACAGAAAGCTTGTTATGTGCCAGGCAGTAAGAAGAGTAAATTTTATGATTAAGCTCATTTAATTCCCCAAATAATCCAATTTGTTAGGTATTACGATTACTTTTATTTATAGGTGAAGTTATCGAAGGTTAGATAAATTAATTAATCATGATATCTAATAAATGGGAATGCCAATATCTGAATTCAGTTCTCTCTGAGAGCAGAGCCTGAGTTCTTAAATACGAAACTATTTACCTTGCATCTTTACCTGGCAGGGAAGGAAAACAATACTTATTGATACCTCATGCTAGACATTGTGACAAATTCTTACACTTAAGATATTATATTTAAACCTTGCAACACCCTGTGTGCCAGGTATCACTGTTGCAATTTTTAAAACTCTTACTATCAAAGTAATTTGTGTTTAAACAAAAATTTGGAAGACTCAGGAGCTGAAAAGAGATTTTTAACAGCTGCATATTTTCCTCTTGTATGCGTATGACATGACTTATTAATCAGCCCCATTTTCAAGGACTTCTGTGTAATTTCTGTCACACCATGGCAGTGACCTTTCTTGTCATCTATCTTTGTATACTGTGGTGAGCATTTCTAAAATTTCTCGTTCAAAAGCTGGGTACATTTTGAGTTTTCATATACATTGCCAAATTGCCTTTTGAAAAGTTAGTGCAAGTTTATACTTTCACTAATAATGAATAAAAATACCCTTCCTAATCCTTTTATCATGTTTTTAATTCTTGCCGTTGGACAGTTGAAAATATCTCATTTCTTTTGTTTGTGTTTATTTAATTATCAGTTAATGTTGAGTATCTTTTCATATTTTTTCCTTTTTATATTTATTTTGTGAGTTGTTCTTTTATATACATTGTCCTTTCTCCTGTGGGTTTTTTTTTTGCGGTACGCGGGCCTCTCACTGTTGTGGTCTCTCCCATTGTGGAGCACAGGCTCCGGATGCGCAGGCTCAGCGGCCATGGCTCACGGGCCCAGCCGCTCTGCGGCATGTGGGATCTTCCCGGACCGGGGCACGAACCCGTGTCCCCTGCATCAGCAGGTGGACTCTCAACCACTGTGCCACCAAGGAAGCCCTCCTGTGGGTTTTTAAATCTTTGTCTTACTATTTTAAAAACGTTTTATGGAAATATAACTTAGGTAAAAGTCTTTTGGGATAGACATTTTATTGAAGCATAGCATACAGAGAAAAGTATATAATGTATATAGTTTCATGAATTTCTACAAATTGGAAACACCTGTGTAACCAGTGCCTGACTCAAGAAACAGTAAATGACAAGCCACCCAGAAGCCTCCTTCATGCCCCTTTCAATTGCTATCCCCTGACACATGGGTAACCACTATCTGATTTTCACCATCATAGATCAGTTTTGCTTGTTCTTGAATGTCATATAAATGGAATCATACGTTATTATTCTTTGGGTTTGGCTTTTTTTCACTTATCATGATGTTTTTGAGACTCATTCTTGTTATTTTATCAGTAGTTTGTTTTCTTTCCATTACTGTGATACTATTACATAAATATATTACAATTGTTTATCCATTCTACTGCTGCTGGATGTTTCCATTTTGGCTATTACAAATAATACTTCTGTGAATATTCTTGTTTATATCTTGGTGAACATATGTGCTCATTTCTGTTGGATATTTACCTAGGAGTGGGATTGCTGGGTCCTAGGTTAGGGGTATGCTCAGCAATAGTAGATTGAGTTACAATGTTTTCCAAAGAGGCTGTACCATTCTACTCTCACCTTATACGAGAGTTCCAGTTGTTTCACATCCTCACCAACATTTGGGTTTTTGGTCTTAATTTTAGCCATTCTGTTGGTATATAGTGGTATCTCATTGTGGTTTAAATTTGTAATTTCCCTGATAACTAATGATTTTGAGCACCTTTAAATATGTTAATTGGCCATTTATATATCATCTTTTGTGAAGTGTCTGTTCAAATCATTTTCTATTGGATTGTTTATATTTATCTTACTGGGGGCTTCCCTGGTGGCACAGTGGTTAAGAATCTGCCTGCTAATGCAGGTGACACGTGTTTGAGCCCTGGTCCAGGAAAATTCCACATGCTGTGGAGAAACTAAGCCCGTGCGCCACAGCTACTGAGCCTTCCCTCTAGAGCCCTCGAGCCACAACTACTGAGCCCACGTGCCACAACTACTGAAGCCCACACGCCAAGAGCCCATGCTCCGCAACAAGAGAAGCCACCGCAACGAGAAGCCCGTGCACCGCAAAGAAGAGTAGCCCCCACTCGCTGCAACTAGAGAAAGCCCGCGTGGAGCAACGAAGACCCAATGCAGCCAAAACTAAATAAAGAAAATAAATAAATTTATTAAGAAAATATTTATCTTACTGATTTGTAGGAGTTCTTTATAGTTTCTATAGTATAAAAGTCCTTTGTTAGATACAGGTATTGCAAATATCTCAGAGAAGGCATCTTTGAAATGATTAAACAGTAGCTTTTCTCTTAAGAATATTCCCTTCTTAAAAAATATTACTTTAATTTTGGGACTTCCTTGGTGATCCAGTGGGTAAAACTCCACGCTCCCAAAGCAGAGGGCCCGGGTTCAATCCCTGGTCGGGGAACTAGATCCTATACGCCTTAATTAAGAGCTCTCATGCCACAATTAAGAAGTCCTCATGCTGCAACTAAGAAGTCAGCATGCTGCAACTAAGAAGTCCACATGCTGCAACGAAGATCAGGCATGCTGCAACTAAGAGCTAGTGCAGAGAAGGGGAAGATGGCAGAAGAGTAAGACGCGGAGATCACCTTCCTCCCCACAGATACATCAGAAATACATCTACACGTGGAACAACTCCTACAGAACACCTACTGAACACTGGCAGAAGACCTCAGACCTCCCAAAAGGCAAGAAACTCCCCACGTACCTGGGTAGGGCAAAAGAAAAAAGAATAAACAGAGACCAAGGATTAGGGACGGGACCTGCACCAGTGGGAGGGAGCTGTGAAGGAAGAAAGGTTTCCACACACTAGAAGCCCCTTCGCGGGTGGAGACTGCGGGTGGCGGAGGGGGGAGCTTTGGAGCCGTGGAGGAGAGCACAAAAACAGGGGTGCAGAGGGCAAAGCGGAGAGATTCCCGCAGAGAGGATCGGTGCAGACTGGCACACACCAGCCTGAGAGGCTTGTCTGCTCACCCGCCGGGGAGGGCTGGGCTGGGAGCTGAGACTCGGGCTTCGGTGGGAGTACAGGGAGAGGACTGGGGTTGGCGGCGTGAACACAGCCTGCAGGGGGTTAGTGCACCACGGCTAGCCAGGAGGGAGTCCCGGGAAAAGTCTGCATCTGCCGAAGAGGCAAGAGACTTTTTCTCGCCTCTGTTTCCTGGTGCGCATAGAAGAGGGGATTAAGAGCGCTGCTTAAAGGAGCTCCAGAGACGGGCACAAGCCGCGGCTAAAAGTGCGGACCCCAGAGACGGGCGGGAGACGCTAAGGCTGCTGCTGCCGCCGCCAAGAAGCCTGTGTGCGAGCACAGGTCACTCTCCACACCCCCCTTCCGGGGAGCCTGTGCAGCCCGCCACTGCCAGGGCCCCGGGATCCAGGGACAACTTCCCTGGGAGAATGCACGGCATGCCTCAGGCTGGCGCAATGTCACGCCAGCCTCTGCCGCCACGGGCGCGCCCCAAACCCCGTGCCCCTCCCTCCCGCTGGCCTGAGTGAGCCAGAGTCCCCGAATCAGCAGCTACTTTAACCCCGTCCTGTCTGAGCGAAGAACAGACGCCCTCCAGCGACCTACACGCAGAGGCGGGGCCAAATCCAGAGCTGAGCCCCAGGAGCTGTGCGAACAAAGAGAAAGGGAAATCTCTCCCAGCAGCCTCAGGAGCAGCGGATTAAATCTCCACAATCAACTTGATGTACACTGCATCTGTGGAATACCTGAATAGACAACAAATCATCCCAAATTGAGGAGGTGGATTTTGAGAGCAAGATTTATTATTTTTCCCTTCTCCTCTTTTTCTGAGTGTGTATGCTTCTGTGTGAGATTTTGTCTGTATAGCTTTGCTTTCACCATTTGTCCTAGGGTTCTATCCGTCCGCTTTTTTTTTGTTGTTGTTTTGTTTTACACTTAAAAATTTTTTTTCTTAATAATTATTTTAATAATTTTATTTTATCGTACTTTATTATATTTTATTTTATCCTCTTTCTTTCTTTCTTTCTACTTTTTCTCCCTTTTATTCTGAGCCATGTGGATGAAAGGCTCTTGGTACTGCAGCCAGGAGTCAGAGCTGTGCCTCTGAGGTGGGAGAGCCAACTTCAGGACACTAGTCCACAAGAGACCTCCTAGATCCATGTAATATCAAACGGCGAAAATCTCCCAGAGATCTCCAGCTGAACACCAACACCCAGCTTCACTCAATGACCAGCAAGCTACAGTGCTGGACACCCTATGCCAAACAACTAGCAAAACAGGAACACAGCCCCACCCATTAGCAGAGAGGCTGCCTAAAATCATAAGTCCACAGACACCCCAAAACACACCATCAGACGTGGACCTGCCCACCAGAAAGACAAGATCCCGCCTCATCCACCAGAACATAGGCACTAGTCCCCTCCGCCAGGAAGCATACACAACCCACTGAACCAACTTTAGCCACTGGGGACAGACACCAAAAACAAAGGGAACTATGAACCTGCAGCCTGCAAAAATGAGACCCCGAACACAGTAAGATAAGAAAAATGAGAAGACAGAAAAACACACAGTAGATGAAGGAGCAAGATAAAAACCCACCAGACCTAACAAATGAAGAGGAAATAGGCAGTCTACCTGAAAAAGAATTCAGAATAATGATAGTAAAGATGATCCAAAATCTTGGAAATATAGAGAAAGTGCAAGGAACGTTTAACAAGGATGTAGAAGAACTAAAGATGAAACAAGCAATGATGAACAACACAATAAATGAAATTAAAAGTACTCTAGAAGGGATCAATAGCAGAATAACTGAGGCAGAAGAACGGAGAAGTGACCTGGAAGATAAAACAGTGGAAATAATTACTGCAGAGCAGAATAAAGAAAAAAGAATGAAAAGAACTGAGGACAGTCGCAGAGACCTCTGGGACAACATAAAACACACTAACAATCGAATTATAGGGGTTCCAGAAGAAGAAGAGAAAAAGAAAGGGACTGAGAAAATATTTGAAGAGATTATAGTTGAAAACTTCCCTAATATGGGAAAGGAAATAGTTAATCAAGTCCAGGAAGCACAGAGAGTCCCATACAGGATAAATCCAAGGAGAAACACACCAAGGCACATATTAATCAAACTGTCAAAAATTAAATACAAAGAAAACATATTAAAAGAAGCAAGGGAAAAACAACAAATAACACACAAGGGAATCCCCATAAGGTTAACAGCTGATCTTTCAGCAGAAACTCTGCAAGCCAGAAGGGACTGGCAGGACATATTTCAAGTGATGAAGGAGAAAAACCTGCAACCAAGATTACTCTAACCAGCAAGGATCTCATTCAGATTTGATGGAGAAATCAAAACCTTTACAGACAAGCAAATGCTGAGAGAGTTCAGCACCACCAAACCAGCTTTACAACAAATGCTAAAGGAACTTCTCTAGGCAAGAAACACAAGAGAAGGAAAAGACGTACAATAACAAACCCAAAACAATTAAGAAAATGGGAATAGGAACACACATCTCGATAATTACCTTAAATGTAAATGGATTAAATGCTCCCACCAAAAGACACAGACTGGCTGAATGGATACAAAAACAAGACCTATATATATGCTGTCTACAAGAGATCCACTTCAGACCTAGAGACACATACAGACTGAAAGTGAGGGGACGGATAAAGATATTCCATGCAAATGGAAACGAAAAGGAAGCTGGAGTAGCAATTCTCACATCCGACAAAATAGACTTTAAAATAAAGACTTTTAGAAGAGACAAAGAAGGACACTGCATAATGATCAAGGGATCGATACAAGAATAAGATATAACAATTGTAAATATTTATGCACCCAACATAGGAGCACCACAATACATAAGGCAAACACTAACAGCCATAAAAGGGGACATCGACAGTAACACATTCATAGTAGGGGACTTTAACACCCCACTTTCACCAATGGACAGATCATCCAAAATCAAAATAAATAAGGAAACACAAGCTTTAAATGATATACTAAACAAGATGGACTTAATTGATATTTATAGGACATTCCATCCAAAAACAACAGAATGCACATTTTTCTCAAGTGCTCATGGAACATTCTCCAGGATAGATCATATCTTGGGTCACAAATCAAGCCTTAGTAAACTTAAGAAAATTGAAATTGTATCAAGTATCTTTTCCGACCACGTTATGAGACTAGATATCAATTACAGGAAAAGATCTGTAAAAAATACAAACACATGGAGGCTAAACAATACACTACTTCATAACGGAGTGATCACGGAAGAAATCAAAGAGGAAATAAAAAAATACCTAGAAACAAATCCCAATGGAGACACGACGACCCAAAACCTATGGGATGCAGCAAAAGCAGTTCTAAGAGGGAAGTTTATACCAATAGAATCCTACCTTAAGAAACAGGAAACATCTCGAATAAACAACCTAACCTTGCACCTAAAGCAATTAGAGAAAGAAGAACAAAAAACTGCAAAGTTAGCAGAAGGAAAGAAATCATAAAAATCAGATCGGAAATAAATGAAAAAGAAATGAAGGAAATGATAGCAAAGATCAGTAAAACTAAAAGGTTGTTCTTTGAGAAAATAAACAAAATTGATAAACCGTTAGCCAGACTCATCAAGAAGAAAAGGGAGAAGACTCAAATCAATAGAATTAGTAATGAAAAAGGAGAAGTAACAACTGACACTGCAGAAATAAAAAAAATCATGAGAGATTACTACAAGCAACTCTATGCCAATAAAATGGACAACCTGGACGAAATGGACAAATTCTTAGAAATGCACAACATGCGAAGACTGAATCAGGAAGAAATAGAAAATATGAACAGACCAATCACAAGCACTGAAATTGAAACTGTGATTAAAATTCTTCCAACAAACAAAAGCCCAGGACCAGATGGCTTCACAGGCCAATTCTATCAAACATTTAGAGAAGAGATAAGACCTATCCCTCTCAAGCTCTTCCAAAATATAGCAGAGGGAGGAACACTCCCAAACTCATTCTACGAGGCCACCATCACCCTGATACCAAAACCAGACAAGGATGTCACAAAGAAAGAAAACTACAGGCCAATATCACTGATGAACCTAGATGCAAAAATCCTCAACAAAATACTAGCAAACAGAATCCAACAGCACATTAAGAGGATCATACACCATGATCAAGTGGGGTTTATTCCTGGAATGCAAGGGTTCTTCAATATATGCAAATCAATTAATGTGATACACCATATTAACAAATTGAAGGAGAAAAACCATATGATCATCTCAACAGATGCAGAGAAAGCTTTCAACAAAATTCAACACCCATTTATAATAAAAACCCTCCAGAAAGTAGGCATAGAGGGAACTTTCCTCAGCATAATAAAGGCCATATATGACAAACCCACAGCCAACATAGTCCTCAATGGTGGAAAACTGAAAGCATTTCCACTAAGATCAGGAACAAGCCAAGGTTGCCCACTCTCACCACTCTTATTCAACATAGTTTTGGAAGTTTTAGCCACGGCAATCAGAGAAGAAAAGGAAATAAAAGGAATCCAAATCGGAAAAGAAGAAGTAAAGCTGTCACTGTTTGCAGATGACATGATACTATGCATAGAGAATCCTAAAGATGCTACCAGAAAACGACTAGTCAATGAATTTGAATGAATTTCAGCTCATCAATGAATTTGGTAAAGTAGCAGGATACAAAATTAATGCACAGAAATCTCTGGTATTCCTATACACTAATGATGAAAAATCTGAAAGTGAAATCAAGAAAAGACTCCCATTTATCACTGCAACAAAAAGAAGAAAATATCTATGAATTAACCTACCTAAGGAGACAAAAGACCTATATGCAGAAAATTATAAGACACTGATGAACGAAATTAGAGATGATACAAATAGATGGAGAGATACACCATGTTCTTGGATGGGAAGAATCAACATTGTGAAAATGACTCTACTACCCAAAGCAATCTACAGATTCAATGCAATCCCTGTCAAACTATCACTGGCATTTTTCACAGAACTAGAACAAAAAATTTCACAATTTGTATGGAAACATAAAAGACCCCGAACAGCCAAAGGAGTCTTGAGAACGAAAAATGGAGCTGGAGTAATGAGGTTCCCTGACTTCAGACTATACTACAAAGCTACAGTAATTAAGACAGTAACAGAAATATAGATCAATGGAACAGGATAGAAAGCCCAGAGATAAACACAGGCACATATGGTCACCTTATCTTTGATAAAGGAGGGAGGAATGTACAGTGGAGAAAGGACAGCCTCTTCAATACGTGGTGTTGGGAAAACTTGACAGGTATATGTAAAAGTATGAGATTAGATCACTCCCTAACACCATACACAAAAATAAGCTCAAAATGGATTAAAGACCTAAATGTAAGGCCAGAAACTATCAAACTCTTAGAGGAAAACATACGCAGAACACTCTATAACATAAATCACAGCAAGATCCTTTTTGACCCACCTCCTAGAGAAATGGAAATAAAAACAAAAGGGACCTAATGAAACTTCAAAGCTTTTGCACAGCAAAGGAAACCATAAAAAAGGCCAAAAGACAACCCTCAGAATGGGAGAAAATATTTGCTAATGAAGCAACTGACAAAGGACTAATCTCCAAAATTTACAAGCAGCTCATGCAGCTCAATAACAAAAAACAAACAACCCAACCCAAAAATGGGCAGAAGACCTAAATAGACATTTCTCCACAGAAGATATACGGACTGCCAACAATCACATGAAAGAATGCTCAACATCATTAATCATTAGAGAAATGCAAATCAAAACTACAATGAGATATCATCTCACACCAGTCAGAATGGCCATCATGAAAAAGTCTAGAAACAGTAAATGCTGGAGGCGGTGTGGAGAAAAGGGAACACTCTTGCACTGCTGGTGGGAATGTGAACTGGTACAGCCACTATGGAGAACAGTATGGAGGTTCCTTAAAATACTACAAATAGAACTACCATATGACCCAGCAATTCCACTACTGGGCATATACCCTGAGAAAACCATAATTCAGAAAGAGTCATGTACCAAAATGTTCGTTGCAGCTCTATTTACAATAGCCAGGACATGGAAACAACCTAAGTGTCCATTATCGGATGAATGGATAAAGAAGTTGTGGCACATATATGCAATGGAATATTACTCAGCCATAAAAAGAAACGAATCTGAGCTATTTGTAATGAGGTGGATAGACCTAGAGTCTGTCATATAGAGTGAAGTAAGTCAGAAAGAGAAATACAAATACCGTATGCTAACACATAGAAAAAACAATGAAAAAACAATGTCATGAAGACCCTAGGGGTAAGACAGGAATAAAGTCCTACTAGAGAATGGACTTGAGGATATGGGGAGGGGGAAGGGTAAGCTGCGACAAAGCGAGAGAGTGACATGGACATATATACACTGACAAACGTGAGGTAGATAGCTAGTGGGAAGCAGCCGCATAGCACAAGGAGATCAGCTCGGTGCTTTGTGACGACCTGGAGGGGTGGGATAGGGAGGGTGGGCGGGAGGGAGACACAAGAGGTAAGAGATATGTGAACATATGTGTATGTATAACTGATTCACTTTGTTATAAAGCAGAAACTAACACACCATTGTAAAGCAATTATACTCCAATAAAGATGTAAAAAATTAATTAATTAAAAAATAGAAAACTTAAAAAAAAAGATTCACCTCAGGGCTTTTTAAATATGTGGATCCCCTTGGACAGCTATTTATATGTTTACAGGTTATTAACTATTTGGTTGAAAGATGAGAAGAGGCCAGGGTGGGCCAAAGAGCCATTGCCGCCATGAACTAGAGATCAATTAAACCCAGAAACAGAGCTTTCTGGTGGAGAATCCAGCCCCTTTTTTTCTGCCCCATATCTGGGAAGGAACTGTTAGGGAGCCAAGAAAAAGAGACAGCCTAGCAAGGAAGCACGTGGTTTTTGTGTACTTCTGAGAAAGCTGCCTTGGGTTCACACGTGGCAGGGGTGGAGGGGCAGGGGAGGGGCTCCCACAGACCTCAGTGGGAGGCCTGGCCCTTAGACTGTACTTGGTGGCTGGGGCTTTGTTTTCACAGGACTGTGATGGGAGGAACTGTGACTTACAGATCTCTGTCAAGGCCCGGCTCTGCTGCTGCAGCTTCGGGACAAGGGCTCTTGTTTTGCTTCCAGTACACTCCCTAAGACAAGGCTTAAGCCAGAGAAGGGTCCCAAGGAAGCCCTGCCCTGGGAGCTCTTTAACCTACTGCAATTTACAGGTCTGATTTTTGGAGAAATCTGTACCTCCATTAACTAGATGGACCCAAAGACCATTGAAAACAAAAATGAGATATAGACCCATTTCACCTCCTCTCATTTCCTCAATGCCAGCTCTGCTCAACAAGGTCCAGGCCTGAGTCACTCCACCTCTTATGCCCCCTGGAAAGCAGGCTGGTTTGAGGTTTAACTGTTTAAATGTTGCTTTTTGTTTCATTTAATGAAAATTTTAATTTTTCTGGCAATTACTGATCTGGTGTCAGTCCTTCATTCTACAGGCAATGATTTATGGCCAGAATACATAATGTGCATTGACCCAGGGTTTTTAATACCGCTTTACCGCATTTAATTCCCTACTAGTCTGAGAATCAGAGCTGACAGGATTCACTTTCCGACAACTATAGCATCTTTTCAGTGGCACACAACCCCTTCTGAGTTTAACTTGTACCTGGACTATTTGGTACTAGCTCCAAATCCAAGGTACCTATTTGGCCAACAGAAGAGAAGGACTCTTTTTATGCTGATCAAATGGCACCACTTTCACATTCCAGGAGTGGCCTCTAAAAGCAGTTGAATCTGTTGACCAATTACTGCCTAGGAGAACAGCTAAATAGTAATTATGTCAAACCAAACTCTTGTCAGTTGCACTGTCATATGTAAATAGATAACACTAAACAATTTTAGCCAAAAGATTTCCCCATTCAGTTACACAGCGCTTCATCTGGAGGACGAATTATCTTAGAATCAAATCAGGGTGTAGTCCTTTTCAAAATTAAACATAACTCAGGAGCTAAGGTTCCTCGAGGGCAGAAATAAATGAGGTTTGGGGTAAATTTTTCCCTCAAAATACCCAGGTCAAAGTCTGTCCTTCTTGATTTTTTTAATGGGACAGAATTTGGGGAATTCAACAAAATATTTCTTTAAATTCTGAAACAGATGAAGAGCTCAGAAATGAGGAACTCCTCTACGTTGTCCATAGATATTACTGAGTTTATTTTCCATGATTTTACTCAAGAGCATTTGCTGTGTAGGCATCCTTTTGACAAATTTCGTTAAGAGCTTAAAATTCTCCTCCCTCAAAAAAAAAAGTGCCTTTCTTTTGTGATAAACCTTGATCCTTGAGAACTTTGTAAATTGTCCTATTTCCTACCTTATCTGGGCAGCTAGAGAGTATAGTGCCTGCTTGGTGAGAGGAAGCCTGGGTGGCTAGGAGAAGGGGTGAGACAGAGGCTTTTTATTGTATGTATGTTTTAACTTTCAAATTTTGAAACTTCTCCATGTATCATCTATCTAAAAAAATTAATGAACTTTAAATAAGATGGCATGATGATGGCAAAAAAAAAACTACAATGAGATATCATCTCACACCAGTCAGAATGGCCATCATCAAAAAATCTAGAAACAATAAATGCTGGAGAGGGTGTGGAGAAAAGGGAACACTCTTGCACTGCTTGTGGGAATGTGAACTGATAGAGCCACTATGGAGAACAGTATGGAGGTTCCTTAAAATACTACAAATAGAACTACCATATGACCCAGCAATCCCACTACTGGGCATATACCCTGAGAAAACCATAATTCAGAAGGAGTCATCTACCAAAATGTTCGTTGCAGCTCTATTTACAATAGCCAGGACATGGAAGCAACCTAAGTGTCCATTATCAGATGAATGGATAAAGAAGATGTGGCACATATATACAATGGAATATTACTCAGCCATAAAAAGAAACGAAATTGAGTTAATTGTAGGGAGGTGGATGGACCTAGAGTCTGTCATACAGAGTGAAGTAAGTCAGAAAGAGAAATACAAATACCGTATGCTAACACATATATATGGAATCTAAGAAAAAACAATGTCATGAAGAACCTAGGGGTAAGACAGGAATAAAGACACAGACCTACTAGGGAATGGACTTGAAGATATGGGGAGGGGGAAGGGTAAGCTGTGACAAAGTGAGAGAGTGGCATGGACATATATACACTACCAAACGTAAAATAGATAGCTAGTGGGAAGCAGCCGCATAGCACAGGGAGATCAGCTGGGTGCTTTGTGACCACCTAGAGGGGTGGGAGGGAGGGAGACGCAAGAGGGAAGAGATATGGGAACATATGTATATGTATAACTGATTCACTTTGTTATAAAGCAGAAACTAACACACTATTGTAAAGCAATTATACTCCAATAAAGATGTAAAAAAAAAAGAAACATATAGCCCAACTTCAATGCTTGAAGCTATTTAGGATCCTGCCATGAACAAATAAGTTAAAAAATTATAAGACAATAGGAAAAATTTGAACTCTGGAAAAAAGAAGAAAGACCTCATGCAGCATAAATAAATAAATAAATACATAAGTTAAATAATATATTGTTTTAATTTTTATCAAACTGATTGAATAGAAGTATGTAATTACAGGGATTGGTGTCATTCGAAGATGTGTCTGTGGACTTCACCCAGGAGGAGTGGAATCATCTGGACCCTACTCAAAGAACCCTGTACAAAGATGTGATGCTGGAGAACTATAGCCATTTGGTCTCTGTGGGTGAGTACAGATTCCCTGAGTAATTCATAGTGTACCCAATAGAACAACTTTCCATCTCTGAAGTGTAGTAATACTTTGACCTCAAGTTCCAGGAACTAAAGATTCTTATTTTTATTTATTGATGCATAGTTGATTTACAACGTTGTGTTAGTTTCTGGTGTACAGCAAAGTGATTAAGTTATATATACATATATATATATATTCTTTTTCATCTTCTTTTCCATCGTGTTTATTTTTTTTTCCATTTTTTTGGCTGTGCCACGCGGCATATGGGATCTTAGTTCCCTGACCAGGGATTGAACCTGCGTCCCCTGCAGTGGAAGCGTGGAGTCTTAAACATTGGACCACCAGGGAAGTCCCTCCATTATGGTTTATTACAGTATATTGAATATAGTTCCCTGTGCTATACAGTAGGTCCTTGTTGTTTATCTGTTTTACATATAGTAATTTGTATCTGCTAATCCCAAACTCCTAATTTATCCCTCCCCCACTCCCTTTCCCCTTTAGTAACCATAAGATTCTTTAAAAAAATTTTTTATAAAAGTATAGTTGATTTACAATATTGTATTTGTTTCAGGTGTATAGCAAGGTGATTCAGTTATATATATACATATATTTTTTGAGATTCTTTTCTATTATAGGTTATTATAAGATATTGAATATAGTTCCTGTGTTATACAGTAAATCCTTGTTGCTTATCTATTTTATGTATCGTAGTTTGTATCTATTAATCCCATACACCTAATTTATCCCTCCTCCCCCTCTCTTTCCCCTTTGGTAACCATAAGTTTGTTTTCTATGTCTGTGAGTCTATTTCTGAGGAACTAAAGATTCTTAATTGCTCTTAGACTGAACAAGGTGTTTGTATTTTCACCTCTCATGTGAAACTTATGCTTATTAAAATGTACCTTACTAATTACTTTGAGGCCCTGAAGCCCACACAGATGTACCCAAGTCTTGTATCATTTCCCATTACAGGGTATCCTGTTACTGAAGTAGATATGATTACCTCTTTGGAGAAGCGAGGACTTTGGATCATAGAGAGAGAAATCTCAAGTTCGAGTTGTACAGGTAAATAAGAAATGAATAGGTGGGAGATGATGAGGGTAAGACTCCAGTGTGTCAGTGAGTGCCAGACATCTCTTAAAGCTCAGAAATATCTTCCTAAAGCATATGAACTTTTTTTTTCTAACTCCAAATTGTTAGTTTTGTGAGTTACTGTCTCATGATAATCTTGGAATGAGATGGAGAGGAACTTGACTATAATTGGCCTTGTCCTTCTGCTTCTTCCCTTGGTCACCTCAGTTATTTTCAGCCTTCCTGAAAGGCTCTTTCCATCCTATTTTGAGTCCCCTCCCTCCAAATCCTAGACCTGATACCATTTCAAAAATCCTTTTTTCCTACTCAGTGGCTACCTAAACCTATTTTCACTTTCTCTCCTCAATTTTAAGGTACTTTTCTTAAACAATCAAAGTCACTTATATTTATTGTTACTCTCCTGTTCCAATATCTATTAGAGCAATTTGAGCTTTTTTCCCCTTAAGCTCAGCATATAGGAGAGACATGTGCTTCGAATTTCTTTCTGACTGGTATCTAGTAAAAAGAAAATAAAAGTCAACCCTACAAAGGTCTGCTTCTGACAAAAGGTGTATTCACACGGTATGGTTTATTATTCTTCTTTCTAGAAGTCTGGCAAGTTGACCAGCTGGAGAGGTACCAGAAAAACCAAAACAGACACCTGAGACAAGCTATGTCCATTAATGAGAAAAATTTGACTAAGGATAGAGGTCACGAATATAATGGATTTGTAAACCCACTTCCTCAGAGCACAAGGGTGGTTTCTTCATTACACACTCCCTATATATATGACTCAGAAAAGTTTTCAAGATAATTAGGGTTTACTCGGTCATAATAGAGGCTTTGCAGCTCAGAATGTTATGAATGTAATGGATGTGGAAAATTATTAATTCATGGCAGGCTTGAGAAAAATAATGGAATGAAATCCCATGACCATAATGTGGGTGGAAAAGGTCATAAGCATAACCCATTCTTTGTTCAGCATAATATAACTCAAGCTGGAGAGAAAATCTGTTAATTTCCTGAGTGTAGAAAAACTTTCAGCAAGAATTCACTCCTTATTGCTAATCAGATCACTCATGTAGGAGAAAAACCCTACAGATGTACAGAATACAGAAAAGCCTTCAACAAGAAGGCACACTTCAGTGTATATCAGAAGTACAACGCACAAAAGAGAGAAACTCTTCGAATGTAATGAATGTGGCAAATCCTTCAGAGAGAAATCAGCACTGCATATACATCAGAGAACGCACACAGGTGATAAACCATATACATGCAACGAATGTGGCAAAGCCTTCCAAGAAAAGACAAAGCTCATTATATATCAGAGAACTCACACAGAAGAGAAATCCTGTGAATGTAATGAATGTGCGAGAACCTTCAATCAAAAGGTACATATCAGGGCTTCCCTGGTGGCGCAGTGGTTGAGAGTCTGTCTGCCGATGCAGGGGACACGGGTTCGTGCCCCGGTCCGGGAAGATCCCACATGCCACGGAGCGGCTGGGCCCGTGAGCCATGGCGGCTGAGCCTGCCTGTCCAGAGCCTGTGCTCCGCAACAGGAGAGGCCGCAACAGTGAGAGGCCCGCGTACTGCAAAAAAACCAAAAAAAAACCAAAAAAAAAAAAAAAAAAACAGGTACATATCAGAGAACACACACAGGAGAGAAACCCTATGAATGTAATGAATGTGGCAAATCCTTCAGAGAGAAATCAAAATCGCGTAGACATCAAAGAACTCATACAGGAGAGAAACCTTATGTGTGTTTAGACTGTGGAGGAGCCTTCACCCTTAAGCTGAATCTCAGTGCTCATCAAAGAATTCATACAGTAGAAAAAAACTATGGATGTACTGTACTGTATGTGGGAAAGTCTTCTCCCTGAAGTACTATCTTATGTTACATTGGAGAGCTCATACAGGAGAAAAATTTGAGAAATCTCATGAATGCAATGAATGTGATAAAGTTTTCTTCCAGTAGTCATATCTCATTATTCATTTGAGAGTTCACACAGGGGAGAAACCCTATGAGTGTAATGTATGTGAGAAAGCTTTCTCCCTGAAATCATATCTCGTTATACATCAAAGAACTCACACACGAGAGAAACCCTATAAATGTGATAAGTGTAGTAGAGCCTTCAGAGAGAAGTCAAAACTCACTCTACATCGAAGAACCCACATAGGCGAGAAACCCTATGGCTTTCCTGAATATAAGAAAAACCTTCCAGAAGTTAAAGTTCATCATGGATTAAAGAACTCAGAGAAAAGAGAAACTTTGCAAAAGAACTGAAAATGGAAAATCCTTCATAAAAAAGTGAAAGGAAAAGAAAAAGATGAGGTGAAAGGATCATGCCTTAGCTAAGGTGGTCAGGGAAGGTCTTTCTAAAAATAAGGAGCCAGCCATACTGGGGGTACGAACATTCCAGGCATAAGGAATAGCAAGAGCCAAGATCCTGGTGCAAAATACTTGGCCTCTGTAGTTGTTATCATGGGTATATAGTAAATGACTATTTTACATCAGAGAGGTTGTTCAAGACTGCAGTCCTTTGAAGCCTTGAATATATGAGAGCCAAACCTCATGGTAAATCTGGGCACAGGTATCAAGAGAAACCCAATTTAATTGATTTTGATAAACATAGTCCCATGGCAATGATATTAAGGGAAATATTCCAGATTTAATATCAAACTCTCATAGAAAAAAACCTAATACAGTCTATTATGAAGAACAGCTGCTTTCACATCTTCCATAATGGGGAATAAGTGCTATCTACCGAAAAAAGAGTTTATCAAATGATATAAAATTAGAGATTTAAAGATAACCACTAAAGGAATAACAATGATAAATATACTATAAATGTTGTAAATTATTAGAAAGGATGCATAATCGGAAAAATGTAAAGGAAACACTAGGGCATCAAATCCAGTTTTCAGAAGTAGCAACAGTTGATAATGCCAATATTCTTGCCCCAACCTATTCTACGTTCAAGATTTTGGCTTCTTCTTTGTGTGGACCTTCCCCCTGTCTGAGCTAGATCATGCAGTCTTCCCAGAAATACTATGAGCTACCTGATAGGCTTTAAGGAGATCTGCTTTTTACTTAAATTCACCAGAGTTTATTTATGCTGCTTTTGATAAATAACTATCTCATTCAGAAATTGGTATCCAGAGTGATGGTACCTTTAACGGACCCCAGGGAAATGCGAGATTTGGTTATCTAGGCTGGTTGGGGCTGAAGGCAGGGGAAATCCACGTGGCATTAAGGAAGGGGGCTCTGGCATCCCTTGGCATGCAGTGGCAGATAACTGCTTTAATGATCATCTGTGCTTATCTGGATGAAGTCAACACTGAAAACAAGGCTTTGGGTAGTTGAATATCCACCCCAACCAAAGAGTACAAAGGACGTGAGGGACTGCTTCCTCACGAGGGTGGCTGCTTCCAATGGGGCTGGTCAGCACAAAGAGAAAGAACGGCAAGTTCAAATTCCTAAATTCTCTGCTCAAGACATAGACCGAAACCCGGGGATTCTGTAAAGATAATTATTACCTTGTGCATCCATTGAATTCCTGGCCTAAATTTCCAGTTTGTCATTTGAAACTTTGGTTACAGATCATGAAAGAAGGAGTTGGGGGCTGAGAGTTAGAATGGTAATAATGTGGGAGGATGTGGGAGAATGTGAATACTTTAAAATCCTAATTCCCACTGAGCTTCCTCTGTCAGCTGAAACCAATTCCATTTTCCCCTGAAGAGACTGTATCTACCTTAATTAAAGACCCTGTAGTTACTTCAACTGAGAGTGATACTTTTTAAGGGAAGCCAATTTTCATACCTCCCCACCCCACCCTTCTATTTCCAGACCTAGAATTGTCCTGTGTACTAAACACTTTATGTGCTTTACAAACATTAATTCATTTAATTCTCTCAACAACCCATGAGATAGTTACTACCACTATCATTCTCATTTTGCAGATGAGGAAACTGAGGCACAAAGAAATTAAGTGCCTTACCCAAGGCAACTTGGGGACAGTAAGTGGTAGAGATTATTTCTGAACCCAGGAGAACCTATGCTCTTAATCACTACATTATCCTCCACCCCCACCCTGAGTGAGCTTGTGTCCCCTGATTACAGCTTTGAATATATGGAGGGAGTGATTGAATAGGGGTACCTTCAGGCATTGGAAAAATGAAGAGAGTCAGACATCAGGGATCTCTTGAATTGTTTATAGATATCATCCTTTATTAAATCCACAAAAGAAAGGACAGAAAGGAAAATGAAATCTCTATCTCTGGGAAGCTGAGTCATGAATTAATTTCTGTTGTGTAAGGTTTTGCATACATATGACACCCCTTGAGCCATTCAGATAAATCATGGCCAGAATAGTGCTGGCTCCAAGAATCCCTGGGAAATGAAGGGAGAGAGGGAGGATGAAGTGGACAGGCTGATGGGGTGGTAGTGCCACTATCCCCGCTGCCCAGAGTCCAAGACATCCCATGAGACTTACCAGGTATTCATACCATTTTGTGAGGACACTATCTGCTTGGCACACATGATGTCATCCAGAATATGGCGGTTGAACAGTTCTAGGAGGAAGAGAGGGATATAGTAATCTGGTGTATTGGGGACAGGGTGACAGTGTATGAAGGGACAAGGGGTTCTGGGTTTCTTGGGGCCTGAATAACTTCAACCACTATACTGCCTGATCTTAGATGACCTTGATTCACTTATTAGCTGGCTATGAATTACATCAACTGCCATGTTGACTGGTTCTGTACAACCTTAACTCATTGACTGATCCTGAGTGATCTTGACTGTCATGTTTGTTGGTTATGAATAACCTCAACCACCATATTGGCTGGTCCTGGACAACCTCAGACTCCATGTTGGCCAGTTCCAGATGACTTCAACTGTCATTTTGTGTGGTTATGAATGATCTCAACTGCAATGGCTGTTGGCTGGCTGGAAAGCCACTCCACTGCAAGGTTGGTCAGTCCTGGGGACTCTTCAAACACTATGTTGTCAGGTCCTGGATAACATCAACACCCATTTTTACTAGTTACAAGTGACCTCAGTCTCTATGTTGGCTAGTCCTGTTCAACTTCAGCTACCATGGTGCCTGGTCCTAGATGACATCAACTGCTATGGTGGCTAGACGAGGATGACCTTAACTGCCATTCTGACTAGTTAATGATCTCAACCACTATGTTGACTAGTCCTGGATAACCTCAGCCTTCAAGCCGGCAAGTCCTGGGTGATCTCTTCTGTCACTGTGGCAGGACTTGGACAACTTCAACCTCCACTTGGGCTGGTCCCAAATAACCACAGTCTCCATTTTGGCCTATCTTGGACAACCTCAAACACCATTTTGGCCAACCCTGAACAACTTCTACTGCTATTCAATTTTGTCCTCAACAATACCACAGTCTCGTCTGGAAAATTCTCTCCTTTCTGCACAGAGGTACCTTGTTTCTGTTCCTACAGACAGATATCTGCTTCTTCCTTCAGGGCCTGGACAACCCCAACCCCAAATCAGGACAGTTTCCCCCTCCATTCCACTTGGAGCTAAGTGTATTGTTTCCTGAGTCCTAGAAAATGGACTTGGGAGCTCTGAGTCCTCCTTACCTAGACAACATCTCCTTACCTAGACCTCCTTACCTAGACAACATCTCAGTGCAGTCTGGGTAAGGATACAGGCTGGTGTCTGTAACAGCCCAGGCAAGTCTGCTCCTTTCCCTATCATTTTTCTGCTTGTTACTCAAGGCTATGGCTTAGACAGTCTTGCCCTCTGCGTGTTGGGGAGTGAGGCCAGGCAGGGCTTCAAGGTGTCCTCAATGCTGCCTCACCATGACACTCCACGTGACAGAGGTTCTGGGTAGGTGTAACACCACTGTCACACCACCAGGTGGAGTTCAGCTGGAAAATGCCATATGCACTGCTGCCATCAGGATTGCGGTCCACGAAGGAGGTGTCAAAGCCACTTTCATAGTGTGCCATGCACAGCACTGGGGCAGGGAGGGGGGAGGTAGCAGATGGGCATGGGTCTTGGGAATAGGGGAGAGGGTAGGATGAGGGAATGGGGCAGGGATGGGTTTTTTTGTTTGTTTGTTTGCTTTTTTGTTTTTTGGGTTTTTTTGCGGTACGCGGGCCTCTCACTGTTGTGGCCTCTCCCGTTGTGGAGCACAGGCTCCGGACGTGCAGGCTCAGCGGCCATGGCTCACGGGCCCAGCTGCTCTGTGGCATGTGGGAGCCTCCCGGACCAGGGCACAAACCCGCATCCCCTGCATCGGTAGGTGGACTCTCAACCACTGCGCCACCAGGGAAGCCCCCAGGGATGGTTTTCATCTTAGTTGTTGGGGGTGAATTCTTGGTTTGGGGTTGATGTTGGTGATTCTGGTGAGATACCAGTAATGGTGGTGGTGATGGTATCCATGGTGATAACAGCAGTGATGACATTGATGGTAAGGATGGTGGTGTTAGTAGAGATGAGGGTAAATGGTTGTGAAGGCAATGATGATGCAACTAGAGTTAGTTAAAGTACTCATCATAGTCAGCGGGTGACTGAGAGGATCATTCCCTAGCCTGGGAGGTAACAAATGGCAATGGGGGAGGGCTTGGGTCTGAGTGTGGTGGGCGGCTCGTGGCATGGGGTGACGAGTCTCACAGCCTCCAATGGTGTAGCCCTTGAAGCTGTTGAGGCCCGCCTCCTCCAGCTTCATTGCCAGGTCGCAGCGTTGGAAGATCTTGGCATCCACAGTGGCAGGCATCAGCATGGCCAGGGTCACCACCATAGTGTCCCAGGCCTGCATTATGACATGCACAAGCCCTCCTAACTGACCCATTGCTTCAGACTCACACTTCAGGGCTCAGAACTAAGGGTATGCTGGAATTTGGGGCTCTGTGAAGGTCTAAGTGACAGATTCTGGAACAGAGAAGCCAGAGGGTTGGGCATCTCACCATCTTCCCCTGTGCTAGCTCTGTTAAAGACAGAAACAGAGAAAAAGAAAGATACTAATGTATACACAGAGGTGGAAGGAGACAAGGACAGGGAGAAACCCAGAGATATCAGAAAGGGATGCAGGGAGAGAGGGGCTTGGGACACAAAAAGGACAGACAGGTCCCAGGTACTAGACCTCACACTCAGCCCACATTCCCCTACATTCCTTAACACTGTCCCACTCTACTCCCGTTAATCATGCTCTACCACTTGGTTACCTCCATTTCCACTCATTCTGCCCCTCATCACCTCCATTTCCCCCACTCTGCTGAGTAGTCAGCTCTGGTCACTACACCATGCCTACTGCCACCTCGGATTCCTCATGCTTTATAAAATATGACCACTGTGCTCTCCCCTTTGTTCCACATTACCTCTATTTACTCATTCTCAGCACCTCCTTCACCTCTCTTCACTTAGTGTGCTCGTTCCACCCTCATTTACTGGAATCTGCCCCATGTTACACCCAGTTAATCAGACTCTGTCCCACATTACATATCACATATACATGTTCACTCTACTGCTTTTTCACCCCCGTTCTCATTCTACGTTTTATTCCCTCGTCCACTTACACCGCCTCTTATCCACCTATACTCATTCACACTGGGCCTCGTGTTACTGCAGTTCCCTAACCCTCTACTTACTCTTACCCAAGCTCTCTCACATCCTATTCCTTCTTCACCTCCATTCACTCCCACTCAGACTCTCATTTCCTACTTTCACCTTCACTGCCTGACACTGCATCAAATGACTCCCATCCGCTCTCACGGGGCCCATCCTTCACCTTTGTTCATTGACTCTGGGCCTCATTCCCTCCCTCATTCACTCTATTTCTTCCCCCTTCTTCACTTCTATTCTCTCAAGTGCTTCTCCCATATTACCTGCATTTCCTGAAACTGTATTACTCCCAAACACTAGCCCAAGTTATCCACACATACTCACTCTACACTTGGTCACCTCCATTCTTTCTCAATCTTCACTGCCTCCCATTATCTCATTCATTTAAAGTCACTCCCGATGTAACCCCTGTTTCCACTCTTCACTCTTGTTCTGCTCCCGATTCATTTTGAGTTGCTCCCACTCTGCCTCGCGGTACCCTCGTTCAGTCACACTCTGCCTCGGATTTACCACTTTTTGCTCACATTGGGCTCCATTTCCCCCACTTTACTCACCTTGGGCTACGTGACCTTCATCCCCTCTCCCCTTGCCTCACAATACCCAGTTACTCACCTTCTTCTGCTCTTTACTTCCATCCCCTCTCACTGTGCCCAACATTACCTCCATTCACGCCCATGCTTTTGCTCATTCCCACTGGGATCTCTGCACATTACTGGAACCCCATCTAATCCCAGTCTGCCTCTTATTCACCTCTGGTCGCTCTCCTCCCTCGTAGTATCCCCACTCAAACAAACTCGACTCGATTCGCTTATTCACATTCTACCATGTATTCATTTCTGTTTCCTCTTATTCTGCCCCTTGTGTCCCCCATTCTTCCCTCTGTGCCTCACATGACTTCCATTCACTGCTACTTTCTCCCTAAATTCACCTCTCCTTACTCATATTGTGCCCCATAAACCATCATTCATTTACACTTCAATCCTTAGTACTCCCAAACACTAGCCCAAGTTATCCACACATACTCACTCTACACTTGGTCACCTCCATTCTTTCTCAATCTTCACTGCCTCCCATTATCTCATTCATTTAAAGTCACTCCCGATGTAACCCCTGTTTCCACTCTTCACTCTTGTGAAGAGAGGAAGGGGATTCCTCTCAACTTGCACTCTCGTGCTTTATCAACCCCATTCACATTCACCACCTTTCATTGCCCCATTCACTCACAGTCCACTCCCTCTTTCACTTTTTGTCGCTTAGACGGTGCCTCATTTTCCCATCACTTACTCAGTCTCATCCATAAGCTTAAATTGAATGCGTAGGGCTTCCCTGGTGGTGCAGTGGTTGAGAGTCCGCCTGCCGATGCAGGGGACATGGGTTTGTGCCCCGGTCCGGGAAGATCCCACATGCCGCGGAGCGGCTCGGCCCGTGAGCCATGGCCGCTGAGCCTGCGCATCCGGAGCCTGTGCTCTGCAACGGGAGAGGCCACAACAGTGAGAGGCCCGCGTACCGCAAAAACAAACAAACAAACAAAAAAAACGAATGCGTAGTCATTTCCTCACTCTGCCCCACACTACCCACATTCACTCCACTCTACTGTTCATCACCTCCCTGCCATCCCCCTTTGTCTCTCCTTGCCCCCATTCATTCCCAATTTGTCCTTCATTCACCATTATTCACCGCCCCCTGCCCTCACTGGTCCCACATGTCTCTGTTTAGTGACACATCTGCCAAGACAGAAAAGTCTGATGTATTGTTCAGGATTCAGTTTGGCTGCACATACCAATACCGCCCTAAATACCAATAGCTTCAAGAGGATGGAAGGGGATTCCTCTCTTGGAGGCAGGGATTCCTCTCTTGGAGGGCTAGAGTGGCAGCTCCAAGCTCACCAGAGAGCTGGCTGCTCGTATGCTGTAGCTCTGCCAAATTCACCTGCTACCTCATGGTCCAAAATGATTGCTCACAATTGGCAACACTTCCACAGTTTTGAGAAAATGTATCTTAAGAGCAGTTTTAATGACTCACCAGCGAGGTGGGGGTGGCCTTTGGGTTGGAATGTCACATCGTGCAGATTCTGTGGTGGGACCAGCTACCTGTCAGCTTTCCACACCCCTTCACCTAGCTACCTGCTGCTTAGGCCACTGAATGAGTTTGTACCTGTAGGGACTGATGGTAGAGGATGCCCAGGACAGAGAGTGGGCATCCTAGCTCCACAGCAGAAAATCTGGTTTCACATAGCTTGTGGATATGCACTGTGAACCCTGGGACAGTTTCTGCAGGGCTGTATCACTGGCTCAGAATATTTTTGGAGCTGGAAATCACTGTACCCCAACACCCACCAACCCTATAGGATTTCCCCCTCCACACAGGGGTGTGTGTATATATATATGTGTACAAGGTGGTGGAGAAGTTATGTTTACAGGGTGGAAGAGGCCAGACTGACAGGGGCCCTAAAGGTCCAGGCCCTCCTATTTTCCACATCCTAATTCATTAAGAGAGTTGACAAGTTTTGTACCCAGGAGGTACAGATCCTTAAGAGAGCAAGAGACCTGAGTTACTTCCCTGCTTTCTCTCTTTGCTTTGTCTGCTAGGAAGCTGCATCTATATTCCTGCCCGCCCCCCCAAAAATATTCCTTGCCTGGTTTTAATGGTTCTGGAATGAACACCCTCAGATATTTTCTGGAAGTTCTGTGGGATACTGAATAAACAAAAGAAGAGTATTATTGGGTAGAAGTTAAGGATCCGATCTTGGGAACCTGTGTGACTTTGGGCAAGTTACTTAGTCTCTCTGGGACTCAGTTTCCTCACCTAACAAGATGGGTGGGACCACAGGATTGTTCACAGAAAGTGGGGACTATCTGAGGCAGGTCATGTCATGTGCTTCACACAGTGCGTGGCACACAGGAGATACTGAGCTAGGTCTGAGCCTCCATTATCACTTGCTGGGCCTGTTGGCAGGAGCCTCCCTACTGTTCTTCCTGTTTTCGCCCTTGCCCTCTGCAATCTGTCATCCACAAAGCAGCCTGCAGGTCATCTTTTTATTTTTTTCTTCTTATTAAAAAAAATTTTATACATACACACGTCTAATTTTATTTTAATCATCATCAGTTACACAGCACTTGCTGTGTTCCAGGCATTGTTCTAAGCCATTTACAATTATCAGCTCATTTGTCACCACAGTCCTAACGAGGTAGGTGCTGTCATTATCCCCCATTTTATACATGAGGAAATTCAGCACAGAGGAGTTGAGTTCTGCCCTAGATTACACAGCTGGTAGGTGGGAGTTTGCAACCAGGCTGTCTCCATCACGTTTGTTTGGTTCTGTTTTCTCTCCTGCAGTATTCCCAATATCTAGAACACTACCTGGCATATGGGAGGTGCTTAAGCAAATTCCTGTGGAGCTCATGTCCTAGCGGTTCAAGACAGGCAATAAACAAGAGTCTAATCTACGTGTATTTTTAAAGTTAATATATAATGCTAGATTGCTTCAGACTGGTGTTTTAAAAATCTGATCCCCCTTAATGGCATCCCATTATGTCAGAATGAGACATGACCTCTGTCCCTGGCAGAGGAGGCCCTACAGCATCTGGCACCCACTCACTTCTCCCTTGCCCACACCTTCTATATTCCCAACACACTGACACTGTTTCTGTTCCTCCAACGTGCCAAACCAGGTCCTACTTCAGGGCCTTTGTAACAGCCGCGCCCTCCACCACAAAGCTCTTTGCTTCAAATATTTGTGCGGCCGGCTCCTTTTGACCAGCGTAACTGTCACCCCCGACAAAAGGAGATCGTCCCTGCCCATCCTGAGACAACAACATTGTCAGTCACTACTTAACACATCCCCTTCATCCCGGTGTGTGTGTGTACTAGGTGGCCATTTATTTATTTTTCAGCTTCTTGTTTGTCTGCACACCGTCCTTCAAACGCTAGGCTGTAAACTCCCAGCCTTAGCCACTGGATGGAGCCAGTGACCTCTCCCTACCTTCTAGCCTTTGTGCATGCTGAGCAATTCCGCCACGCATCCCGACTTCCTATTCAATTACACCTGCAAACCCGATACTGCCCTCCAGGTTCAAGACATGAAATTCCTGCCTGCTAGCATTCTCCTTAATTGGGCCCTTCCCCTCCCTCCATAAGGAAACCGATCTTTGGAGTCTTAGGAATGACGGCCTCCGCAAATCAAAGTAAGCACCTGTTCTACACTGCCGCCCTCGAAGGGAAGAGACGCAGTGGGCGCGGCTATCGTTTCAGAGCAGTGACGTCACCGGAGCGGCCATCTCCCCTCTGCGCCTGCGCTGCAGCCCCGTCGCATTCGCGTCCGGCAGGCGGGAGGGGTCCCCATGTTGACTATTGGTGTACGCGGGCTCAAAGCCCCCACTGAGCGTGCGCACACCGGCCGCTACAGCCCTCTGGGCTGCGGAGCCGGAGTTGGTCCCAAAGCGGAAGTGCTTCTCGGGGCCAGTTTTCGTAACGGTCTCCTCTGCAGCGAGCACAAAATCTGTGTCGAGAGAGAGGTTGAGGGGGCGAGTAGTAGGGGTGATGGGCTGAGTGATGGGGAGTTCTGGGGGACGAATGAAGCGGGTTTTGGGGGGGTCACTGATGTGGGAGGTTGTGGGGTGGACCGAGAGGTCAGCGAATGAGGGTTTGTGGGCTCAATGGTAGACAAAGTTATGGGGCTAGTCGGGGTTGAATGGGGCATATTAAACGTTGACTTTTACACATTTTCCAGCACAGTGACCTGCGCTAAGGGTTCATACGCACCCCTCAAGCTCCTCCTTAGGCGCCCCCGCCTCTCCCTCTGTTCCTCTCCCCTTGCCCGAGCCCCGAGGTAGGGGCCTTGTGTGAATGCTCCAGCTGAAGTGAATCTGCACCCGAAGGCTTCCTTTTGGCTCCTGGGCAAGACGTCCCCAGTGAGGTGAGGAGAAGCAAGAAGAGGCACCAGAGAGAACTCACCTGATTAGGGGCCTCGCGCAGAGCCTGGGGCTTGGGAGGCGTGGGCAGGGTCTGGTGTTGTGGGGTCTGGCGGGGTGGGGGTGGGGATGGGGCTTAAAACGCCTGGGAATAAGTGTTAAAGTTCAGTGGGGTGTTTTGGCATTTAACACGTAAGTAACACATTTGCATTATAGATTGATTAGAAAATAGAGAAGAAAATAAAAAAGAACTAATTTTAGCCCCCTCTGTTTAAATGTTCATTCTTTAGACACTTTTTAGTGTGTATAGGGATATGCATTTTTAAACATTTAACGTATGGTTTTAAAATGGGTTCCTGAAGTTTGATAACCTGCCTTTGTTTTCATTTAGAAGTTACTGCGATTCAGCTTAAAGATATATTCTGTAACATTTAAAAAACTTGTAATTTAGATATATGTACAGAAAATACACAGATAATAAGTGTACAGTACCATATAACATTATTTTCAGTAGCTACATAGAATTTAATCCCTTGTATTTCCTTATTAATCCCATATCATGGGTCATAGAGGATCATTTAAGTTTGGCATTGTTAAAGTCAATGCTGAGATGAAGGTACTTAAAGAGAAATTATGATACATTATTTCATTAAGGAAAATACCTAGAAATACAATTTCTGAGTCAGTACACAAGTATGTATAGAAGAAAACCTTTTGTGTTAGATGTTCACATGAGGAAAAGACTCAAGATTACACAAGTGGTTGTTAAAACCACATGGTCGCCCAAACTTCCACAGAGCAGCTTCATGTGAGGGGATTTTTAGGCCGATAATTCTGGGCACTGGAAGCCTGATGGGGTCTCTCATATGCTCTCCACTTCTCCACTCTTTTAGCTCAGGCTTCACACATCTCTGTCTTTTCCCAAGAAGAGCAGGAAATGGCCAAAGCCCAGGTAAGGATATTGTGTGTTCCTTCTTTTATTTTACCATGAATGTGATGAGCGATGTAGGAATCTCAGACATAAAAGAAAATTATTTATAAATAAGCATTAGAATCAGGGAAAATGAGACAGCAGCAAGGCCAGGTTAGAATGTAGACAAATGACTTAGGGCAACAGACAGTTACGCAGTACAATATTAGTTGAGTTGCAAATTTCTCTTTGAGCCTCTGGCGGCCAGAGGTAGTCTGGCTCACTTTACTCTTCAAGGAGAGAACACATCAAGCCGTCAGGGAAGATTTCCTGCAATTGCCTTTCAAGGCATTTCTTTGCTGAATCTTCGTGTGGATGGTGGAATTGCCGTCAATCACAACCTAATGATAAATGCAGTCTCTGGTTTCCTGCAGATATTCCTTATAGCATTCTTCAGTGAGCTGGAGACATAATATCTAGATGTAATTTGGGAATGAAATATCTTAGGGAATTTGTTTGTCTTCCAAATGATTTTGCTGAAGTAATTTTCTCAGTTGGACTTTTGATTCTCATTTGCCCAGGGACAAAGTCCTGTAGGCACCCACAGCCCACCATCTTTTTTCTTTCACTTAAATCTTTTTTATTTTTAAAATTAGTGTACTGTAAAATTGACTTTGTTGTTCGGGTCGATAAATGTTAACACCTATGTAGGTTGTTATAACTAATCTATGGGATAGAGAATAGTTTCATCCCGCCAAAGAGCTGCCTCATGCAACCCCTTTTAGTCATATCCTCCCCTCCCTGTAACCTCAGGCAACCACAGACCTGTCCTGTGTCACTAGAGTTTTATCTCTTCAGGAATGTCATATAAATGGTATCATACAGTATATAACTTTCCTTTTTTCAAATTGAACTTTCTTTTGCAACAATTGATTGACATGCAGTTGTAAAAATAATACAGAGAGATCTCATGTATCCTTTACCCAGTTTGCATCAATGGTAGCATCTTGCAAAATTATAGCACAATGTCACAACCAGGATATTCACATTGATATGGTTAAGACACAGTTCCATCACCACAAGGATCCCTTATGTTACCCTTTTATAGCCACCACAAGGATCCCTTATGTTACCCTTTTATAGCCACATCCATCCCTTTCCCCCCCTCACCCTATGCCTAGACTTCTAGCAGTTACTGATCTGTTCTCCATTTCTAGAATTTTGTCATTTCAAGAATGTGATATAAATCAAATCACATAGTCTGTAACCTTTTGAGATTGGATTTTTTTTCACTCAGTATGATTCCCTGGAGATTCAGCCAAGTTGTGTGTGTCCATAGTTCTTTGCTTTTTAGTGCTGAGTGGCATTCCATGATGTAGATGTACCACAGCTTATTTATCCATTCTCCTTTTGAAAGACATTTGAATTATTTTCAGTTTTTGGCAGTTGTGAGTGGAGCTACTTTAAACATTCATATACAGGTTTTTGTGTGAACATATGTTTTCATTTCTCTAGAGTAAATATTGGATTGCTGGGTCATGTGGTAAGTGTATGGCTTAACTTTTTAGGAATCTGCCAAATTGTTTTCTAGGATGGTTGAATTATTTTTCATTTCCACCAGTAATGTTTAAGAATTCCAATTGCTTCACATTTTTGCCAGCACTTGGTATTGTCAGTACAGTTGACATTTGAATAACGCTGGGGTTAGGGGCACTGACTCCCCTAGTAGTTGAAAATCCACCTACAATCGGCCCTCTGTATGTGTGTTTCCAACTAACTTGCAGATCGTGTAGTACTGTAGTATGCATTTATTGAAAAAAATCCACATATAAGTGGACCCATGCAGCTCAAACCCATGTTGTTCAAGGGTCAACTGCGTTTTTAATTTTACTCATTCTAGTGTGTAGTGTTATCTCATAATGGCTTTAATTTGCATTGCCCTAATGGCCAATGATGTTGAATATCTTTATATATACTTATTTACTTTTTACATATCCTCTTTGGCAAAGTGTCCAATCAGGTCTTCTGCCCATTTTTAAATTGGATTGTTTGTTTTATCACTATTGAGGTTTTTAAAAATTAATTAATTAATTTATTTTTGGCTGTGTTGGGTCTTCGTTGCTGTGGGCGGGCTTTCTCTAGTTGTGGCGAGCGCGGGCTACTCTTTGTTGCGGTGTGCGGGCTTCTCATTGCAGTGGTTCTCTTGTTGCAGAGCACAGGCTCTAGGTGCGTGGGCTTCAGTAGTTGTGGCACGTGGGCTCAGTAGTTGTGGCTCGAGGGCTGTAGAGTGCAGGCTCAGTAGTTGTGGCACACGGGCTTAGTTGCTCTGAGGCATGTGGGATCTTCCCGGACCAGGGCTCGAACCCGTGTCCCCTGCATTGGCAGGCGGATTCTTAACCTCTGCGCCACCAGGGAAGACCAATCACTACTGAGTTTTGAGAGTTCTTTATATATTCTGTGTACAAGTCCTGTGTCAGATCCATGGTTTGTAAATATTTTCTCCAAGTGTGTAGCTTGTCTTTTCATTTAATAGTGTTGTTCACAGAGCAAGAAGTTTTAACTTTGAAAATGTCCAGTTTATAAACCATTTCCTTTATGGGTTGTGCTTTGGGTGTCAGGTCTAAGAACTCTTTGCCTAACACTAGGTGAAATGGAAAACCTCTAGTCTTCTACCTCCTATGTAGAGAAAAACCCAGTTCTTTCGTACTGTGTCACTCCTGTGAATCTTCCTTTACTCTCACACAGAACGCTTCACTTCTGATACTTCTGGTCACCAAATGTGTGGAGGTTTCCGCCCAGAACAAGCAATTCTCTGTGACACCAGCTGGGTGTTCTACAACTTAATTCTGACACTATCTACCTGGAGGTTGTGTCAGATCCCACAGGTTAAGGGCTCAGTTCCACAAGACTGCCCCCACCTCCCAACTTAAGATGCCAGTCAAAAGCCCAGTGCTTATCACTTGTGCTTCTGACCAACCAGCTATTGATTGGAGCTTCCAACGACCCCCTCTTTGAGTTCGACTAATTTGCTAGAGTGTCTCACAGAACTCAGGGAAACACGTTTCCCAGTTTATTAAAGGATATGATAAAGGATACAGATGAACATGCAGATGGAAGAGATGTGTAAGGGCAAAGTATATGGGAAGAGGCGTGGAGCTTCCATACCCTCTCTAGGTCCAGGTGTGTCACTCTCCTAGTACCTCCGTGTGTCTACCAATTCAGAAGCTCTCTGAACCCAGTCCTTTTGGGTTTTTATGGAGACTTCATTACATAGGCATGATTGATTAACTCATTGGCGTTGTTGTTATTTATTTATTTATTTATTTGGCAATTGGCTTTTGATTCAACTTTCGGCCCCTCTCCCCTTCCCTGAGGTTGGGGGTCGGGACTAAAAGTTCCAACCTTCTAATCACGTGGTTGGTTCTCCTGTCAACCAGCTCCCCCTCCTTAGGTGGGGGTCCCAAAGTCATCTCATTAACATAACAAAAGACACCTTTATTGCTTTCCTCACTTAAGAAACTCCAAGGGTTTCAGGAGCTCTTTCTGCCAGAAATTGGGAGCTAAGACCAAAAATATGTTTCTTATTATAAATCACAATATCACCCTAGGTCATGAAGATTTTCTCCTATTCTATAAGTTTTACAGTTTTAGGTTTACATTTAGACCTAAGATCAATTTTGCATTAATTTTTATGTAAGGTGTAAGGATTAGGTCGTGGTTCATAATTTTGCAAATGGATTTCTATTTGTTCTAACCCCATTTGTTGAAAGGACCACCTTTTCTCCGTTGAATTGATATTATGGTTTGTCAAAAATCAGTTGGCCATATTTGTGGGGTCTATTTCTCCACTCTCTACTGTTCTATTGATCTGTGTATCTAACCCTCTGCCAGTACCACACTGTCTTCATTACTGCAGCTTTATGGTAAGTCTTGAAATCAGGTAGTATGACTTCTCCAACTTTATTCTACTTTTCCAAAAATTTTTGGCTATTCTTGTTCCTTTGCCTTTGTCATTATATATCAATTTTAGAATAATTTAATTAATTTTTTTTGGCTGTGTTGTGTCTTCGTTGCACGGGCTTTCTCTAGTTGCAGCGAGCAGGGGTTACTCTGTTGTGTGCGGGCTTCTCATTGTCCTGGCTTCTCTTGTTCCGGAGCACAGGCTCTAGGCGTGTGGGCTTCAGTAGTTGCAGCACGTGGGCTCAGTAGCTGCGGTGCACGGGCTCTAGGGTGTGCGGGCTTCAGTAGTTGTGGTACGTGGGCTCAGTAGTTGTGGCACACAGGCTTAGTTGCTCCGTGGCATGTGGGATCTTCCTGGACCAGGGCTTGAACCCGTGTCCCCTGCATTGGCAGGTGGATTCTTAACCTCTGCACCATCAGGGAAATCCCCTTGCTAGGATTTTGATAGGAATTGAGTTAAACCTATAGATCAATTTGGGGAGAATTGACATCTTTATTATGTTGTGTCTTCCAGTCCAACACAGTATGTCTCTCCATTTATTTTGATCTTTTATTCATTTCATCATCATTTTGTAATTTTCAACATACAGAGCGTATACATTGTGTATTAGTCTGCTCAGGCTGCCATAAAACGCCACAGACTGAGTAGCTTAAACAACAGAAATTTATTTTCTCACAGTTCTGGAGGCTGGAAGTCCCAGATCAGGGTTGGTTTCTGGTGAGAACTTTCTTCCTTGTAGACGGCTGCCTTCTCACTGTCCTCACACAGTCTTTCCTTTGTGCATCTGCAGAGTGAGAGGGAGCTCTGGTGTTTCTTCCTATTTTTAGAAGGACTCCAGTCCTGTTGGATTAGACCCCACTCTTATGGCTTCATATAACCTTAATTATCTTCTTAAAGGCCCCACCTCCAAATACAGTCACATTGGGGGTTTGGGCATCAACTTAAGAATTTTAGGGGGGGGAAACAGTTCACTCCATAACAACATGGCATGTTTCATTTTTTAAGCCATTGTAAATGGTTTTGTTTTTAAAATTTCAGTTGCGAGTATTCATTGCCAGTATATAGAAATATGATTGATTTTTGTTTGTTGACCTTTGCTATGGTCTAGATGTTTGTGTGCCCCCAAAATTCACATGTTGGTATCCTAATGCCCAAGGTAAGTGATGGTGTTAGCAGGTGGGGCTTCCTCTTCTTATTTATTTATTTATATCAATAATACAGAATTTTTATTTTTATGGATTTAAATTTTTTTCAGTGGATTATAATCCATTACTGTCACTGTTTAGTTTGCTGCTCACTTGTCCCTGAGTTATCCAGTGGGAGTCCCTTTAAGCTGGCTTTTGTGTCCTTTTGTCACATCCTGATAATTTTCTGAGCACTTCCTTAGTTTCGACGTAATAAGATGTTCCAGCCTCCATCTTTTACTTTCCCTACCCCAGGCCTAGAATCAGCCATTTCTTCAAGGAGCACTGGTTCCTGTTAGTAAATAATTATTTATAGAAATCAAAATCTGGGTACTGGGTGTGCTCATTGCTGCTGGGCGTCATTACTTCTAGGCCCTTTCAGTGAACTCTGTGTGTGTGTCTCTATTTATATGTCTGTGTATGTATGTGTGTGTCTGTATATACACACACACACATCTTGAATTCATACAATATCCCAGGAATCTTCTTAGACCTCTCTCATTCCATATTTGCATCTGCCTTCACCAACAGTGAGAGCACTGGATCCTAGCATCAATATATTGACTCATTTGCTCAGTCTTACAATATACAGAAAGTAGAATCAGAATTCATGCACCCACATCTGTGAAAAATAAACCTATTGAGTACAGTACATGATTTGTTCGCATGCCTTTTTTATACTGAGGATATGTAATCAAAGTACTCTGTTTAGAAGTTACTTGAATTAATTTTTCCTTTTCCAATCTAGTGTGCTTATGTTATTTATTTGGTATACAGTTAAGTTCATTTTTTTCTGTTTGTATTCCATTTTAGATTTTCTTTCTTTCCATTTTTGTTGATTTAATTTTATTCTTTATATGTAAAATGTTAATATGATTTGAAGAGACAAAACCATACAGAAATATATACACATAGTTGTCACCTCTCCCCTGTACCTTCTACCCCATTCTCACTCTACCTTGGAGATAACCAATCTTGTTAGCCTCTGATTTATGCTTATAGTGTTTCTTTTCAAAAGAAGCAAATAAAGGTATATTTTAAAAATTTCCCCTTCCTTCAAAAAGGTAGTATACTTTATCTATAGAGTCTTTTGCACTTTGCTTTTATCCCTTAACAATATAACCTAGAAATTGCTCCATGTATGTTTATAAATATTGTCCTCATTCATTTTATTTTAATTGAGATATAATTGACATATGACATTATATTAGCTTCAGGTGTACAACACAATGATTTGATATTTCTGTATATTGCAAAATGATCACCACAATAAGTCTAGTTAACATCCATCATCACACAGTTACACGTTTTTTTCTTATGATGAGAAATTTTAAGATTTATTCTGTTAGCAACTTTTATATATACGATACAGTATTATTAACTATAGTCACCAGCTGTGCATTACATCCCCAGGACTTATTTATTTTATAACTGGAAGTTTGTACCTTTTGACCCCCTTTACCTATTTTGTCTACCCCCCCTCCCTACCACCTGGCTCTGGCAACCACCAATCTGTTCTTTGTATTTATGAGGGTTCTATTGTTTGTTTGTTTAGATTTCACATATAGTGAGAACATATGGTGTTTATCTTTCTCTGACTTTCTTCACTTAGCATAATGCTCTAAAGGTCCATCCATGTTGTCACAAATGTAAAGATTTCCTTCTTTTTTATGATTGAATAATATTTCATTGTGTGTGTGTGTGTGTGTGTGTGTGTGTGTGTGTGTATGTGTGTTTCTATGTATCACATTTTCTTTTGTTTTTGTTTTTTTTTGGCGGTACGCGGGCTGCTCACTGTTGTGGTCTCTCCCGTTGCGGAGCACAGGCTCTGGATGCACAGGCTCAGCGGCCATGGTTCACGGGCCCAGCCGCTCCGTGGCATGTGGGATCTTCCCGGACCGGGGCAGGAACCCGTGTCCCCTGCATCAGCAGGTGGACTCTCAACCACTGCACCACCAGGGAAGCCCTATTTTTAATTTTTTCAAGAACCTCTATACTGTTTTCCCTAATGGCTGCACCAATTTACATTCTCACTAACAGTGCACAAGGATTCCCTTTTCTCCACATCCTTGCTGACACTTGCTATTGCTTGTCTCTTTGATAATGGCCATTCTGACAGGTGTGAGATGAAGGCTCATTGTAGTTTTGATTTGCATTTCTCTGATGATTAATGATGTTGAGCATTCTTTCATGTGTTTGTTGGCAATCTGTGTATCTTCCTTGGAGAAATGTCTATTTAGGTCTTCTGCCCAATTTTGGATTCGGTTGTTTGTTTTTTTGATATTGAGCTGCATGAGCTGCTTGTAAATTTTGGAGATTAATCTTTTGTCAGTTGCTTCATTTGCAAATATTTTCTTCCATTCTGAGGGTTGTCTTTTGGGCTTGTTTATGGTTTCCTTTGCTGTGTAAAAGCTTTGAAGTTTCATTAGGTCCCTTTTGTTTATTTTTCTTTTTATTTCCGTTTCTCTAGGAGGTGGGTCAAAAAGGATCTTGCTGTGATTTGTCATAAGAGTGTTCTGCCTTTGTTTTCTTCTAAGACTTTGATAGTTTCTGGCCTTACATTTAGGTCTTTAATCCATTTTGAGCTTATTTTTGTGTACACTGTTAGGGAGTGTTCTAACCTCATACTTTTACAGGTACTTGTCCAGTTTTCCCAGCACCACTTATTGAAGAGGCTGTCTTTTCTCCACTGTATATTCTTGCCTCCTTTATCAAAGATAAGGTGACAATATGTGCGTGGGTTTATCTCTGGGCTTTCTATCCTGTTCCATTGATCTATATTTCTGTTTCTGTGCGAGGACCATACTGTCTTGATTACTGTAGCTTTCTAGTATAGTCTGAAGTCAGGGAGCCTGATTCCTCCAGCTCCATTTATCGTTCTCAAGATTCCTTTGGCTATTCGGGGTCTTTTGTGTTTCCATACAAATTGTGAAAGTTTTTGTTCTAGTTCTGTGAAAAATGCCAGTGGTAGTTTGATAGGGATTGCATTGAATCTGTAGATTGCTTTGGGTAGTAGAGTCATTTTCACAATGTTGATTCTTCCAATCCAAGAACATGGTATATCTCTCCATCTATTTGTATCATCTTTAATTTCTTTCATCAGTGTCTTATAATTTTCTGCATACAGGTCTTTTGTCTCCTTATGTAGGTTTATTCCTAGATATTTTATTCTTTTTGTTGCAATAGTAAATGGGAATGTTTTCTTAATTTCACTTTCAGATTTTTCATCATTAGTGTATAGGAATGCCAGGGATTTCTGTGCATTAATTTTGTATCTGCTACTTCACCAGATTCATTGATTAGCTCTAGTAGTTTTCTGGTAGCATCTTTAGTATTCTCTATGTATAGTATCATGTCATCTGCAAACAGTGACAGCTTTACTTCTTCTTTTCTGATTTGGATTCATTTTATTTCTTTTTCTTCTCTGATTGCTGTGGCTAAAACTTCCAAAATTATGTTGAATAAGTGGTAAGAGTGGGCAACCTTGTCTTGTTCCTGATCTTAGTGGAAATGGTTTGAGCTTTTCACTATTGAGGATGATGTTGGCTGTGGGTTTGTCATATATGGCCTTTACTATGTTGAGGAAAGTTCCCTCTATGCCTACTTTCTGCAGTGTTTTTATCATAAATGGGTGTTGAATTTTGTCGAAAGCTTTGTCTGTATCTGTTGAGATGATCATATGGTTTTTCTCCTTCAATTTGTTAATATGGTGTATCACATTGATTGATTTGCGTATATTGAAGAATCCTTGCATTCCTGGAATAAACCCCATTTGATCATGGTGTATGATCCTCTTAATGTGCTGTTGGATTCTGTTTGCTAGTATTTTGTTGAGGATTTTTGCATCTATGTTCATCAGTGATATTGGCCTGTAGTTTTCTTTCTTTGCGACATCCTTGTCTGGTTTTGGTATCAGGTGGCCTCGTAGAATGAGTTTGGGAGTGTTCCTCCCTCTGCTATATTTCGGAAGAGCTTGAGAAGGATAGGTGTTAGCTTTTCTCTAAATGTTTGATAGAATTCGCCTGTGAAGCCATCTGGTCCTGGGCTTTTGTTTGTTGGATGATTTTTAATCACAGTTTCAATTTCAGTGTTTGTGACTGGTCTGTTCATATATTCTATTTCTTCCTGATTCAGTCTTGGCAGGTTGTGCATTTCTAAGAATTTGTCCATTTCGTCCAGGTTGTCCATTTTATTGGCATAGAGTTGCTTGTAGTAATCTCTCATGATCTTTTGTATTTCTGCAGTGTCAGTTGTTACATCTCCTTTTTCATTTCTAATTCTATTGATTTGAGTCTTCTCCCTTTTTTTCTTGATGAGTCTGGCTAACGGTTTATCAATTTTGTTTCTCTTCTCAAAGAACCAGCTTTTAGTTTTATTGATCTTTGCTATCGTTTCCTTCATTTCTTTTTCATTTATTTCTGATCTGACCTTTATGATTTCTTTCCTTCTGCTAACTTTGGGGTTTTTTTGTTCTTCTTTCTCTAATTGCTTTAGGTGCAAGGTTAGGTTGTTTATTCGAGATGTTTCCTGTTTCTTAAGGTAGGATTCTATTGGTATAAACTTCCCTCTTAGAACTGCTTTTGCTGCATCCCATAGGTTTTGGGTCGTCGTGTCTCCATTGGCATTTGTTTCTAGATATTTTTTGATTTCCTCTTTGATTTCTTCAGTGATCACTCCGTTATGAAGTAGTGTATTGTTTAGCCTCCATGTGTTTATATTTTTTACAGATCTTTTCCTGTAATTGATATCTAGTCTCATAACATTGTGGTCGGAAAAGATACTTGATAGAATTTCAATTTTCTTAAGTTTACCAAGGCTTGATTTGTGACCCAAGATATGATCTATCCTGGAGAATGTTCCATGAGCACTTGAGAAAAATGTGTATTCTGTTGTTTTTGGATGGAATGTCTTATAAATATCAATTAAGTCCATCTTGTTTAATGTATCACTTAAAGCTTGTGTTTCCTTATTTATTTTCATTTTGGGTCCATTGGTGAAAGTTGGGTGTTAATGTCCCCTACTATGAATGTGTTACTGTCAATTTCCCTTTTTATGGCTGTTAGTATTTGCCTTATGTATTGAGGTGCTCCTATGCTGGGTGCATAAATATTTACAATTTTTATATCTTCTTTGTGGATCGACCCCTTGATCATTATGTAGTGTCCTCCTTTGTCTCTTGTAATATTCCTTATTTTAAAGTCTATTTTGTCTTATATGAGAATTGCTACTCCAGCTTTCTTTTGATTTCCATTTGCATGGAATATCTTTTTCCATCCCCTCACTTTCAGTCTGTATGTGTCTCTAGGTCTGATGTCGGTCTCTTGTAGACAGCATATATATGGGTCTTGTTTTTGTATCCATCAGCCAATCTGTGTCTTTTGGTGGGAGCATTTAATCCATTTAAATTTAAAGTAATTATCAGTATGTATGTTCCTATTCCCATTTTCTTAGTTGTTTTGGGTTTGTTATTGTAGGTCTTTTCCTTCTCTTGTGTTTCCTGCCTAGAGAAGTTCCTTTAGCATTTGTTGTAAAGCTGGTTTGGTGGTGCTGTACTCCCTTAGCTTTTGCTTGTCTGTAAAGGTTTTGATTTCTCCATCAAATCTGAATGAGATCCTTGCTGGGTAGAGTAATCTTGGTTGTAGGTTTTTCTCCTTCATCACTTTAAATATGTCCTGCCAGTCCCTTCTGGCTTGCAGAGTTTCTGCTGAAAGATCAGCTGTTAACCTTATGGGGATTCCCTTGTGTGTTATTTGTTGTATTTCCCTTGCTGCTTTTAATATGTTTTCTTTGTATTTAATTTTTGACAGTTTGATTAATATGTGCCTTGGTGTGTTTCTCCTTGGATTTATCCTGTATGGGACTCTCTGTGCTTCCTGGACTTGATTAACTATTTCCTTTCCCATATTAGGGAAGTTTTCAACTATAATCTCTTCAAATATTTTCTCAGTCCCTTTCTTTTTCTCTTCTTCTTCTGGGACCCCTATAATTCGAATGTTGGTGCATTCAGTGTTGTCCCAGAGGTCTCTGAGACTGTCCTCAGTTCTTTTCATTGTTTTTTCTTTATTCTGCTCTGCAGTAGTTATTTCCACTATTTTATCTTCCAGCTTACTTCTCCGTTCTTCTGCCCCAGTTATTCTGCTATTGATCCCATCTAGAGTATTTTTTTTTTTTGCGGTACGCGGGCCTCTCACTGTTGTGGCCTCTCCTGTTGCGGAGCACAGGCTCCAGACGTGAAGGCTCAGCGTCCATGGCTCATGGGCCCAGCCGCTCTGCGGCATGTGGGATCTTCCCAGACCAGGGCACAAACCCGTGTCCCCTGCATCGGCAGGCGGACTCTCAACCACTGCGCCACCAGGGAAGCCCTAGAGTATTTTTAATTTCATTTATTGTTTTGTTCATCGTTGCTTGTTTCCTCTTTAGTTCTTCTAGGGCCTTGTTAATTGTTTCTTGTATTTTCTCTATTCTATTTCCAAGACTTTGGATCATCTTTACTATTGTTATTCTGAATTCTTCTTCAGGCAGACTGCCTATTTCCTCTTCTTTTTTTAAGTCATGTGGGTTTTTATCTTGCTCCTTCATGTGCTGTGTGTTTTTCTGTCTTCTCATTTTGCTTATCTTACTGTGTTTGGGGTCTCCTTTTTGCAGGCTGCAGTTTCGTAGTTCCCTTTGTTTTCGGTGTCTGTCCCCAGTGGCTAAGGTTGGTTCAGTGGGTTGTGTAGGCTTCCTGGTGGAGGGGACTAGCACCTGTGTTCTGGTGGATGAGGCGGGATCTTGTCTTTCTGGTGGGCAGGTCCACGTCTGGCGGTGTGTTTTGGGGTGTCTGTGGCCTTATTATGATTTTAGGCAGCCTCCCTGCTAATGGGTGGGGTTGTGTTCCTGTCTTGCTAGTTGTTTGGAATAGGGTGTCCAGCACTGTAGCTTGCTGGTCGTTGAGTGAAGCTGGGTGTTGGTGTTGAGCTGGAGATCTCTGGGAGATTTTCACTGTTTGATATTACATGGAGCTGGGAGGTCTCTTGTGGACAAGTGTCCTGAAGTTGGCTCTCCCACCTCAGAGGCAGAGCACTGACTCCTGGTTGCAGCATCAAGAGCCATTCATACACACGGCTCAGAATAAAAGGGAGAAAAAGTAGAAAGAAAGAAAAAAAAGAAAGAAAAGAAAGAAAAGGAAGGAAGGAAGGAAGAAAAAAAGAGAAAGAGGATAAAATAAAATAAAGTAAGATAAAATAAAATAAAGTTATTAAAATAAAAGATAATTATTAAGAAAAAAATATTTTTAAGTAAAAAAAAAAAACAGAAAACGGATGGACAGAACCCTAGGACAAATGGTGAAAGCAAAGCTATACAGACGAAATCTCACACAGAAGCATATACATACAGACTCACAAAAAGAGGAAAAGGGGAAAAAATAATATATCTTGCTCTCAAAGTCCACCTCCTCAATTTGGGATGATTCGTTGTCTATTCATGTATTCCACAGATGCAGGGTACATCAAGTTGATTGTGGAGATTTAATCCACTGCTCCTGAGGCTGCTGGGAGAAATTTCCCTTTCTCTTCTTTGTTCGCTCAGCTCCCGGGGCTCTGCTTTGGATTTGGCCCTGCCTCTGCATATAGGTCGCCGGAGGGCGTCTGTTCTTCGCTCAGACAGGACGGCGTTAAAGGTGCCTCTGATTCAGGGGCTCTGGCTCACTCAGGCCGTGGGGAGGGAGGGGCACGGATGCAGGGCAACCCTGTGATGGCAGAGGCCGGCCTGACGTTGCACCAGCCTGAGGCGCTCCATGCATTCTCCCGGGGACGTTGTCCCTGGATCACGGGACCCTGGCAGTGGCGAGCTGCACAGGCTCCCGTGAGGGGAGGTGGGGATAGTGACCTGTGCGCGCACACAGGCTTCTTGGTGGCAGCAGCAGTGGCCTTAGCGTCTCATGCCCGTCTCTGGGGTCTGTGCTTATAGCCGCGGCCTGCGCCCGTCTCTGGAGGTCCTTTAAACGGTGCTCTGAATCTCCTCTTCTCGCGCACCAGGAAACAAAGAGGGAAGAAAAAGTTTCTTGCCTCTTCGGCAGGTCCAAACCTTTTCCCGGACTCCCTCCCGGCTAGCCGTGGTGCACTAACCCCTTCAGGCTGTATTCGCGCCACCAACCCCAGTCCTCTCCCTGGGATCCGACCTCGGAAGCCCAAGCCTCAGCTCCCAGCCCCCGTCTGCCCCGGCGGGTGAGCAGAGATGGCTCTTGGGCTGGTGAGTGCCAATTGGCACCGCTCCTCTGTGCGGGAATCTCTCCGCTTTGCCCTCCGCACCCCTGTGGCTGCGATCTCGTCTGTGGCTCCGAAGCTCCCCACTTCGCCACCCGCAGTCTGCCTGTGAAGGGCCTTCCTAGTGTGTGGAAAACTTTCCTCCTTCATAGCTCCCTCCCACTGGTGTGGGCCCCGTCCCTATTCTTTTGTCTCTGTTTATTCTTTTTTCTTTTGCCCTACCCAGGTATGTGGGGAGTTTCTTGCCTTTTGGGAGGTCTGAGGTCTTCTGCCAGAGTTCAGTAGGTGTACTGTAGGAGTTGTTCCACGTGTAGATGTATTTCTGGTGTATCTGTGGGGAGGAAGGTGATCTCCGCATCTTACTCTTCCGCCATCTTCCTAGCCTCCTTATCACATTTTCTTAATCCATTGATCCATCCATGGACACTTAGGTTGAGTCCTTGTCTTGGCTATTGGAAATAATGCTGCAGTGAACATGAAGGTGCAAATATCTTTTCCAGTCAGTGTTTTTGTTTCCTTTTGAATAAATACCCAGAAGTGGAATTGCTGGATCATATGGTATTTCTGTTTTTAATTTTTTTTTTTGTGGTACGCGGGCCTCTCACTGTTGTGGCCTCTCCCATTGTGCAGCACAGCCTCCGGACACACAGGCTTAGTGGCCATGGCTCATGGGCCCAGCCGCTCCGTGGCATGTGGGATCCTTCCGGGCCGGGGCATGAACCCGTGTCCCCTGCATCGGCAGGCAGACTCTCAACCACTGCGCCAGCAGGGAAGCCCTATTTTTAATTTTTTGAAGGACCTCTATACTGTTTTCCCTAATGGCTGCACCAATTTACATTCTCACTAACAGTGCACAAGGATTCCCTTTTCTCCACATCCTTGCTGACACTTGCTATTGCTTGTCTCTTTGATAATGGCCATTCTGACCGGTGTGAGATGATAGGTCATCGTAGTTTTGATTTGCATTTCTCTGATGATTAGTGCATCTTCTAATGTGCCTGTTGGCCATCTGTATGTATTCTTTGGAAAAATGTCTATTCGGGTCCTCTGCTTTTTTTTTTTTTTTTTTGCGGTACACGGGCATCTCACTGTTGTGGCCTCTCCTGTTGCGGAGCACAGGCTCCAGACGTGCAGGCTCAGTGGCCATGGCTCACGGGCCCAGCCGCTCTGCGGCATGTGGGATCTTCCCAGACCGGGGCACGAACCCATGTCCCCTGCATCGGCAGGCGGACTCTCAACCACTGTGCCACCAGGGAAACCCCCTCTGCTTATTTTTTAATTGGGTTGTTTGTTTTTTTGATACTGAGTTGTGTGAGTTCTTTATATATTTTGGATATTAACCCCTTATCAATTATATGATTTGCAGATGTTTTCTCCTATCTGGTAGGTTGCCTTTTCATTTTGTTGATGGATTCCTTTGGTGTACTGAAGCTCTTTTTTTTTAATGTAGTCCTATTTGTTGACTTTTGCTTTTGTTGCCTTGCTTTTGGTGTCAAATCCAAAAAAATCATTACCGAGACCAGTGTCAAGGAGCTTACTACCTATGTTTTATTCTAGGAATTTTATGGTTTGGGGTCTTATGTTCAAGTCTTTAATCCATTTTGAGTTAATTTTTGCACATAGTATAAGATAGTGCTCCAGTTTCATTCTTTTGCATGTGGCTGTCCAGTTTTCCCAACACAGTTTATTTTAGAATTTATTGAAGAGGCTGTCTTTTCCCCATTGTATAGTCTTGGCTCCTTTGTCATAAATTAATTGACCATTTATGCATGGGATTATTTCTGGGCCTTCTATTCTGTTCCATTGATCTATGTTCTGTTTTTATGCAAGTACCATACTATTTTGATTACTATAGCTTTGTAATATAGTTTGAAATTAGGGTGTGTGATGCTGCCAGCTTTGTTGTCCTTTCTCAAGATTGCTTTGTCTATTCAGGGTCTTTTGTGATTTCATACAAACTTTGGATTGTTCTGTTTATGTGACTCGTTCATTTTTATAGCTGTATAGTATTCTATTAGTGGATGTACCAGTTTGTTCAACCATTCTCCTATGTACCTGTGAATTTTGGTTGTTTGAGTATTTTGTAATTAAGAATAATGCTGGGGGTTCCCTGGTGGCGCAGTGGTTGAGAGTCTGCCTGCCGATGCAGGGAACACGGGTTCATGCCCCGGTCCGGGAAGATCCCACATGCCACGGAGTGGCTGGGCCCATGAGCTATGACCGCTGAGCCTGTGCGTCTGGAGCCTGTGCTCCACAATGGGAGAGGGCCACAACAGTGAGAGGCCCACGTACCACAACAACAACAAAAAAAGAATAATGCTGAAATGAAATATATTGTGCATATGTTGTTTCCTTTTTGTGCAAGTATATCTTCTATGTAAATTCCTACAAGTGGCATTGATGGGTCAAAGGGTAAACACAATTTATTAGATATTGCTAAATTCCCTTCCATAAGGGTTGTACTGTTTAACATTCCCACCAACAATGTGTGATAGTACCTGTTTCTCTATGGCTGTACCAACAGAGTATATTGTCTGGCTTTTAAGTTTTTCTAATCTGCTAGGTAAGAAATGGTATGTCTGTATAGTTTTTTTTTTTTTTCTGTATAGTTTTAATTAGCATTACTATTATTATGAGTAAAGTTGAATGTAATTTCATATATTTAAGAACCATTTACAGGAGTTCCCTGGCGATCCAGTGGTTAGGACTCGGCGCTTTCACTGCCATGGCCCCAGGTTCAGTTCCTAGTTGGGGAACTAAGATCCTGCAAGCTCATAGTGCAGCCAAAAAATAAATAAAATATCTATAAGAGCCATTTTTATATCTCTTGTTAATTGTCTTATGTTTTTTGTCTCATTTTCTATCACATATTTGTTCTTCTTTTCCCCTTGATTTTTAAGAGTTCTTTATATATTAAGGATATTAATCTTTATCTGTGATATATGTTACAGCAATCTTTATTTGTGATATATGTTGCAACAGATTTCCCCCACTGGTTTGTCATTTGTCTTTGGACTTACCAAAGTGTTTTTATATTTTTGTGGTTGTATTTATTAATCTTTTATTACATCTGAATTTTTATTCATAGTTAGAAAGTCTTTCCCTCCATTCAGGTTATATGGACATTCACCCATGCTTTCTTCTAGTACTTTGTTTGGTTTCCGTTTTTTACATTTAGCCCCCGATCCATTTGGTGTTTATACTTGTGTATGTAATGAGGTATGGATCCAATTTAGCCTTTCCCAAATTGCTTTCCAGTTGACCCAGCACCATTTATTAAAAAGTGGGTCTTTCACCCTGTGCTTTAAGAGAATGCCTGTATCAGAGTATCTTCTGGTATTTGGTAGGGCTACTCCCTTCCTCACAGTTTTTCTTTTCCAGACTTTTCTAGCTATTGTTGCACATTTATTTTTTGATATGATCTTTAGTACTACCTTGTTTAGTACCATTAAAAGGCTTGTTTTTTAAATTGGGATCACATTAAATTTATAAAATAACTTAGGGATAACTACATGTTTGTGACTTTCTATCATTCTATGAAGAGTTGGACAACTCTGAAGTTAGAGGGAACTGTCCCAATAAGAGACCACCCTCACTTCTGACACCAATTACAAGTTTGGGGGTCCCCAAGGTCACCCTTAGGTTTGACAATTCACTGGAGGGACTCACAGAACTCACTGAAAACTGTTATTCTCATGGTTATGGCTTTTTACAGGGGAAGGATACAGATTGGAACCTGCCAAGGGAAGAAGTACATAGGGCAGAGCCCCAGAAAGTACCAAACATGGAGCTTCCATTTTTCTCTCCCCATGGAGTCAGGGTGCATGACTTTGTGTGGTTGGCATTGATGTGTGATAGTACACATGGAGTTCTGTCAACCAGGGAAGCTCTTGTGATCCTTGGTGTTCAGAGTTTTTTGTTTGTTTGTAAACATTTACTTATTTATTTATTTTGGCTGCACCAGGTCTTAGTTGTGGCACTCCGGATCTTCACTGCCGCATGCAGGATCTTTTAGTTGCAGCCTGCAGGATCTTTAGTTGCGGCATGTGGGATCTAGTTCCAAGACCAGGGATCAAACCTGGGTCCCCTGCATTGGGAGCGTGGAGTCTTAGCCATTGGACCACCAGGGAAGTCCCCCAGAGTTTTTAATTAGGGCTTCATTTTATAGGCATGATTGTCCATGTGGCTGCTGTCTGTCTCCAGCCCCTCTGGGAGTGACCCAAAGCCCCCACCCTAAATCATGTGGTTGATCTTTCTGGTGTGGCCAGCCCCCACCTAAACTTACATCGTTATGCTATTCATGGTGACTCAAGGCCCCTATGTAAAACTAACTTCCTTCCTTCCTTCCTTCCTTCCTTCCTTCCTTCCTTCCTTCCTTCCTTCCTTCCCTTCCTCCCTCCCTCCCTCCCTCTCTCTCTCTCTCTCTCCCTCCCTCCCTCCCTCCCTTCCTTCCTATCTGGTTATTTTAAGGAAATTACCATTTATTCTAATCTTTACTGTTTTTTTTTTTTTAAGTGGGATTGGGTATTGAATTCTGTTTCAATATTTTTATATCAGCATTTCTTATATTAATTATATTAATCATGTAAGTTTTCTCTTTAGGTCTGTTTAATGGTGATTTATGTTAATGAATCTTCTAATATTGAACTATCATTGTATGCCTGGAATAAATTTTAATTGGTCATGTGGATCTATTCCTTTTGCTTATACAGTTGACCCTTGGACAACATGGGTTTGAACTGTTTGAGTCCACTTATATGTGGATGTTTTTCAATAGTAAATACTTCAGTACTACACAGTCCATGTTTGGTGAATCCACAGATGTGGAAAACCACTGATATGGAGGGCTGACTATAAGTTATACATAGATTAACCCCCATGTTGTTCAAGGGTTAACTGTATTTTATTTAGGATTTTTTGCACTGTTGTTCATAAGTGAGATTAGTCTGCATTTTCCTATTTTGTACAACCTTAAATGAGTTTATGTGTCAAATTTATACTCAGTTCTTGTACAAATTTGGAAGCTTTTCATTTTTCTATGCTCAGGAAGAATTAGAGCAGTTAGAGTCTTCTAAGGTCTCTTGTGAGCATGAGTCTTATCCTGGGCATATGTGTGGCTTTCTACATTCCCCTGTACATGGGTGCTTTTGAATGTCCTAATTTCCCAAAGAATCCCCCCAGTATTTCCTCTCAGGCCTTAGGCAGTCTGTTGTCTGTCTGGACTGTAATCTTTTGCCCCAGGCATCTCTGGGTTGTTAGTTTGCCTTGCAGCCTTTAAGAGCAATGCCTACTGCTTTCTGGCCTGAGTTCAGAGTTAGGTGAGACAGAGAGGAGCACCTTGCATCAGTCTTTCTGGTAGCCCCAGACAGGTTAGAACAGACACACACTAATTTGTGAATAAGGTCTGCTCTGCTTCCTTTAGAATTAGGGGTTGGGGGTCCCACATGGGGAGCATTGGCTGCTGCTGCTTCAAGACTGCTGTCTCTTAGGAGAGGAGCAAGTAAAGATGCCATGAAGTCTTCCTGATGTCTTTTTTTTTTTTTGGCGGTACGCGGGCCTCTCACTGCTGTGGCCTCTCCCATTGCGGAGCACAGGCTCAGCGGCCATGGCTCACAGGCCCAGCTGCTCCGCGGCATGTGGGATCCTCCCGGACTGGGGCACGAACCTGCGTCCCCTGCATCGGCAGGTGGACGCTCAACCACTGCGCCACCAGGGAAGCCCTCCTGATGTCTTTTAAGTTGCCTTTTCCTTGATTCCATGTGGTTACTGCAAACCTTTGTTTTCCAGAGTTTTGACAAAGTTGGTTCTGACACTTTTTTGCTTGTTTTTTAATTTTCATTTTTGGGGTGGTAGTGGGAGAGAAGCTAAGGGCTGGGAGCTGCCCACTCTGTCATTTTGCTAATGCCATTGTGGGGTGAATTTCTTATCACCTGAAATATTTTCTCATTTTCTGTTGTTCTCAAAGAAGCTTTGAATGGATGCACACTGTTTTCATCTTTTTAAGGACTGTTGGAGGTTGTGGTGACTTGCACGATTCTTGGCTCAAGAGCCCCCTCTTTTGCCAGTGAGGCAAACTACAGTTCCCTTAATGGAGACTTTCTTTTGGCACTGTGGAGGGGCCCCTTGTGTGTGCTCTGACTTGTTTTAGTTTGTTTAGGTCATTTTTTGTCTCACATGACCTTCAGTTTCCCCCTCTAGCTTTTCCCCTTTACAACCCAGTCTCCACATGGTTCTTCCTCATTCCTTTTTATCATCTGCTCCCTTGGAGGTGATGCTTTTTTGTGACTGCCACCTTGGGTCCCATATACCGTTCTTATAGCTGGTGCTGTGATTGATCTAGCCCACTTTTCAGTGTTTTTATACTTATGGTAGATTTTCTCTTTCTAAGCTTTGATTTCAGCTCATTCTTAGGTTCTCTGCTCCCCTCTCTGTTCTCTTGACTGTTTTCTTCATACCCTTCTCACACTCCAGAAAGGTTTGTGGCAGTAAATTTGAAAGCCAGCTGAGCTGGAATTTGGTATTTGTTTTTCAATTATAGGTAATTAGAAATGTGTATAGTACTCTCTATTTTCTATTATAAGTTATACTGAAGGTATAGGTTATGTGTAGTTTTATTTGTTCTTCATATTGATCTGTATAGTTGTTTGGAGGATATGTGAAGAGATTTGGATTTAACTACTTCACCTTTAACAGGTGAAGTTATTCTAAATTACCTGGAGGATCCTTAATTTTTTTAATAAAAAATTAAGGTATAATCTGTATACAGTAAAATAGGCCTTCAGTGTACAGTTCTGCATCTTTTGGCAAACTCTGCAAGTTTTGACACTGCCACAATGAAGATGTAGAACAGTTCTGTCGCCTCCCAATACAGTTGACCCTTGGACAACTCGGGGGTTAGTGGTTCCAGCTCCCTGCACAGTTGAAAATTTACGTATAACTTTGGACTCCGTCAAAATGTAACTGCTAATAGCCTAGTGTTGACCAAAAGCTTTACCAATAACATAAACAGTCTATTAACACATATTTTGTATGTTATATGTATTAAATACTGTATTCTTACAATAAAGTAAGCTAGAGATAAGGAAATGTCATTAAGAAAATCATAAGGAAGAGAAAATACATGTTCAGTACTGCACTGTATTTGTCGATACTTAAGTTTGTGTTGTCTGTTTACAAGATGAATCACGTCTGTCAGTACCTACATTAATATTGTCTTATATGATACAAAATACTGTAGATGTTATACAGATTATTAACACGATATCAACAATGAAAAGATAATATGAAAAAGAAATTCATATTTATTTACAGTTATAACGATTTATACATTGATAACGAAGAAGCAGCAATATGATTGCTTTATGGTAGCATAGTGTAGTCGATATGATTGCTTCATGGTAGCTTAGCCTATACACTAATGAATGGTTATATAATTTTATGGCATACAGTATTACAGTCATATTCATAATACAGTATTGGAAACATTGTTATATTTTTTAAAAACCCACTTACCTGTGATGATAGGCTGATAAGCAGTTTCTCCAATTATGAGAGAGAAGGGCATACTGTACGGTAATAAAATTCTTTGAAAGCAAAGTTATAAAATAGTAGGAAAACTAACACATTATTAATTTTATATAAATATCACCATATGCCTATGTAAGGATAGAATAGTATCTACGTATATTTTATGCTTTCATGACATTCCTAAATTTTTCTTAATATTTTCAATATTTCTAGGCTATGCAATTCATCTGTGAGTTTTTTCAAATTGTTGCAAGTCTCCAAAAATTTTTCCAATATATTTACTGAAAGAAATCTGCATATAAGTGGACCCATGTAGTTCAAATCTGTGTTGTCAGATTGTCAATCTGTGTTGTCAAGGGTCAACTGTATTTCCCCTTTGTAGTCAACCCCTGGCCGCACCCTGGCCCCTTGTAATCACTGATATATTTTTGGTCTCTATAGTTTTGCCTTTCCCATGTTACATAAATGGAATAATACAGTGTGTAGCTTGTTGAGTCTGGCTTCTTTCACTTAGGGTAATACATTTGAGGTTCACCCATGTTGTTGCATGTATCATTAGTTCTTTCAGTTTTCTTGTTGAGTAGTATTACATTGTATAGATTACAGTTTGTTTTTCACTCACGGGTTGAAAAACATTTGGGTTGTTTCCATATTTTGGTGATTACAAATATACCTGCTATATAAATGTTCATGTACAGGTTTTTGGGTTTACATAAGTTTTCTTTCCACTTGGGTAAATATACCTGTGAGTGGGATTGCAGGTCCTATGGGAGTATATGCTTAACTTCATAAGACACTAGAAAACTGTTCCAAAGTGGCTGTTCCATTTGCATCCCTATCTATGATAAATGAGACTTCCAGTTGTTCCACATCACCAGCACTTGGCATTGTCAGTTTCTTTTCCCATTCTGATACGTATGTAGTGGTAGCTCATTGTGGTTTTGATTTGTAGTTTCCTCATGGCTAATGATGTTGAGCATTTTTGTATGTGCTTATTTCCCATTTATATATCTTTGGTAAAGTATGTCTCTTTTGCTTTTTTTTTTCAGTTTTGAGAGTTCTTAGTTCTTATGTATTCTCAATACATCTTCTTTGTCGGGTATATGATTTGTAAATATTTTCTCCTGTTCCATGGCTTTTTATTCTTTTAACAGTGTCTTTTGAATTTTGGTGTCACATCAAAGAAATACTTGGTAAACCTAAGGTTAAAAAGATTTTCTCTTATATTTTCTTCTAAAAATTTTATAGGTTTAGATTTTACATGTAGGTCTGTGATCCATTTTGAGTTAATTTTTATATATGTTGGAGGTATGGATTGAAGTTCTTTTTTTATTTTTATTTTTTGGCATCTGGATATCCAATTGTTCCAACACCATTTGTTGAAATGGGAACTCCCATTTTCCATCAAAGTGCCTTTGCATTTGTCAAAAATAATTTTAAGTATAAAGATATAAAGTACCTTTAATTATAACATACATGAAGTACAGTTTATAAGTGTACAGCTTGATGAATTATCACAAAGTGGACACACTGTGGAGCCACCCCCAGGTCAAGATGAAGATTATAACATAAATCACGACCTAAATCCCCCTTCATGCCCTCTTTCAATCAATATCAGCCTCAAAGGTAATCACTCTCCTAACTTCTGACATCATGGATTAGGCTTGCCTGTTCTCTTACTGTATATAAATAGAATTATGCAGTATGTGCTCTTTTGTGGCTGGATTCTTTTGCTCATTAGTACAATTGTGACATTCATCTATGTTGGATATGCAGCTGTAGTTCATTCCTTTTCATTACCACATAGTATTCCTTTGAAAGATTGTGCCACAATTTACCTACTGTATTTTTGACGGACATTTGGATTTTTCCCACAACTTAGTATTAGAAATAGTGCTTCTGTGAACATCCTTGTACTTGTTTTCTAGAGCACATGTGCATGATTTTCTCTAAAAGTGTGCACCTAAGAGTAGAATTTCTGGGTCATAGTGTTTGCAAATCATTAACTTTAGTAAATAATGCCAAACTGTTTTCCCAAGCAGTTATACCAGTTTTTAACATTCCTACTAACAGCGTGTGCAAGTTCCCATTTCAACACAATCTTATGGCATTTTATTTATCTATCTATCTATCTATTTATTTATTTTTGCGGTGAGCGGGCCTCTCACTGTTGTGGCCCCTCCCGTTGCGGAGCACAGGCTCCAGACGCGCAGGCTCAGCGGCCATGGCTCACGGGCCCAGCCGCTCCGCGGCATGTGGCATCTTCCCGGACCAGGGCATGAACCCATGTCCCCTGCATCGGCAGGCGGACTCTCAACCACTGCACCACCAGGGAAGCCACTTCTTATGGCATTTTAGTTATATAATTATAATGTTTCTGGTGGGTGCCAAGTGGTGTCTCAATGTGGCTTAAATTTTCATTTACCTGAGTGCTAACAGGGTTGGGTATATTTTCTTATGTTCATAGAACATATGTCCATATGTTTATTTTTTCTTTTTAGTGAAGTATCTATTCACATCTCTTGTCTATTTTTCTGCATTGTTTGTATGTGTCTTTTGATTTGTAGGGGTTATTTTATATGTTCCAGATCAGAACGCTTTATCACTTATGAAAGCTGCTGATAATCTCCCCATCTGTAGGTTGCCTTTACTGCTGTATTTTTAATCTTGTAACATGTATGTCTTTTCCTTTATGAGTAGTGCTTTTCATGTCTTGTTTTTGAATGTTTTACCTACACCAAGCTTATGAAAACATTTTCCTATATTATTTTCCAGACACTTCATCGTGTTACCTTTCACATTAGATTTACAAATTACCTGTAGCAGATTTTTGTATATAGTGAGAGTTAGGGAGTTAAATGTCATTTTTGTCCCCATATAGATATCTGGTAACCCATCCACATTTACTTGAAAATATCATCCTGTCACCACTGTTTTGCAGTTTCAACTTTATCATAACTCAGGTGTCCGTACATATTTGGATTATCTTTTTAGTTCTACTGGACTATATGTCTATCCATCTATCCTTGTGCTAATGCCACATTGTCGTAAATATTCTGTTATTTAATGTAATAGTTTCTCTACCACGACTTGTGATTTTTTTTTTCCCGCAAAGTAGGTCACTAACTTGATAGGCATCCTGTATTAAATTATCATCATGAACTGGGAACCCAGTCAGAAGTTCCCCTACATTCATTCCATCCTTATCACCCAGTGGTAAGCATATTAGAATAAAAGAATGTGCAATTATAGGGACTCATGACATTTGAGGATGTGGCTGTGGATTTCACCCAGGAGGAGTGGCAATACCTGAACCCTCCACAGAGGAACCTGTACAGAGATGTGATGCTAGAGACCTACAGCAACCTGGTCTCTGTGGGTAAGAATGGCTTCCTCAGGTAATTTTGCTGTTTATGATTATTCTGTCCGATAGAACGCCTTTCCTTTCTCAAGTTTGGAAACTTCCAAGGCCTCTGAACTGATTGAAGAGTTTGTCATTAAATTCCACGGATCAGAGTTCCTTTTCCCCCTTTGCTTTCCTGACAGGGTGTTTGTGAACTCAAAACTCAGGTGAATTGGTTTGACGACCATTGTGTCAAGTGATATATCGCTTGTACTGCCCCAAACTCCACCTTCCTTTTTCTCAGAGGCTCTGAAGACCAAGGAGGTATTGCTGTCATTTCTCATTAGCAGGGCAGCAGGTTACCAAACCAGATCTCATCCTTAAATTGGAGGTAGAAGAGCCATGCCTGCCAGAAGGAAAAATCCCAATTTGGAGCTTTCCAGGTAAGTGGGATTGACTCAGGCTATGGGGACAGGAGGTCCCAGCTTGTCAGTCAGGGGTGAGGACCTGTGAAAGGACTTTCAGGAATATCTCAGGAATGGTTGTTGGAGGACAGGGACATGAACACCTAAGACACCCCCTCCCCTATCCTACACCCACCAGAGCACTCTCCTTAGGTTGGTGCTCACCAATAAGTTTCTGCACAGCTCCATTGCCCTGTATAAAGTTGTCTTGTAAATGACAGTCCCCTGGCCCCACGCCCTGCCACTTCTATCGTTCTTACCTCCCACTGCTCATCTGAAGCAGGCCCAAATGAGTCACAGGCCTAGGCACTAATGCTCTAATTCCAGATTGGGTTACCTGATTCCATCCAGTTTAGACATTCCTATGAGATTTGTTCTCCTAAAGCATCTTGATTCTCTCTTTAACAACAGCTTTATTAAGATATAATTAACATACAATAAAATTCACTCTTTTGAAGTGAAACTCAAAAACTCAGGATGTTTATTATATTCACAGAATATACTGTCTAACCATCACCACTATCTAATTCTAGAACATTATCATCACCCTCCAAAGAAACTCCTATCCTTTATCAGTCACTCTCCATTCCCCAACCCCCATCCCCTGGCAAGCACTAATCTACTTTCTATCTCTATAGTTTTGCCTATTCTGGATATTTCTTATAAATGGAACCATACAAAATGTGGAATTTTATGTCTGGTTTCTTTCATTTGGCATGTTTTCAAGGTTTGTCCATATTGTAGCATGTGTCATCACTTTTTATGGTGGAATGATATTTCATTGTATGGATATTCCACATTTTGTTTATCCATTCATCTGTTGATGGACATTTAGGTTATTTCCACTTTTTGGGTATTATAGATAATGCTGCTATGAACATTCATGTAGAAGTTTTGAAATGTACATTTTCATTTCTTTTTGAGAACATACATAGGAGTGGAGTTGTTAGACCATGTGATAGCTGTTTGTGTTAACATTTTGTGGAACTGCCAAACTGTGTGAATATCCTGTTCCTCCAAAATTTTTACCCGGTGGTTTTAACGTTCACTGATGATTCTTGCCTGAATCAATTACTAAGATGGTTAGAAAAATGGTGCATTTTCTATCATTCCTTCTACATTTGTAAGTTGGCATTTTTCTGTAAAAAACTTTCCTTTTGTTGATTAGCTGGAATACTTCAATAAAGAGGGATTGCCCTCCATCTATTACAGTTGACCCTTGAACAACACAGGTTTGAACTGTGCAAGTCCACTTATATGTGTTTTTCAATGGTAATGGTACAGTGCTAGATGATCTGCGGTTAGTTAAATCCACGGATGTGGGACCGCAGACTAGGAGGAGAAACTACCTATATGGAGGGCCAACTATAAGTTACAATTGGATTTTCAACTGTGCAGAAGGTCATTGCCCCTAACCCCTGCATTGTTCAAGGGTCAACTGTATTTGGTTATATATGAGTTACATGTATTTTTCCATTTCTTTATCAGTTTTCAAAATGAGTTGGTTTTGTAGCATCATTCAAAGCCTAGTATGTCTTTTTGGAGTATCATTTATGGACTTATGGATTTAAACACTTTTATGTTTTGATCCATTGCCTTATCCTTATTATAAATCAAACTGCTCTATCTCTGGCCAGTGGAAACCCCTTCAAGTTGGGTCCCTAGGCTTTGGTAGCTTCCTTGCTTTCTGTTGTTACAAGATGTTCCAGGCTCGTATTATACAGTTCCTTTCTCTGCCCTGGAATCAGCCATTTCTTCAAGGAGCCTTGGTTCTTTTTAGTGGTAAATAATGTTTTGTGACCACAATTTGGATGTTAGGGAATTGTTTCTAGGTCTTTTCATTGACATAGCTGGGAACTACGTAAACAAAGATTTTTAAGAGAAAGACATGTATTCAAATGTATATTTCCAAATCAAATTCTGGACTTAAAGGTTTTTAATTTATTAATCTTACATCTGATGGTAATATTGTTAATATTATTCTGAGATTGCTGAATATGTATAGTGGGTTGAATCAATTGAGGTAATCATGTTGGTGCCATTGAGAATCAAAACTTTTTAGCATGGTTGTTAGGAAATACAGATGAGGAGATATTTATTACTATTAGGGAATCCTTTTATTTTCAATTTTGCTTTATGAGTATATAAAATATTTGCAAAATATTAACTTGGTTCCAAAATCAAACCTAGAAAATAAAATCAAACCTAGAAAACAAGGTATATTCAAAGAAGTCCAGCCTCTTTCCCTCTCCATCCTACTCGCTCTCTTCCTTCCCCCATAGGTAACCATTTGTTAAAATTTAAAGATTTATCCTTCCATTGTTTTTTATAGTATGAGCCTATATTATTTTAAATATATACTTATATATTTGTTTCCTCCTTAGAAAAATGTTAGCCTACTGTGCTTATTTTTATACACCTTCTTTTTTCAGTTAATTCAAGAACATGTTAAATATATTAAGATAGTCCTTACTTCTTTTTATAGTAATGTAATGACTCAATCATAATAGTAGTAGCTGTATTGTAATAGTGGTAGTTGTTATTCTAGTAAACATTTGAAGTGCTGTACATAAACATTACATTTCGGTGGGCACTGTTATAATTCCTGTTTTCCAGGTGTGAAAGTAAGATGCAAATAGATTAGCTAATATGCCTAAGGTCACAGAACATGTAAAAGTCTGATCCAGGATTTGATCCTGGCCTAGAGAACTTATGACCCTAGCCACATGTGCTATGTTGCTTCTTAACCACCTAAGGAGGTCCAGATTCAGTAGATCCTTGGTGGAGCTTGGGTCCCATCGAATGTATTTTGTAAAAGCTTTTCTTATGATTATGATATTCACTCTCAGTTAAGAACTAGTGCTTTACTATGGAAAGAAAGGAAGTCATAGGAAGAGAAGCCACAGCTGCATGATCCCTTTTAAAATTCAGTATTACTCTCAAATGTTGTTATTAAATCTAAGTGGTAATATGACTAGTTATTGTACTCTTCTTACAACTTTTCTGTATGTTTGAAATTTTTCATATAAAATTTTAGGAAAAGGTGAGAAGAAAATTAAACTACAAAAAATAAAAATTCAGTGTATGTGCAAAAAGTACTGTCCAGGATACCATTGGTTTTAAGACACACCACTGAGAAATAAAATTTTCCAGCAATTTATGACGTCATTGATTGTAAGGTGAATCTGGATTCAGAGGTTTTAAAATGTGGAATAATATGCATCTTATAATTGATGAAGTATGGTATATTAAAGGCAAGGCCTTGCAATTTTAACTGTCTAAATGAGTGGTACAGATAACTGACTACTTTAGAAGTTAATGAAAGTTAAAGTTACTGAGGAAGGTCAGATTAAGCTTTTTTGAAAAAACTGAACTGCTTCTTGAAAGTTATCTAGATTCTGAATATAGCAAAATATGGAGGACGGGGCTATGTGAGTGACGGAACACGAGGAAGGGTTTGGAGTTAATAATAGATGGAGTTTTTAGTGGAATTAGTGTAGACAGAAGCAGAAGGTGGTGTTGAAGAACTGTGAATGCAAACTTGGATGAATACAAAGGTGAATCCAAATTGGGCAAGGATATTTAGGTTTCTTTGTTTTTGTAAGGCTAATTATTCTAGATATTTCTCTCATTTACTGAGAATGTGGGTTTCAGGATTGTTGTAAGATTTGAGTCCACAAGTCACAGTGTTGTATTTCTGTCTAGGTGGAAATAATGTAAGTCAGGAACAGTTAAGAGTTCATATGATAAATAAAGGGTGATAATATCTCCAGAGTGATGTAAAAGTAGAGGTAAGAAAGACTGAGATGTTAGGGTAAGATTGTTTTTGGTAACAAAAAGGCTAGCAGGTGGGAGTTTAGTAAAAGAACAGGATTTGATGGCTGTGATTCTCCAGGAACTCATAAAATGAGATATCAGTATCAGCTTTCATATGGCAGGGCATTTCTAAAGAAGGTCCATTCCATAATGTCAAAGTATAAAGACAGTTTATTGTACTCCTTTCTAGAAGAAGCCTGCCAGGTTGATGAACAGTTTGAGAGACAGCATCAGGATGACCAAGATAAATATCTGATGCAAGTTGGATTCCCTGACAGGAAAACAATTACCACCAAGAGTGGCCTTGACTATAATGAATTCGGAAACATACTTCATCTGAATACAAACCTTGTTGCTTCAATACAAAGGCCCCATAAATTTGAGTCATTTGGATATAATATGGTAGATAATTTAGACTTATTTAGTAGAAGCTCTGCAGGAAAGAAGCATGATAATGAATGTGCAAAGTTATTCTTCCATACTGAGTATGAGAAAACAACTCCTGGAGTAAAACCCTATGGATATAAAGAGTGTGGGAAGACCCTCAGGCAAAAGAAAGGTCTTAGTCTACATCAGAGAATTAAAAATGGAGAGAAACCCTTTGAATGTACTGCATGTAGGAAAACCTTCAGCAAGAAGTCACACCTCATTGTGCATTGGAGGACTCATACAGGAGAGAAACCCTTTGGATGTACAGAATGTGGAAAAGCCTTTAGCCAAAAATCTCAGCTCATTATACACCTGAGAACTCATACAGGAGAGAGACCCTTTGAGTGTCCAGAATGTGGAAAAGCCTTCAGAGAAAAGTCAACTGTCATTATACATTACAGGACTCATACAGGAGAGAAACCTTATGAATGTAATGAATGTGGAAAAGCCTTCACTCAGAAGTCAAACCTCATTGTCCATCAGAAAACCCACACAGGAGAAAAAACTTATGAATGCACCAAATGTGGGGAATCTTTCATACAGAAGCTTGATCTAATTATACATCATAGTACTCATACAGGAAAGAAACCCCATGAATGTAATGAGTGTAAGAAAACTTTCAGTGATAAGTCAACTCTCATTATACATCAAAGAACTCATACGGGAGAGAAACCTCATAAATGTACGGAATGTGGGAAGTCTTTCAACGAGAAGTCAACCCTCATTGTGCATCAGCGAACTCATACAGGAGAGAAACCCTATGAATGTGATGTGTGTGGGAAAACCTTCACCCAAAAGTCAAACCTTGGTGTACATCAAAGAACTCATTCAGGAGAGAAACCCTTTGAATGTAATGAATGTGAGAAAGCATTCTCTCAGAAATCCTATCTCATGCTACACCAGAGAGGTCACACAGGAGAGAAGCCCTATGAATGCAATGAATGTGAAAAAGCATTTTCCCAGAAGTCATATCTCATTATACATCAAAGAACGCATACGGAAGAAAAACCCTATAAATGTAATGAATGTGGCAAAGCCTTCAGAGAAAAGTCGAAGCTCATTATACATCAGAGAATCCATACAGGAGAGAAGCCCTATGAATGTCCTGTATGTTGGAAAGCTTTCAGCCAGAAGTCACAGCTCATAATACATCAGCGAACACACACAGGAGAGAAACCCTATGCGTGCACTGAGTGTGGCAAAGCCTTCAGAGAAAAATCAACATTCACTGTACATCAGAGAACTCATACGGGAGAGAAACCCTATAAGTGTACAGAATGTGGGAAAGCCTTTACTCAAAAGTCAAATCTTATTGTACATCAGAGAACACATACAGGAAAGAAAGCCCATGGGAAAGGCCATACCCGGAAGTCTAAGCTCATTGCACATTAGAGAGTCAACAATGCAGTTATCTTCACTGAAGGAAAGTTTTGTCAGTTTAAGTAAACATTTTAAAAGTATGTTCTGACTTCTGGTTTAAATGTGGGGAGTAAAGTCAGCCTTTTTTTCTTTCCATCTCAGTCTTCGCCCAAAACTACTAGGATAAAAAGAAGTGGACGTGTAATCTCTGTATCTGACAAAATTAGGAGATCGCTGAAACCCTGATGAGAGGGCTGCCAGAGGCAGAGGAAATCAAGCACCAGTGCAAGGAGATTTCAAAGGCTAGAGAGGAGTGGTCAAGGCTGCAGATGTGAGATAGCACTGGTAAGGACTGTTAGCCAAGTTTTAGGCTGAGTGCAAGACCAAATAGATACATAACAATGGTAACAGAGAGCATGGGCAGGTGGGACGTTTCCTAGACCCATTTGGAGTCTCAGGAGAGACAGGCAGGGGCCTCAACAAGGAATTGCTCAGACAAGCCATATTTGCAGAAAGTAGTCTATACTCATGAGAGGAGCAGTTGGCAGGGGCTGGGGAAAGAGAAGGGAGTGTTCTTGTGAAGAACCCAACAGCTGCCCCTATTTACTGACTCTGGAAAGTCAAGTCTGAAAAACCTACCAAATGCAAAAGTAATTCCAGTTAGAAAAACTCTGATCTGCCTAGAATGTGGCCCCATTTCTTCCCGTACATGAACTTCCAGCAAACAACAAGTCCAGGAAAAACTCTTATTCAATGAGGAAATGATTCCAAGGCAGTCAAAACCATAAATGTACATGGCTTTTGAGCCAGCAATTCCACTTCCAGGAATGTATATACTTATGCATGTACAAAATGATGAACACACAGAGGTATTCAGTGATGCACTGTTTGTGAAAAAAAAAGATTGGAAGCTTTCCACATGGCTCCTGAAATCATGGAATGTTCGCACAGCCACCTTTTAGGTAGACAAAAAAAAAAAAATGGATAAAGAGAACTTGGACAATATTTGTGTAGTGATGTGGGATGACCTCCAATATACATTATTAGAAAAGCAAGGTGCAGGATACTGAGGATAATATGCTACCATTTGTAAGTAAAAAGGAGAACGAATGGTGAATACATAATTGAGTGTATATGCATAAACTATCTCTGGAAAGATATACGAGAAGCTGGGAACCCTGATTACCTCTGGGAAAGGGAAGGGGAAGTGGGTGGCTGGAGGGAAGGAATGGGAGGGAGACAACTGTATATCCTTTCAGAACTTTTGAAAATTGTACTATCTGGATGTACTACCTTTTCAAAAAAATAAAACTTTTTAAAAAGCATATTTTCTATTACTATTCTAATGAAGTCAGATTCTAGATGCAGGATTTCATAACATTTAGTATAGATATGCTCAATGTGGAGTTTAATTTTTTTAGAGTGAGTAAATTGAATTATCAGTCAGACAAAACAGATATCCAGCCAGTTCCAAAGGCACACAAGCATTGCTTTCTTGAGGTTGCCAAATAAAGTGATTCTAAGGTCAGCTGGGACTGCATTATGTAAATCTACAATAATTGAGACTGGAACACATTTCTTATTTAGTATGCACAGTGACATCTGTGAAAATATCCTGTACTAAAGCCTGCCAATGCCTTTCTATATCTTAAAATGATTTAAATTACTTCATTCATGCATGTGTATGTATTCTTTTTACAAGAGATATAAAGCATAAATCCACAGAGAGGTTGAATAACTTGCCCCCCAAATCACACCTCTGCTGGTGACAACATTTTCCAAGGTGAGAGACAGATTGAAAGCCATGATCTTACTGGATACAGCCAATGTCCATGTAATAGCACTTTTGCTCCAGAAGGAGAGGTCCCACTGTATGGTGACCATATTTGTGGCCCTCACCCTATTGTGGTTTTTCACTGAGGCCATCTCTGTGGTGGAATCAAGCTTAGTAGATGCAAACTATTACATTGAGAATGGATAAACAGCAAGGTCTTACTGTATAGCACAGGGAACTGTATTCAATATCCTGTGATACACCATAATGGAAAAGAATATGAAAAAGAATGTATATATGTATAACTGAATCACTTTGCTGTATAGCAGAAATTAACATGACATTGTACATCAACTATACTTCAATAAAATTAAAAAACAAAAGAAACATTTCATCCTCCTGCTGGTAGAGAATATTCCTGGGGTTTCAGGCCCATCAAAGGTCACCCTTAAGTGGGATGGGGATGGGCGGTCAGATCTGCCATTTCAGGTTGATCTTGGACTCCTGCTTCCTGGGGCCCAGATGGCAGTCTGATGTGATGGGCCATGTGTGTAAGCAGAGGTGAGTGAGGCAGGGACCCAGAGGGGAAGGGGTGGAAATCTCCAGCAATAGATGTGAATAGCAAAGTGGATCTGGGGGTCATCATTGATAAGAAAGTAGTAGTTAGAGAAAAAATGTGTCTTTGTGGCATTTTACAGCTGCTGTATGAATTTAGGAGAAATAGTATTTCCTGTTAACTTGCAATTGTCTTTATCTGTACCTGTTATGCAGTGCTGCCTTTTTCTTTCTCACTCTGAGCTGATTTTCACTCTTTCTGTCCCAGAGAAGTTTTTACTCTTCACTGCCCCTTTTGGCCAAGGGCAGGTGAGTTCAACTATAGAATATTATTCTGGAAAATTCACATCTTCACCATTGTCTGGGTTACATTAATCTAAAGATGGTTTGGAGAACGTAATCTGTAGTTGGACAAATGTCCATTCTTCACATTCCTTCAAAAGCACCTTAGTGTTGCATCATCAGAAAGGACAGTGGCTGCACAGTAGCATTTAGGACCCTGGAGGTCCCACATTTAAACACTGTAACACGAACACTAGGGGAATGATTATACTAAGATTGTGTAGTACACTCCTAAATCAAGAGCCAAGTTTACCCAAGTAAAGGAAAAGAGCAGATCCCATTCCTAATCTGAAGAGTATGCAGAAGCAGATATTGGTGGACTAGCAAAAATATCAGATACATTGATTTGCTTGTTTGTTTCTCTGATATTTTTAGTAATGTTAAAGATCCCAGAGAACCTATTGGAATATAGGTACAACATTCTTCCACCTTGAGAGGCCAATATTATATCTAGAGTGGCTGTATGCTCAACCACTGCTTGTCTGATTTCATGAACCTCTCCTGCAAGGAGTTCTATAGCCTTAGTGACCTCGTCTAGTTTTCCTGCTGTTCTCTGAACAACAGTATATAGAATTTCACCCACTTTTCTGGCCTCTTACGAAGTGTGGAAAGAGGAGATTTGGTGACAGAAAAAGGCAGTCCAAAATTCCTCTTGAGTAAAGTCTTTGGACTCAAATCAAGGTCCAGTCTCTCTCCTTCTGGAATCAAATTATCTAAAGACTTCTTTCTCTGAAAAGGAAACTTATTGAAGCAAAAGAAACTCTGGGTGATATTAGGGGCTCTTTTGAAGGTAGGCATTAATTTACCAAGATAACAGATGCTGTGCAATTTGCAGTTAATAGTAGGCATTTATGTCACAAATCCAATACAATTCTGTCAGGGGCCACCAACTGATCTGTCTTTGGTCAAGATAACCCCTATGGGGTTGTCAAATGGTATTGTAATGTTTTGCAGCATTTGACAAGAGTGGTCCCATGCCAAGCATTGACAATTTTAGTAATAGAGACTATTGAGTAGATCTAAGTCAAAAGAACTGGGGCTGCACCTATATAATATGCTTTTTGGTGAGTTGTGTATATGTAAGACAGCCTCATTGCTGTGGCTAGGACATATGGATCAATGGAACATAATAGAGAACCCAGAAATAAACCCACACACCTACAGTCAATCTTCGACAAAGGAGACAAGAATACACAGTGGAGAAAAGACAGTCTCTTCAGCAAGTAGTGTTGGGAAAGCCGGGCAGCTGCATATAAATCAGTGAAGTCAGAACGCTCCCTCACGCCATATACAAAAATAAACTCAAAATGGCTTAAAGACTTAAATATAAGACATGACACCATAAAACTCCTAGAAGAGAAAATAGGCAAAACATTCTCTGACATAAATCGTAGCAATATTTTCTTAGATCAGTCTCCCAAGGCAAAAGAAATCAACAAAAATAAACAAATGGGACCTAATCAAACTTATAAGATTTTGCACATCAAAGGAAACCATAAACAAAATGAAAAGACAACCTATGGACTGGGAGAAAATATTTTGCAAACAATGCTATCTTTAAAAAAATTTTAAATATAGTGATTCACATTTTTAAAGGTTATGCTCCATTTATAGTTATTATTAAATATTGGCTATATTCCGTGTGTTGTACAATACATCCTTGTAGCTTATTTTATACCTAATAGTTTGTACCTCTTAATCCCCTACCCCTATATTGCCCCTCCTCAGATCTGTACTATTTTTATTTTGCACTTATAACATCACGGTATGAGAGTGACTGTGTTCCCACTCGTCAACCTTTTTTTTTTGCCATTGCCATAGGTAAAGGATAATAACTTGATGTGGTTTAAATATGTTTGAGTTATCTATAGCTGAGTAACAAATTATTCACAATTTAGTGGCTTAAAACAGCAAATAGTTATTATATCACAGTTTCTGTGGGCCATGAATCTGGGATTGGCACAGCTGGGTGCTTCTGACTCAAGATCTCTCAAGAGGGTGCAGTCAGGATGTCACCTTGGGATACAGTCATCTGAAGGATCCACTTTTAAGCTAATTCACATGGCTGCTGGACTGAGGGCCTCAGTTCCTTGTGGGCTGATGGACTATGGACCTCAGTCTGCCACACCACATGGGCCTCACAATAGGGCTGCTCAAAATATGGAATTTTTTTTTGCCAGTGTAAGTTATCCAAGATAGAGAGAGTGCCCAACATAGAAGCCACAGTCTTTTCATATTGGAAGTGATATCCCATCACTTTTGCTGTATTCTCATTAGAAGTGAATCAATACATCTAGCCTCACTCAGGGGGAAGGGATTACACAAGGGAGTGAACAGAAAGTGGCTATCGTTGGGGCCATTTAGAAGCTGACTACCACAATACATATTGGTCTACCTAGTGCTGGTGAAGATGCGGAGCAACTGGAACTCCCATAAATTCCTGGCGGAAGTGTGAAATGGTATAACTACCTTGGAAAACAGTTCAACAGTTTCTTATAAAGCATATACTTACTATATGACAAACAGTTCTAAATTCTACATCTAAGATGTTTTTGATCATGATAATTCAACTTTTATTTAGCCATTTATGCTGAAATAAGTTTAGACACAGAAAAGTTGAAAAAATAGCACAAAGTTCTTATATTCCCTTTTTCCACTTTCTTCTCATGTTAACATAACCATGATATAATTATGAAAACTAAAAACTGACATTAGAACAATATGATTAACTGACCTACAGACTTTATTCATCAGATTTTACCAGTTTTTCCACTAATGTCCTTTTTTAGTTCCAGAATCCAATCCAAGATACCACATGGCATTTAGTTTTCATGTCTTTTTAGCCTCCTCCAATCTGTGGAAGTCCCTTAGTCTTTTCTTGTCTTTCATGACCTTGACACTTTTAAAGAGTACTAATCAGTTATTTTGTAGAATGTTCCTCAATCTGAGTTTGTCTTGTGTTTTCTTATTATTAGGTCGAAGTTACACATTTTTGACAAGAGTACTACAGAAGTTATATACCCTTCCCAGGGCTATATATCAGGGGGCACATAATGTCTATGTTATTTCCTGGTGATGTTAAACCTTTTTTTTTTCAAATTTCATAGCTTGTATATCTATTTAGCTCTTACGAAAACAGTGGAAACACTGCACAAAATGAACTCAACTGTTTTTATTTCCCTTCTTGATACATGCACATTCTCTACCTTAGGCTTACTGATGAGCAAGGAAGGACTGAAAGGAAGAGGAACTCTATGTTGCCTGATCTTTCTTTCCTTTTATATCATTCTCAGTGTAAAGAGCTGGCTCACACAGGGAAGTAACACAAGTGAAAAAGGACATGCCAGAGTTCTTTGGGGTTTTGAGTTTCTTAGAACGCTATTGCAAGCTTTGTTCATTCAGAGCAAGTTCTGGTTCAAATGGAAAGTGTGGCCTCTTGGGTAGGGTTTCCAGAGTTAGCAAATAAAAATAGACAAATCTGGATCTCAGATAAACAACAAATCATTTCTTAGTATAAGTTTGTCCCAAGTATTTCATAGGACATATCATATCTTATCTTGGGGCTGTCAGTGCCCCCTTCCTCAGTCATAGATGTAAGATTACTTTTTTAAAAATTGTGGCAAAATACATGTAACATTAAATTTACCATGTTAATCCCCCACTTTTTTGGCCATGCTGTGAGGGATCTTAGTTCCTGGACTGGGGATTGAACCTGCACCCTCAGCAGTGAAAGCACAGAGTCCTAACCACTGGACCGCGAGGAAATTCCCAATATTAACCCAATTTTTTTTGCCAGTCTGCCTGCTTTTATTTTTTATTTTATTTTTTTATTGGAGTATAGTTGCTTTACACTGCTGTGTCAGTTTCTGCTGTACAGCCAATATTAGCCCATTTTTAAGCATACAGTTCAGTGGCATCAACTACATTCATATTCTTGTGCCACCATGGTGATGTTAACCTTGATTGGTTAACCCAGTGGTGTCTGCCAGGTTTCTCCACTCTAATTTTACTATTTTCCCTTTGTAATTAACAAATATCTTGGGAAAAATATGTTGAGACTATGCAAATACATTGTTTCCTATCAAATTTTCACCTACTAATTTTAGCACCCGTGGATGGATCTTGTCTGCAACATTTTTTACTGTAGTGTTCTAAAAAAATAGTGCTTTTATACTCCCCTCATTCCTTTTGCCTTTATTAATTAGAATTATTCTGTAAGTAAGAGTTGTCCCTTTCCCCCATCTACTTATTTATTTATATCAACTTGTACTCATATTTATTTTATTCTATGGGTTATAATCTAATAATATGGTTATTTATCTTCTGTCTCAAATTGTCCACCTTTGGCCATTGCAAGCAGACTCAGGTTGGCTATGGTGCCCTTTTGGTATGCCCGCATCTTTTTTTTTTGAGTACTTCCTTACTTCCTGGAACTACAAGTTGCTCCACCTCATTTTGTATTTTCCCTGCCCCAGTTCAACTATTTCAAGGAGCTCTGGTTCCTTTTATTAGAAAATGATATTTAGAAACCTAGATCTGGTTGCTGTGTATGCTCATTGGTACTCATTGGGTTATTATTTCTTCTAGGCCCTCTTAGCTAACTTGGAGGCTTGGAAATACAGTGAGCCCTCCATATCTGTGGGTTCTGCATCGGCAGATACAGAGGGCCAACTGTAAGGGACCTGAGCATCCTCAGATTTTGGTACCTGCAGGAGTTCTGTAAGCAATCCCCATGGTTACCCAGGGAGGACTGTATATTAACTCAAGCTACACACATTTTCTTTTTCTTCTTCCCTCCCTCCCTCCCTCCCTCCCTCCCTCCCTCCCTTCCTACTTTCCTCCTTCCCTCCCCCCATTTCCTTCCTTCCTTCCTTCCTTCCTCATTCCTCCTTTCTCCTTCCTCCTTCCCTTCCTCTCTCTCTCTCAGAAATTTTTTGGCATTTAGTATATTCACAATGTTGAGCAACCATCACCACTATCTAGTTCCACGATATTTTTGTCACCTCAAAAAGAAACCTCCTGGGGCTTCTCCGGTGGGTCAGTGGTTAAGAATCCGCCTGCCAATGCAGGGGACATGGGTTTGAGCCTTGGTCTGGGAAGATCCCACATGCTGCAGAGTAACTAAGCCCGTGCGCCACAACTACTGAGCCTGTGCTCTAGAGCCGGCGAGCCACAACTACTGAAGCCCGCGCCTAGAGCCTATGCTCTGCAACAAGAGAAGCCACCACAGTGGGAAGCCCGCCCACCACAATGAAGGGTAGCCCACACTCGCCACAACTAGAGAAAGCCCGCATGCAGCAACAAAGACCCAATGCAGCCAAAAATAAATTAAAAAAAATTTTTTTTTAATTTCTTTAAAAAAAAAAGGTCCTACCCATTAAGAATCACCCTCATCCCACTCTCCCACAACCCCTGGCAACCACTACCACTTTCTGTTTCTACAGATATGCCTGTTATGGATAGTTCCTTTAAATGGAATCATACAATATGTGGCGTTTTGTGTCTGTCTTCTTTCGCTTAGCATAATGTTTTCAAAGATTATCCATGTTGTGGCATGAATCTATGCTTCATTCCTTTTTATGGCTGAATAATATTCCATTTTATGGATATACCATGTTTTGTTTATCCATTCATCAGCTGATGGACACTTGGGTTGTTTCCACCTTTTGGCTATTGTGAATAGTGCTTCTGTGAATGTTCATGTACAAGTTTTTGTTTGAACACTTGTTTTCAACTATTTTGGGTATATACCTAGAAGTGGAATTGATGGGTCATTTGGTAATTCTACGTTTAACTTATTGAGGAACTGCCAAACTATTTTCCACAGAGGTGGTACCACATTAATATTCCCAAAAGCAATTCATGAAAGTTCCAATTTCTCCATACCCTTGCCAACATTTCAGAAAACATAACTTCTTTCAGAAAAAAGAGGAGGGAACACTTCCCAACTCATTTTATTAGGCAGCATTACCCAAATACTAAAACCAGAAAATGATATGACAGAAAAAACTGAAGACCAATATCCTTCATGAACATGACACAAAAATCTTCATTAAAATATTAATTATATGTATAAATATATAAATATATTTTATATATTTATATTTATAAAGATATAAAAATATACAATTTATAAAAGATTTATAAAAATATACAATTTATAAGAGATGCGTATACACATGTATACACGTACATACAAACACATATGTATTTCACATATCACAACAATGAGGGGTTCATGCCAGGAGTGCAAGGCTGTTTCAACATTTGAAAATCATTTTCATTCACCATATTAATGGACTAAATAAGACAAGCCATATAATCATCTCAGTAGATGCAGAGAAAGCATTTGATAAATACCCACTTATGATAAAAACTCAAAGCAAATTCAGAACAGAATGGAAATTCCTTAACCTAATAAATGGAATCTACAGAAACCCTACAATTTACATCATACTGAATGGTAAGAAATTGCATGCTCTCGTTCTAAGATTAGAAACAAGGCAAGTATGTCTTCTCTGATCACTCCTATTCAATATTCTGCTGGAAGTCCTAGACAGTGCTATATTAGATAAGAAAAGGAAATACAAGACATTCAGATTGGAGAGAAAGAAAGCTGTATTTTCAGACAACATTATTGTCTATGTAGATAAAAATTTAAAGTCTAGAGAAAAGCTCCTAGAACTAGCAAGTTTGGCAAGATTTCAGGATACACTGTCAAATATACGAGTCAATTATATCCTACATACCAGCTATGAACAATTGGAATTTGAAATTTAAAAATATAACACATGTTAAAAAAACACAAAAAACAAAAATATAACACACATAATATGACCACAAAGACAAACTAATTAGGTATATATCTAACAAAATATGTACAGGATCTGTATACTGAAAAAATCATCAATGAAAGAAATAAAATATCATGTAAATAAATGGAAAGATAGGCCATGCTCATGGATTGTAAGACCCAATATAATTAAAATGCCAATTCTTCCCCAATTTGATCTATAGATGCAATGTAATTCCAATTAAATTCCCAACAAGCATTTTAAAGTTATTTTTTAGCTAATTCTGCAGTCAAATGCTCTACCCCTGAGCTATACCCCACCACCCTTGACAAGCTAATTCTAAAACTGTTATGGTAAAATAGAGGAGCAAGAATAGCTAAAACAATTATGAAAAACAAAATTGGAGGATTTGCACTACCCAATTTCAAGACTCACTGTAGAGCTACAGTTATCAAGACAGTGTGGTAATGACAAAAATCCAGAAACACAGATCAGTGGAACTGAATAGAGAATAGGGAACCCCAAAATTGGCCCACAGAAATGGAGTTAACTGTTTTTCTTTCCTGTCAAGATAAAGAAGTGCAAATAAGCAAGGGCTGGGAGAAGGCTAAAGGAACCCCGTAGTACTGGGTTCAAGTCAGGAATATCAGCATGAACTCATGTTTCTTTTAAAACATATACAGATAGATAGCTAAAGAAATAAAAATAAATATGTGTATAAATGGGTAGGATACATACATGTAGTTCCTAGCTCTTTGACACTCCTAGCAGTGACACACCAGTAGCAATAAACATACATAATGCCGAGAGCTTGGTTTCTAAATGCCACTTTCCAACAAAAGAAACCAGATCTCCTTGGAGAAATTAATAGCTGATTCTAGGTCTGGATCAGGGAAATTACAAGATGAGCCTGGACTTTCTTATAGTTCCAGTAAGTAAGGAAGTACCCTCCTCCACGATAAAATGATGGGGGCATGTTAAAGGGACTCAGGAGGCAAGCTGAAAGACCTAACAATGGCCAAACCTATAATAATTTGTGCCACATAATACATAATGTAGTACTGGATTATAATACAAAGAATAAAAAAGACAAATATTCCTTATAGAGGAGTGCCAGTTAATAAATGTAGAAGCAATGAGGGAAAGAAAATCACTGTTAGAACAAAACAAGAGCCATTGATGAACGCTAAAATTAATGGATGAAACTTTAAGGAGAAACAGATATTTGCACAACCTCAAAATATTTCCCTTGTGGTAGTTTTAACATATGACTACAAACTCTTTGATGCCCCTCCATCCAGAAGGTAGAGCTTAATCGCCCTTTCCTTCAGTATGAGGACTTTTGAGTCAGTGAAGAGTATAGAAAGAGGAAAAACAGTAACTTTACAACAGAGAAACTTGGGAGACACCACCATAACAAAGTGACCAAGGTTAATGTCACTTAGTAATATCACTTAGTAATAAGTCACGTTCATATAATCTGTCCCCTGAAATAATGCAATAAGAAGGGCACATAATCTCTGTGATATCCATCCCCCAAATCCATAACCTCAATATGTTCATGATAAAACATCAGACAAATGCAAATTGAGGAACATTTCTACAAGACTACTTATCATGTCTACAAGACTAATCTTCAAAAGTGTCAAGATCATGAAAGATAAAGACCAAAGAAGCTGTCACAGGTTGGAGGAGACTGAGGAAACATGACAACTCAAGGCAATGTGATAAACTGCATTGGATCCTGGAACAGAAAAAAGGTTGGTGTTCAGTAAAGGATAAACCTTGCCCAAAGAAAGGCTTGGCCCCTTCACCCAGCTCCTAGGAGGTAACCTCTAAGCCCTTGGAGTGTCCTGCCTGATAAGAGTGTCTGTTACCTGGGAGCCTGGAGCCATGCTGGGTAGTCTATGCCTAGGTAAGGGTTTTGAGCCATGTGGTATCAGTTCAGCCTCTGGAAGGGCTGGAGACTATATATAAGTGTGTGTGATGGGAAAATACATACTTGCTAAAACGGATCAAAAGAAAAAAAAGTGGCTATTAATATAAGAATTTTACCATGATAGAGTCATTTCATAATGAAAAAAGGGCGTACTCAACAAATGGACATAACAGTCCTAAATGCTGTATACCTAATAACAGAGCTTCAAAATAGATAAAGCATCAACTGTATAACTGAAAGGAGAAATAGAAAGAAGCACAATGTTAGTTGGAGATTTCAATACCTCTCCCTCAATAACTGATAGAATGGACATAAAATCAGTAAGGCTACAGAAGACTTGAATCATACTATCAAAGATCTTAATTCATATTTATAGATCATGCCACATAACAAGAGAAAAATACATTCTTTACAAGTGTGCATAAAACTTTTACCAAGATAGACCATATTCTGTACCGTAACAGAAGTCTCAATTAATTTATAAGTATTCAAGTCATACAAAGTATATTCTCTGATCACAATGGAATCAAATTATAAATCATAACAGAAAGTGGAAAATTCTAAAATATCTGGATACTGTAACACACATCTAAATAACACACGGGACAGAGAAGACATCCCAAGGTAAGTTAGGAAGTATTTTGAACTGAATGAATATGTAAAGACAACATATCAGTATATATTAGATGCTACTAAATGAGTGCTTAAAGGGTTATTTATATCACTAAAGCTTTATACTACAAAAGAAGAAACGTCTCAAATTAGTGACTCAGCTTCAACCATAAGAAGCTAGAAAAAGAAGAGCAAATTTAACTCAAAGTAAGCAGAGAAAGGAAATAATAAACAAGGGAACATAAATAAAATTGAAGACAGAAAAACAATAGAGAAAAATCAATCACACCAAAAGCTGGATATTTGAGAAAAATCAGTAAAATTGATAAATCTCTAGCCAAACTGCCCAGAAGAAAAATGAGACACAAATTACTAATATCAAGAATGGGAGAAGGGAACATCGCTTCAGATCCTCCAGATTTTATTAAAAGGATAAAAAAGGAATATGATGAACAACATTTTGCTCCTAAATTAGACAACTTATGTGAAATAGACAAATTCTTTGAAAAATACAAACTACTAAAGCTCAGTGAAGAAAATGATAACCTGAATAGCCTTATAACTGTTAAATTGAATTTTTAGTTAAAAACTTTTTAAAAAAATGAGACATAATTGACATTTAATGTTGTGTAAGTTTAAGGTGTACAACCTGTTGATTTGATACACTTATATACTGGAGCATGATTACCACCATAGCATTAGCTAATACCCCTATGATGTCACATAATTATCATTTCTTTTTGTGGTGAGAACATTAAAGATCCAGTCTCTTAGCAACTTTCAAGTATATAATACAGTATTGTTAACTATAGTCACAATGCCATTCATTAGCTCCCCAGAACTTATTCATCTTCTAACTGCAAGTTTGTACCCTTTAACATCTCCCCATTGCCTCACCCCTCCCAGTTCCTTGTAAACACCATTTTGTTCTCTGTTTCTATGAGTTTGGTTTTCTAAGATTCCACATATAAGTGATATCGTACAGTACTTGTCTTTCTCTGTCTGACTTCCTCACTTAGCATAATGCTATTAAGGTCCATCCATGTTGTCACAAATGGCAGGATTTTCTTCTTTTTCATGAATAATATTCCATGAAATATACACCACATCTTTTATAAAAGAATACCAGTGCCAGATGGCTTCACTGGCAAATTCTACCAAACATTAAAGGAAGACATAACACCATTTCTACACCAAATCTTCCAGGGGAGGGACCACTTCCCAACTAATTCTATGAAGTCAGCATTATCCTGATACCAAAAGCAGACAAAGAAAATATAAGAAAACTAAAAACCAACATCCTAAATAAGAATACATGCAAAAATTCCTAACAAAAACTTTAGCAAATTGAGTCCAGTGATATATAAAAATGATAATACATCATGACTAAGAGGGGTTTAATTCCAGAAATGCTAGATTTATTTAACTATCAAAAATCAATATAATCAATGTAATTTGACAGATTAACAAATTAAAAAAGAAAAGCTATATGATTGTCTCAATAGCTGGAGAAGAAACATTTGACAAAATCCAACATCTCTTCTTGATAAAAACTATCAACAAATTAGTAATAGAGGTAACTTCCTCAACCTGATAAAGAGCATATACGAAAAACCCACAGCTAACATACTCAAAGGTGAAAGACTAAATATTTTCTTCCTAAGATCAAGAAAAAGGCAAAGATATCCACTCTGATCACTTCTATTCAACATTGTACTGTAGCCAGTACAATAAGACAAGAAAATAAATAAAAGGCACCTATACTGGAAAGGAAGAAGCAAAACTACCATTTCTCACAGATGACATGATTGTCTTTGTAGAAAAGCTTAACAGGATCAACAATAGCTACTAGAACTAATAAGTGAGCTTAGCAAGGTTATGGGATACAAGATCAACATGTGAAAGTCAATTGTATTTCTCTATCCTAGCAAATAACTATTGGAAATTTAAAAATAATTAATACCATTTAAAGTAATATAGGCATATGAAATACTTAGGGATAAATTTGACAAAATGTATAAAACTTGCATACTAAAAACTACAAAACACTTCTGAGAGAAATGAAAGAAGACCTAAATAAATGGAAATATATACCCTGTGCATGGATCTGAAAACTCAATATTATTAAAATGTCAATTATTTCCAAATAGATCTATAGATTCAATTCAATCCCAATCAAAACCCAAGCAGGCCTTTTATAGTAACCAACAAGCTGATTCTAAAATTCATATGGAAATTTAAAAGACCTAGAATAGCCAAAAAAATTGTGGAAAAGAAAAGTAAAGTTGGAGGACTTTACACTATCTGACTTCGACTTATTATGAAACTACAGTAATCACTAATGCTAGAGTAATACAGAAGTTACAACAATGCCAACAGTGGTACTGGCAGTAAGATAGACAAATGGAAAAACAGAACTGAAGTACTTCCAGAAATACAACCAATCAACTGACTTTTTTACAGAAATGACAAGGCAAGTCAATCGAGGGAGGATAATTTTTTTTAAACAAATGGTTCTTGAACAATTGGACAGCCATATGCAAAACAAAGTGAACCTAAACCGTTTCCTAAGACCATATACAAAATTAAATCAAAATGGATAGCAGGACTAAATGTAAGAACCAATATTATAAAATGTCTAGAAGAAAGCATAGGATAAAGTCTTAGTGACCCTGAGTCTTGCAAAAATTTCTTAACCATGACTCAAAAAGCATGAACTATAAGGAACATATAAATGAACTGGACTTATTAAAATTAAAAACTTTTGCTCTTCTGTTATTCAAATGAAAAGGCAAACTTGGGAGAAAATGTTTGCAAAATATATATATCCAACAAAGGACTTATATCTAGGATATATAAAGAACTCTTACAACTGGGCAAAATATTTGAAAAGATATATCAACCAAGATGATATATAGATTGTAAATAAGCACAAGATGATCTATAGCATTAGTTATTAGGAAAGTGTAAGTTAAAACCACAGTGAGACACCACATGACTCCCACAAAAATGGCTAAAATTAAAAGGAATAATAATTCCTAGTGAGGGCAAAAATGTGAAGCAAATGGAACACTTATATGCTGCTGGTGGAAATGTAAAATGGTACAGCACTTTGGAAAACAGTTTGCAAATTTCTTAAATAGCTAAATATACACTCAGTGTATGACCAAACTATTCAATCCTAGGTATTCACACAAGAGAAATGAAAGCTACATCCACACAAAGACTTGTATTCAAATGTTCGTATCAGTTTTATTTGTAATAGCCAAAAACTAGAAACAACACAGATTTCTATCAACACATGAATGGATAAACAAATTTGGTACATCTATACAATGAAATACCATTTAGCAGTAAAAAGTAATTACTATAGATACATGTAACAACTAAAACGAATCACAAAATAATTATGCTGAATGAAAGAAGCAAAACAAAACAAGAATGCCTACAGTACAATTCCATTTATATAAAATTGTAGAAAATTCAAACTAATTTATAGTGAGAAAAAACAGATCAGTGGTTTCCTGTGGATGGGGGGAAGGGTGTGGGGAGGGAGGGTTGGATGACAAACGGGCATAAGGAAACTTTTATGGGTAATGGATATGTTATTTTTATTGTAGTGATGGTTTTAAAGGTACATACATATGTCAAAGCTCATCAAACTGTACACTTTAAACAAGTTCCATTTACTGTATGTTATTATACCTCAATAAAGTTGTAAAATATATTTTGGAGACAATGAGAGAAATTTGAAAATGGACTGGATATATCGTATTAGATATCATATGAGAATTAGATTGATAATGATGATCTAGTTATGGGGGAGAATGTCCTTATTTTTAGGATATGGATGCTCAAATATTTGAGTGTAATGTTATAATGTCTATAACTTACCATCAATTATCAGGAAAAAATTTACATATACATTGTTGAATCTAGATGAAAGTTGTATGTGTGTTCATTGTACTGTTCTTTCAGTATTTCTACATGATTGAAAATTGACATAATTAAAACGTGGGGAAAACACAATATTGTTATATTGATTTATTGCCCATCCTCGTCTTAGGAAGAGAGACATTACCTTTATTGTCCTAGAATGTAAGTAAATCTTCTCTGGGAATGTCTCCAGGGAGGGAGACATTCTCTATCTTTACTCTTCTGGAATGTAAATAAACCTGAGCACACTGGCTGTTAATGTCTAGACATTAAGAATTCATGGAGAATTATCTCTGAACAGGAGGCTAGAGCCAATCACAAACAACCAAAAAGAATAATGAAATGAATGTATGAAACGAATGTATGAAACGAATGTAGAGTGGTAAGAAATGGACGGAGAAGATGACAAAGACACATTACATATGAATACTTGATGTCCCTGAAGAAAAGAGATGGACCAGATAAAAAAGTTAAACAAAATAAAACTTCCCTGAAATAAAAGGCTTGAATCATGATTGGAACAGCTAACTATAACCCAGTTAAAATTAGCTCACAAAAATCAAGACTAAGGCATATGCTTCTAAAGATCCTTAACTTCCAGCATAAAAAAAGAATCACGTGGCAGAAACATACAAGAAAAATATCAGGTTAATCTAAGATTTCTCAATGGTACCACTCAATTTTAGAAGAGCAATGCTTACCAAGTTCTCAGGAAAAGAAAGTGTAACTTTAACAATCAGGGTTCAATCAGGGAAGTGGATTCATTATGAGTATTATGGAATAAGGAATTTTTATATGAATTAGATCATGCACAATTGTGGGAGTAGCTGGGGAAGTAAAGGTATGGAAGGGGAAGCTGGAAGATTAGAGAAGTCACTAAACCAGACCTTTTGAAACACTGGCATGGGTGGATAAGTCAGTGCTTGCAAGAAAATCTGAGAAGCCAGGCACATCCAGCTGCTTAAGTGAGACTGTGAAAGGGGAGCTGATGGAGAAATATATGAAGAGCTGTTGCCTTTGTGGGTTGCAGCTAGGCATCTGGTGGCAGGCCTGGGGCCACTGTAGGTAAGCAGGGCTGGGAGATAGAAAGGGCTGAATACAGAGTGGAAGAGAGTGAGGAAAAATTAAGACCTTCCAGGTATCTCTGCATCTGTCCTTCCCTATATCTAATCTCAAACTTTTGGAGTAATAATTGTTCCTTCACTTTGACCTCCTGAATCTCATGCAATTTCTACTTTTGGCCGACTCTAACCTGGAGTCACACAGGATTCTTGAAAACACATTTCTCAGCATAACCCAGACAACAGTAGAATACAGCCCAATAACCTAATTTTTTTTTCTACTGGAAAAGTTTTGTGGTGAAGTAACACCACCTGGGTTCAGAAACTCCTTCAAATTTGCTCAATTTTTTTCCTTAGTTAAATTCACTTCTAAAATAACACTCACCAAAGTTAATAATGACCTCCTTGTCACAAAATCCAAGCACCGGTTTTCTTTCCTCATGTGAATTGACCTCTAGTGTGGACAGTTCCTCCACTGAAACACTCCTTGGAAACACTCTGTTCTCTGTGAACCCCTTGCTCACCTGGTATGTTTTCACCTCTCCAGCTGTTCCTTCCCATTATCCTCTGTAGATGAATCTTTCTTGGCCTGGTCCTCAAATGCTGATAGCACAAGCCTTGGTCCTCGGCCTGCTTTCCCTGTCACTCTAAACATTTTCTTTAGGTAGTTGGATGAGACTAAGATACCACACACAAGCTCTCAAATCCTGCCCAAGCATAGAGAATGGTAGGGGGGACTTGGCAGGCTCAGGAAGTGGCGTGTATCTAGTATTCATCAAGAACTTCTCCCCACACATAGTTCTAAGTGCTTTACACAGATAAGTGCATCAACTTCTTGTTATGAGTAATTGTGTACCCCCCAAAGATATGTTGAAGTCCTAACCTCCAGTACCTCAGAATGTGACCTTACTTGAAAACAGAGTCTTTACAGAAGTAATCAAGTTAAAATGAGGCCAGTAGGGTGGGCCTAATCCAATATGACTGGTATTCTTATTTTAAAAAAAGGGAAAATTAGACACAGAGACAGACTAGCAGAAGGAACACGATGTGAAGACGCACGGGAAGAAAATGGCTGTATGACTGGAGTGACGTATCCACAAGCCAAGGAATGACTGAGACTACCAAAAACTAGGTGAGAGGCACAAAACAATTCCTTCTCTAGTGCCTTCAGAGGGAGTGTGGCCCCGCTGACACCTTAATTTCAGACTTCTGCCCTCACAATACGTTTCTGTTGTTTTAAGCCACTCAGTTTGTGGTACTTTATTACAGCAGCCCTAGGAAGTTTATACACATCTCATGTCAAATCTATGAGATAGGTACTACTGTGAACATCCATCCTTTACAGCTGAAGAAATCAGGACAGAGAGGTTAACTAACCTGTTCAAGGTCACATAGCTAGTAACTGGTAGAGCCAGGATTGAAACCCTAGCTGACTGGTTCCTGAGCCTATCTACCCAACCACTATGCAAATTGCCTCAATATTTTGAACAGCATTGCTCCTAAGTTGAAAAGGGGGTGTATAAATAAATCTTAATATACAAATGGTTGAATAAATTATTGCATATTCACGCCACGAACTATCATGCAATCATTGAAAAGCGTTATTGTTGAGTAATAAAGCAAGCAGAGATAGTTGTGTGACATGATCCCATATTTGAAAATCAAGGAAGAAAACAATCCTTATACAGCTTCTGTCTGATTATAAGCATGTAACATATGTATATCTATATACAATTATGAGCACAGATTAAAACATGAAAGTGTTCATAGTGGTTAATTAGTACTGGTTATCTGTTGGAGATAAATAGTGGAGGAGGAAATTCAGTAAATAATAAATGTATTAGTTAGCTTTTTCTCGGTAATAAGCCACCCAAAACTTAGTGGCTTAAAACAATCAACATTTTAATCCACGATTCTGTGAGTTGTCTGGGATGGGTGGGGTGGATGGCAGAGCTTTTCTAGTCTAGGCCAGTGTATTACTATTGTAATCTATTACTATCTAACAAATTACCCTAAAATTCAGCAGCTTAAAACAATATCTATTATTTCACGGTTTCTGTGGGTCAGGAATTCAGGTGAGGCTCAGAAGGGTGCCTCTGGCTGAAGGTCTCTCATAAGGTTGCAGTCAAGCTGTAAGCTGAGGCTATGGTCTTATGAGAAGGCTAGACTGGAAAAATATGCTCCGAAACTCACTCATGTGGGTCTCCCCATAGGGCTGCCTCATGCTTCCCCTAGAGTAAGCCCTCTGAGAGTGACAGCATCCAAAATGGAAGCCCCCATCTTTCTGTAACCTAATCTTGGACGTGACATCCCATTACCTCTGCCTCATTCTATTCACTAGAACCAAGTCACTAATCCAGCCCAAACTCAAGGGAACAGAATTACACAAGGGTGTAGATACCAGGAGGTGGGGATAATTCAAGGTCATCTCAGAGGCTGCCGACCACAGTAGGCTTGACCATGGCTAGATGGATAGAATGGCTTCATTCACACATCTGGCAGATGAAATATGGTTGGTCTAGGGCACCTCAACTGGGATGGCTCATCTCTGCTCCATCACTGCTCCGTAAGGTCTCTCATCCTCTAACAGCATAATCCAGGCTTTTTCACACTTGGGCTCAGGATTTCAAAGAGCAGCAAGAGTGGGCAAACCTCAGTGTGCAAGTATTTCTCAAGCCTCTGCTTGTGTCATATTTGCTAATGTCCTACTGGCCAAAGAAGTGGCCAAATCCAGTTTCAAGGGCTGGAGAAATGGACTCTACCTCTTGGGTGAAGTGGCAAAGTCATATTGAAAGGTGGCATATATTCTGATGGTAGTGGCTAAAGGAGACCATCCAGACTTCTGGATTCTGGCTAGAATGTAGACACCTGAAAAGAGCTCCTATTCTTATAATTAGAAAAAATTCAGGTAATCTACAAAATCATAACTTTTCTTGAACTCATCATAGAGTAACCAACTAGCTTGATATATAAGACAAATGCCTCAAAGGAGACAGGAAGTTATCACTGGTCACCTATGGCAGAGCAGGAAGGAAGATGGGTCTACCACACCAGCAGTAAGAATTCAGCAAGAATTTTAAATAAATTTCTAAAGGCTGAGTGTGGGATAGTGTGAGAATATAGGACCTCTGAGAGCTGGAGACCTAGGTGTAGTTAGCCCCCATTTGCAGGTTCTTCTCCACAGACCTCCACTGGGTGCTCACAAGAAACACTGGGGATAGGGTGGGATTGGAGAAAGCCTCTCTCAGTGGTGTAGGCCTGCAAGGGGACAGCTGCTGATACAGAAATGGCACAAAGCCCCAATGGGGCCCTATTCCCCTACAAAACAAAAGCCTTAAGCCACTGGGGGAAGTGCAGCAAACCTTGTTGCCCACAGGACATAGGTGAAGATCCACTGTGGCTAGAGGAAAGGAAAAGGGAAAAAACCTTCCACTCACAGAGGAAGGGCAGGAAACCATCCTAGGCCCAGACCATTTAAGGCTTTATACTAATGGGGAGGGCAGGATCACCCTCCAAGACCTAGGGATACAGGGCCTGCCTAAGACTGAGGCTGGCCCAGGACAACTCCTGTCCCCCCACTCATCAGGTCACCAAGACCCAGGTAATAATAGAAGTCTACTACTAAGGGAGAAGCAAGAGCATAGCGAGGGAGTCTCTCTGAGATGCAGGCACACAGGAAACACCTAAAGGCAAGGGTGGTTCAGGAATATTGAGAAAAATTATCTGGAAAACCAGTGCCTACTCTAAGCACAAGGTAACACTAGAGAAATTTGAAGTCATTGACACACTGTAGGTAAAGAGAGCAACAAAACCTAAACCCAGCCTAAATCCTGACTAGATGGACTCAATTCCCCTATGCTAATGACCTATAAGGAAAGCAGCCATTATCTACTCCCAGGAATAAATATTTACCTTAGTTTCTACTCTCCTACATACAACATTGGACATTCAGCCAAAAATTACATGCAAAACAGCAAGAGAAAACAATCCACTGTCAAGAGACAAAGCAATCAACAGATCCAGACTCAGTTGTTCCAGTTGTTGGAACTGTCAAACAGGGAATTTAAAATAACAATGATTAATTAATATGTTAAAGAGGGTAGTGGAAAATGTAAACAACAGGTATGAACAGATGGGGAATTTCAGCAGAGAGAATGGAAATACTAGAAATGAAAAGAAAACATAACTGAGATGAAGAATGCCTTCAATGGGTTCATCAGTGGATCTAACAGAGCCAGGGTAGGGGTTAAAAATCAGTGAACTTGAAGATAGGTTAATAGAAATTATCCCAACTGAAACACAAAGCAAAATAATGACTGAAAACAGGCATACATATAAGGATAGAAATTTGTAGCATTTTCTGTCTAACAGTCTCTCTTCTGGTCATAAATTATTTACATTATCATACCATGCAAAATATGTTCACCTCCATTCCAAGACCTCTAAACGTTTATCCCAAATTATAGCATCAGGCTCAAATCTAAGACCTTAAGTCTTCTGCATCAGGTTCAGATATGGCTGAGGCTCCTCGGGTGCAGTTTCTCAGTTTCTTGATCCAGAGACCTGTGAGTTAAATGACAATTTATATGACCACCCCCCCCAACCCAACACACACACACACACACACATAAATATAAATACAATGAGATAGGGACAGGATAACTGCAACAGATACTCCCATTCAAAAAGGGGAGGAACAAGAGGCACATATGTCACTGTTCCATAATAATTCTGAAATCCCAGACAGCAAATATTGTCAGGTATCCCTGCCCCAGGGGCAAATAATGTTTCTTGCTTAGGTCACAGTTCTACCTGGGAATGGCTTCCCAGTCCATTTTAGTACATCGTTCTTGGGTCTTCTGAGACAGCCTTCTTTTCCCATAAGAAATGGCCCATGTTTGCAGCTGAGTAACTTTCTCAGCTTGCTTCCTGTTCACAGAAGTTAGAGAGGGGAGTCCAGAGGCCACTTTTCATTTTGGACTGTTTCAGTCCCTTTAAGTCCAACCTGGAGGTAGTTTTGCTAGTAAAACTCTATTAAAAATGTTAAAAGTTTCTATGAATCTGGTTTGTATTTACTCCGTGTCCCAAATGCGACATCAACAATTCTTTTTACCCTCCCTACTTTGAGCAGTGTGTCAGGCTACTGGGAAAATGTTGTGAAGTTTTAAGAAGCTGTTTGACTTAGCTGAGAGAGTCTCCTAAACTCCAACTTAAATATTTCACACATTTTAACAAAGGGTCTTAGAGCCACATCTACGATTTGATCTCTACCCTTGGGCCATTTTTTCACCTTGAGAATATTTTGGTGGCTGGAGAGACTGGAGATGTGAAGCAGTTATTTTCAACCCAGCCAAGTCCTGGCTTTTCTGTTATTTCTTCTGAATTCTGCTCACAAATGGAACAGTTATTTGCTTAGTTCATACTTTTCTTTCTGTATCTTATCACATGCAGCTAAAAGAAGCAAACTGATAATTCCAACATTCTGTTGGAAATCCCTTTAGCCAGATCCACAAGTTCATTTGGTACATTCTCTATCTTTACACAGAGGATGGTGACTGTTTTGCTATTTCTTTCCCTTAACTAAACAACACAGACTGCCATCTTTTCCAGCCTTTCTTAACAGTTTTCCTCATTGTTTTTCCAGTCTCTGCCTGCTGCCCAGGCCCAAAGCTAATGTCACGTCTTATGTTTTGAAACAATACCCCCAGTAGGCGTACACTTTTAGGTATTACTTAGCATTTGCTGTGCAACAGACTACCCCAAACTTAGTAGCTTAAAACAATAATCATTTTATTTATCTCATAATTCTCCAGGTTGGCTGGGATAACTAGTGTGGCTCTTCTGGTGTTGGCTGGCGTGGCTGGGGCTGGAGGTTGATGAAAGCCTCACTCCCATGTCTGGCATTTGGTCTAAGGGGCTTCAGCTGGCCTGGTTCATCTCTGTTCCATGTGGCTTCTCATCCCTCAGTAATCTGAGTTTCTTCACATGAAGGTCTTGGAATTCCAAAGAGCAGCAAGAGAGGGTAAGACTCGAGGCAGGCTTTACACACTTCCCCAGCATCTTCTTGAATCTCTTTGTTAATGTACATTGGCCAAAACAAGTCACATGGCCAAGCTCAGAGTCAAGGAGTAGAGAGAGAGCTCCACCTCTTAATAAGAAAAACAACAGAGTAATATTACAAAGAGGGGTGCATAAAAGGATAGGAGAGATCTATGGCTATTTTGCATTGTACCACAATGAAGGAAGATAAAAATACGATGTCATGGAAACCAGTATGAATGATAGGATTATATGTATGTATTCGTGTAAAATTATATCAGCAGATGTGTGTATATATAAAACCATAATGACTTTAAAACTGTGGATTCACATGAGCAAAATATTCAATAGGAAACATATTTGATAGACACAATTACATTAAATCCAAAAAAAATTTTTCAATTCAATTATTCCTCCCATTGTGCAATGTGTTCTGCTGCAAATCCTCTACAGAACTGAGAGCAGGTCTACACATTAAATATATCATTTTGTTGTCCTACCTTTTGTTTTGTTGCCACTTTAAATTGCTTAATATAACACAGTAAACATTACAGTCATTTATATAATTTTGCATACTCCATCTATAAAGAATTTGATAATAACTTGCCTTATATAATACTTTGTACAGGAAGGCTTTTCCTAATGCCTCAAACTGACAGCGTTTTCCCTGGTATGAATTTTATTATATTTTGTGAGGCTGTGAAAATATGGAAGTTCCCCTTCATTCAGTGCATTCTTAGAGGGTCTCTTCCAAATAATTTTTCTCCTCTCAGGTGAAACAGCCTGATGAATTCTTTTTATTATACAATGTATTCATATATGATCGGTCTTGGTTGAATTTTATAATACACACTTAGACCTGATTTCTGTGATAAGGTTTTCTCATTTTCAAGAAACAGGGTTACTTTCATGTATGAATATTGCGATGCATACTCAGAACTGATTTCTGAGTGAAGCCCTTTCCACAGTCACTACATTTATAGGGTTTCTCTCCAGTATGAATTGTCTGGTGTTTATTGAAATTTGACCTGTCAGTGAAGGCTTTCCCACATTCTGCACATATATATGGTTTCTCTCCTGTGTGAATTCGCTGATGTACTTTGAGATGTGGTTTCTTGGAGAAGGATTTCTCACAGTCAGAACATTTGTAAGGCTTCTCTGTAGTATGGATTCTCTGATGTGTAATTAACTCTGACTTCTGGATGAAGGCCCTCCCACAATCAGCACAGACATAGGGTTTCTCTCCAGTGTGAATTGTCTGGTGTTTATTAAAATTTGACCTGTCTGTGAAGGCTTTTCCACATTCTGCACATATATAAGACTTCTCTCCAGTATGAGATTTCTGGTGAGTATTGAGATTTGACCTGTTGGTAAAGGCCTTCCCACAGTTAGTGCATATATAGGGTTTCTCTCCTGTGTGAATTCGCTTATGCATCTGGAGTTGTGACTTAGAAGGGAAAGATTTCCCACAGTCACTGCATTCATAAGGCTTCTCTCCAGTATGAATTCTTTGATGTGCAATCAAGTGTGCCTTTTGGATGAAGGCCTGCCCACATTCAGTACATATGTAGGATCTCTCTCCTGTATGAATTCTCTGATGCATTCTGAGCGTTGATTTTTGGGTAAAGGCTTTCCCACACTCACTGCACTTGTGGTGTCTCTCTCCAGTATGAATTTTCTGATGTACATTGAGGGCTGAGTTGAGGGAGAAGCCTTTCCCACATTCACTGCATTCATAAAGTTTTTCTCCAGTATGGGTTGTCTGATGCCTAAGTAGAGATGACACTTGGAAAAATGATTTTCCACATTCACATTTATAGGGTTTTTCTCTAGTATGAATTTTCTCATGCATAATTAATTCTGAATTTTGGATGAACGCCTTCCCACACTCAGAACATATATATAGTTTTTCATCTCTATGAACTCTCAAATATATACTGAGTAGTGGCTTCTGTGTAAAAACATTCACACATTTGCTAAGTTCATGAGGTTTTTCCATAGTATGAATTCTCTGAGGTGCAAAGAGGTGTGACCTCTGGGTGAAGATCTTCCCAAGTTCAGTACACATATTTGCTTTCTCCCCAACAGGAAATTTCAGATTGTGACTGAGTGCTTGTTTGAGGCTGAAGACTTTTCCACATGGATTGCTGTCACAGAATTTCACTCCTGTATGTGTATTTTCATGGTTAGTATAAGAAGAGCTCTGGGTGAAAACTTCATCGTGTCCAATAATTTTATCAAAGTTCTTTGTTGCATTGTTTTTATTATGAATAGGTACATCTAAATTATACTTTAAACTCTTTCCAAATGAGTCACGTTTATGGGATCTTTTCTGTGAAGGAATACAATTTGGGCCTGGATGAACAAATTTTCCACTGTCTTTATATCCATAATCCCATTCTGTATTCAATATTTTCTTATTGATGAAAGCAGCATGACTCAGAGGTTTGTTCTGTTTTTCCTGATAGCTTTTTATCTGTTCAGCACCGTGCCACAGTTCTTCTAAAATGGAATACAATGAATCATCTCTCGTATCTTCACCCTCCATTTCACTATGAAATGAAACTTTTCCAGAAATTCTTTTTTGTGAGGTCTTAATCCCAAACTTTTCATCTAAAAAGAGAATGAAAAAGTAAAATTGACACAAAGAATAGACGGCAGAAGATTAAAAGGTACACATAAATTAATCCAAATTGAACACAGGGAAACCAGTAAATTTGATGATGATGATGACAATGACAGAAAATACATATATAGCACTTATTATGTGCCAAGCTCTTATATGACATGATGTTCCAGGCACTGTTCTAAGAAATATATATATATGAACTCATTTAATCCTTTCAAAAGCCCTATGAGGTATTTTCTATTATTATTCACCATTGTAGATAAGGAAAGTGAAGTTCAGAATGATTTTTTATATATATATATATATATATACATATATATATATATATTCAGTATTGGAGATTGGAGTTCAGCTAAGCAATCTAGCTCTATTTTGGTAGGGGATATCAAGTAGGGTGAAGTGAAGATTAAACAGACAAGGGTTTAAAGGGGAAATTTCTGTGGAGAGCCTAGGCTTGAAGGGGTGACTCAGAGTCTAAGTCCTCATTAGCTTGGCTTGAAGGGGTGACTCAGAGTCTAAGTCCTCATTAGCTTTCAATTCTAAATCCTCACTTATCTCACTGATTCTTGCTTATTAGCAACAATATCAAATTAAGGTGATAAAAAAACAGTTAAATTTGCTAAGAGAGTAGATCCTAAAAGTTCTCATCACAAGGAAAAATTTTTTCTTTCTCTTTTTTGTATCTATATGATATGGATGTTAACTAAACTTACTGTGGCAATCATTTCACAATATATATATATCCAGTCATTATGCTGTACACTTTAAATTTATACAATGCTGTATGTCAATTATATCTCAATAAAACTGAAAAAATTAATTTATTCATGCCTATAGGAAAAATATTGTGATCACAGCCATCTTGACCTATACAAACAATAAATGGATGTCTATACTCCAACTCTCCATCCAGGTGTTATTGTTTTCTTGGAACAAAAATTATATATATTTAACAAGAAGTACAAAATCAGAGAGATGACACACCAACTGTGGTAGACTGAAAGCTGCCCACTAGAATCTGTTTCATCATTCTTTTGCAATAACAGAGTAGTAGCCAGGCATATGGCTGCCTAGTCATATAACATTTCTCAACCTCCTTTGAAAATTGGTGTGGCCATGTGACAATGTTCTAAACAGAATGTGAGAGAAAAAAACGGGTGCTACCTTCAAACCAGAGCATTGAAACAGTAGGCATGTTTTCTCTATACCTTCTTCTACCCTCTTGCTTACTAAAACCTGGACTTGACAGCAACATGGATTCAAACATGCAGATGCCACAAAGAATCCAAGAGACAGTGGAGTTGAGTAGTGGAAGGAACCTGGATTCATAAATAAGCAGGAGCAACTAGGTTTTCCAATGGCCTGTGATATTAGAGACTTTATATAAGAGAGAAATAAAATTCTGTATTTAAGTCACTGTATCTAATGCTCTCTTTACTACTGTGAATTATCTTTAACACAATTATTATACCATTCTTGCCCAGAGTGGGAATCACAGATTGTTCCATTACCAGTACAGTTCATGAGACATATGCGAATCTCAATAATAATTGTAAAATGAAGAATTACACACTATCTTACCAGCAAGGGTTTTTAGATACTGAGAATGCTCTGAATCATCAAATCCAGTTTTCCCCTGTTAGTCATTTTGATACTGTACTCTGAACACATCTCCCATATAAAATCTCATCCTCTTATTCTTTTTTTTTATTTTTAACATCTTTATTGGAGTATAATTGCTTTACAAGGGTGTGTTTGTTTCTGCTTTATAACAAAGTGAATGAGCTATACATATACATATATCCCCATATCTCCTCCCTCGTGCATCTCCCTCCCACCCTCCCTATCCCACCCCTCTAGGTGGTCACAAAGCATGGAGCTGACCTCCCTGCGCTATGCAGCTACTTCCCACCAGCTATTTATTTTACATTTGGTAGTATATATAAGTCCATGCCACTCTCTCACTTCATTCCAGCTTACCCTTCCCCCTCCCCGTATCCTCAACTCCATTCTCTCAAGTCCATTTTCTATGTCTGCGTCTTTATTCCTGTCCTGTCCCTAGGTTCGTCAGAACCACTTTTTTTTTATTCCATATATATGTGTTAGCATATGGTATTTGTTTTTCTCTTTCTGACTTGCTTCACTCTGTATGACACACTCTAGGTCCATCCACCTCACTACAAATAACTCAATTTAATTTCTTTTTACGGTGGAGTAGTATTCCATTGTATATATCTGCCACATCTTCTTTAACCATTCACCTGTCGATGGACACTCAGGTTGCTTCCATGTCCTGGCTATTGTAAATACAGCTGCAATGAACATTGTGGTACATGACTCTTTTTGAATTATGGTTTTCTCACATATATGCCCAGTAGTGAGACTGCTGGGTTGTATGGTAGTTCTATTTTTAGATTTTTAAGGAACTTCCATACTGTTCTCCATAGTGTCTGTATCAATTTACATTCCTACCAACAGTGCAAGAGGGTTCCCTTTTCTCCACACCCTCTCCAGCATTTATTGTTTCTAGATTTTTTGATGATGGCCATTCTGACCAGTGTGAGATGATATCTCATTGTAGTTTTGATTTGCATTTTTCTAATGATTAATGATGTTGAGCATTCTTTCATGTGTTTGTTGGCAATCTGTATATCTTCTTTGGAGAAATGTCTATTTAGGTATTCTGCCCATTTTTGGATTGGGTTGTTTGGTTTTTTTGATATTGAGCTGCATGAGCTGATTGTAAAGTTTGGAGATTAATCGTTTGTCAGTGGCTTCATTTGCAAATATTTTCTTCCATTCTGAGGGTTGTCTTTTCGTCTTGGTTATGGTTTCCTTTGCTATGCAAAAGCTTTTAAGTTTCATTAGGTCTCAGTTGTTTATTTTTGTTTTTATTTCCATTTCTCTAGGAGGTGGGTCAAAAAAGATCTTGCTGTGATTTATGTCATAGAGTGTTCTGCCTATGTTTTCCTCTAAGAGTTTTATAGTGTCTGGCCTTACATTTAGGTCTTTAATCCATTTTGAGTTTATTTTTGTGTATGGCATTAGGGAGTGTTCTAATTTCATACTTTTACATGTAGTTGTCCAGTTTTCCCAGCACCACTTATTGAAGAGGCTGTCTTTTCTCCATTGTATATTCTTGCCTACTTTATCAAAGATAAGGTGACCATATATCTGTGTGGGTTTATCTCTGGGCTTTCTATCCTGTTCCATTAATCTATCATTCTGTTTTTGTGCCAGTACCATACTGTCTTGATTACTGTAGCTTTTTTAGTATAGTCTGAAGTCAGGGAGGCTGATTTCTCCAGCTCTGTTTTTCTTTCTCAAGACTGCTTTGGCTATTTGGGGTCTTTGGTGTTGCCATACACATTGTGAAATTTTTTGTTCTAGTTCTGTGAAAAACGCCATTGGTAGTTTGATACGGATTGCATTGATTGCTTTGGGTAGTATAGTCATTTTCACAATGTTGACTCTTCCAATCTGAGAACATGGTATATCTCTCCATCTGTTTGTATCATCTTTAATTTCTTTCATCAGTGTCTTATAGTTTTCTGCATGCAGGTCTTTTGTCTCTTTAGGTAGATTTATTCCTAAGTATTTTATTCTTTTTGTTGCAATGGTAAATGGGAGTGTTTCCTTAATTTCTCTTTCAGATTTTTCATCATTAGTGTATAGGAATGCAAGAGATTTGTGTGCATTAATTTTGTATCCTGCTACTTTACTGAATTCATTGATTAGCTGTAGTAGTTTTCTGGTAGAGTCTTTAGGATGCTCTATGTATAGTATCATATCATCTGCAAACAATGACAGCTTTACTTCTTCTTTTCCAGTTTGGATTCCTTTCTTTTTCTTCTATGATTGCTGTGGCTAAAACTTCCAAAACTATGTTGAATAACAGTGGGGAGAGTGGGCAACCTTGTCTTGTTCCTGATCTTAGTGGAGATGGTTTCAGTTTTCACCATTGAGAACGACGTTGGCTGTGGATTTGTCATATATGGCCTTTGTTATGTTGAGGTAAGTTCCCTCTATGTCTACTTTCTGGAGAGTTTTTATCATTAATCGGTGTTGAATTTTGTCGAAAGCTTTTACTGCATCTATTGAGGTGGTCATATGGTTTTTCTCCTTCAATTTGTTCATATGTTTTATCATATTGATTGATTTGCATATATTGAAGAATCCTTGCATTCCTGGGACAAACCCCACTTGATCATGGTGTATGATCCTTTTAATGTGCTGTTGGATTCTGTTTGCTAGTTTGTTGAGGATATTTGCATGTATGTTCATCAGTGATATTGGCCTGTAGTTTTCTTTCTTTGTGACATCTTTGTGTGGTTTTGGTATCAGGGTGATGTTGGCCTCACAGAATGAGTTTGGGAGTGTTCCTCCCTCTGCTATATTTTGGAAGTGTTTGAGAAGGTAAGGTGTTAGCTCTTCTCTACATGTTTGATAGAATTCGCCTGTGAAGCCATCTGGTCCTGGGCTTTTGTTTGTTGGAAGATTTTTAATCACAGTCTCAATTTCAGTGCTTGTGATTGGTCTGTTTACAGTTTCTATTTCTTCCTGCTTCAGTCTCAGAAGGTTGTGCTTTTCTAAGAATTTGTCCATTTCTTCCAGGTTGTCCATTTTATTGGCATATAGTTGCTTGTAGTAATCTCTCATGATCCTTTGTATTTCTGCAGTGTCAGTTGTTACTTCTCCTTTTTCAAGACTATTGATTTGAGTCTTCTCCCTTTTTTCCTTGATGAGCCTGGCTAACAGTTTATCAATTTTGTTTATCTTCTCAAAGAACCAGCTTTTAGTTTTATTGATCTTTGCTATCGTTTCCTTCTTTTCTTTTTCATTTATTTCTGATCTGATCTTTATGATTTCTTTTCTTCTGGTAAGTTCGGGGGTTTTTTGTTCTTCTTTCTCTAATTGCTTTAGGTGAAAGGTTAGGTTGTTTATTTGAGATGTTTTTTGTTTCTTGAGGTAGGATTGCATTGCTATAAACTTCCCTCTTAGAACTGCTTTTGCTGCATCCCATAGGTTTTGGGTTGTTGTGTTTTCATTGTCATTTGTTTCTAGGTAATTTTTTTATTTCCTCTTTGACTTCTTCAGTGATCTCTTGGTTGTTTAGTAGTGTATTGTTTAGCCTCCATGTGTTTGTAATTTTTACATAATTTTTTCCCTGTAATTGATATCTAATCTCATAGTGTTGTGGTCAGAAAAGATACTTGTTACGATATCAATTTTCTGAAATTTACCAAGGCTTGGTTTGTGACTCAAGAGACAATATATCCTGGAGAATGTTCCATGAGCACTTGAGAAGAAAGTGTATTCTGTTGTTTTTTGGATGGAATGTCCTATAAATATCAATTAAGTCCATCTTGTTTAATGTATCATTTAAAGCTTGTGTTTCCTTATTTATTTTGATTTTGGATGATCTGTCCATCGGTGAAAGTGGGGTGTTAAAGTCCCCTACTGTGATTGTGTTACTGTCAATTTCTCCTTTTATGGCTGTTAGCATTTGCCTTCTGTACTGAGGTGCTCCTATGTTGGGTGCATAAATATTTACAATTGTTCTATCTTCTTCTTGGTTTGATCCCTTGATCATTATGTAGTGTTCTTCTTTCTCTCTTGTAACAGTCTTTATTTTAAAGTTTATTTTGTCTGATATGAGAATTGCTATTCCAGCTTTCTTTTGATTTCCATTTGCATGGAATATCTTTTTCCATTACCTCACTTTCAGTCTACATGTGTCCCTAGGTCTGAAGTGGGTCTCTTGTAGACAGCATATATATGGGTCTTGTTTTTGTATCCATTCAGTGTATATCTTTTGGTTGGAGCACTTAATCCATTTACATTTAAGGTAGTTATCGATAGGTATGTTCCTATTACCATTTTCTTAATTGTTTTGGGCTTGTTATTGTAGGTCTTTTCCTTCTCTTGTGTTTCCTGCCTAGAGAAGTTCCTTTAGCATTTGTTGTAAAGCTGGTTTGGTGGTGCTGAATTCTCTGTAAAGGTTTTAATTTCTCCATCGAATCTGAATGAGATCCTTGCTGGGTAGAGTAATCTCGGTTGTAGGTTTTTCCCTGTCATCACTTTAAAAATGGTCTGACACTCCCTTCTGGCTTGCAGAGTTTCTGCTGAAAGATCAGCTGTTAACCTTATGGGGATTCCTTTGTATGTTCTTTGTTGTTTTTCCCTTGCTGCTTTTAATATTTTTTCTTTGTATTTAATTTTTGGTAGTTTGATTAATATGTGTCTTGGCGTGTTTCTCCTTGGATTTATCCTATATGGGACTCTCTGTGCTTCCTGGAATTGACTATTTCCTTTCCTGTATTAGGGAATTTTTCAACTATAATCTCTTCAAATATTTTCTCCGTCCCTTTCTTTTTCTCTTCTTCTGGGCCCCCTATAATTCGAATGTTGGTATGTTTAATGTTGTCCCAGAGGTCTCTGAAACTGTCCTCAATTCTTTTCATTCTTTTTTCTTTATTCTGCTCTGTGGTAGTTATTTCCACTATTTTATCTTCCAGGTCACTTATCCGTTCTTCTGACTCAGTTATTCTGCTATTGATTCCTTCTAGAGAAATTTTAATTTCATTTATTGTGTTGTTCATCATTGTCTGTTTCCTCTTTAATTCTTCTAGGTCCTTGTTAAACGTTTTTTGTGTTTTCTCCATTCTATTTCCAAGATTTTGGAATCACTGTTACTATCATTACTCTGAATTCTTTTTCAGGTAGACTGCCTATTTTCTGTTCATTTGTTTGGTCTGGTGGGTTTTTACCTTGCTCCTTCGTCTGCTGTGTGTTTCTCTGTTTTTTCATTTGGCTTAACTTACTGTGTTTGGTGTCTCCTTTTCACAGGCTGCAGGTTCGTAGTTCCTGTTGTTTTTGGTGTGTGCCCCCAGTGGCTAAGGTTGGTTCAGTGGGTTGTGTAGGCTTCCTGGTGGAGGGGACTGGTGCTTATGTTCTGGTGGATGAGGCTGGATCTTGTCTTTCTGGTGGGCAGGACCCTGTCTGGTGGTGTGTTCTCGGGTGTCTGTGACCTTATTATGATTTTAGGCAGCCTCTCTGCTAATGGGTGGGGTTGTGTTCCTGTATTGCTAGTTGTTTGGCATAGGGTGTCCAGCACTGTAGCTTGCTGGTCGTTGAGTGGAGCTGGGTCTTGGCATTGAGATGGAGATCTCTGGGAGAGCTTACGCCATTTGATATTGATATCTCTGGGAGATATTACGCCATTTGATACATGGAGCTGGGAGGTCTCTGGTGGACCAATGTGCTGAACTCAGCTCTCCCACCTCAGAGGCACAGGACTGACACCCTGCCGGAGCACCGAGACCCTGTCAGCCAAATGGCTCAGAAGAAAAGGGAAGAAAAAAGAAAGAAAGAAAGAGAAAAATAAAATTAAATTAAAATAAAAAATTAAAAAAACTATTAAAAATTAAAAGAAATTAAAAAGTAATAAAAAAAGAAAAGAAAGAAGAGAGCAACCAAACCAAAAACAAATCCACCAATGATAACAAGTGCTAAAAACTATAGTGTAAAAAAAAAAAAAAAACCAGACAGAACCCTAGGACAAATGGAAAAGCAAAGCTATACAGCCAAAATCACACAAAGAAGCATACACATACACACTTGCAAGGGAATTTTCACAAGGGAAAAAGGAAAATAATATATATCTTTTGGGAAGTCTGAGGTCTTCTGGCAGCGTTCAGTAGGTGTTCTGTAGGAGTTGTTCCACATGTAGATGTACTTCTGATGTATTTGTGGGGAGGAAGGTGATCTCCACGTCTTACTCCTCCGCGATCTTGAAGGCCTCTTCCTACTCTTATTCTTTTTTTTTTTTTTTTTTGTGGTATGCGGGCCTCTCACTTTTGTGGCCTCTCCCTTTGCAGAGCACAGGTTCCAGACGCGCAGGCTCAGCAGCCATGGCTCACAGGTCCAGCCGCTCCACGGCATGTGGGATCTTCCCGGAGCGGGGCACAAACCCATGTCCCCTGCATCGGCAGGCGGACTCTCAACCACTGTGCCACTAGGGAAGCCTCCTCCTCTTATTCTTAAGTTGCATTTTATTCTCACACATTTGGTTTTACTTTATTTGTAAGTTATTAAGCCCTGGATTCCTAGGCTTGGTTTTAGCAGTGGCTTCACTTCTCACTTTACTTAACACTTAAATGTATATAAAATGTCTAACATAAATAGAACGTAACTTCTAACCCCCTGCTCTATTGGACAATATTTAGATCACCAGCACCAATATTCATTGTAAAAAATTTGCTCCTGCAATAAAAAGCTTCTCTACACCTTTCCTGAGCCCATATATTCAATGAACAGTACATAAATGGGGAGTCATCAGTCTAGAAAGAACTGTACATGCAAGCTGGCATTCTCTTTGCCACTCAAAAAAATGCCTCACAAAAGTCCAGTTTATTCCCAAATAAAACGACATGTTCATATCCTCTTCCTCCATTCCTGCTTAGCATCTTCTTTTGTGCCATTTAAAAATGTATGTATGCTTCATCAAATAGTTTGAGTCTTTTATTTTGAAAATTAATCTGATCATATTGCTAGTGAGACTTTTTTCTGAACCTCAGAAGCAGACACCCTATGTGCTATTCATTTTGCTAATCATTTTAATAGACTAATAGCAGCCAAAATAAATGAATAAATGTTTTAAAAATAGAAACACAATGCATAGACAGTAAACTTTTAAATATTTGATTCCATTGTCTTTACTTTCCAATTGCAGTCTATGTTCCATTGAATTCCTCTCAGTAGAACTTTTAAAAACCCTTCTGAAATAGAGCAAAATACTCATATTCTTATCCCCCACAAATTTGATTAGTTAATATTGGTATTTTCTTTGTGCTTAGTATTTGGATAATGAAAATAAGATACAGGCTCTTATTTTCAGGGACTTTCAAAATTACTAGGGGCAGAAGCATCTGAGTGTTGGGGGAACAGAAACAGAAAAGAGCAATTACTTTGGAGTAGGTAAGGGGAGTTTTATGTAATAGATGATAACCTGAGATGAAACAAAACGAAAGTGTCTATTGCCTAGATAGGCAAAGCACAAAATAATAAAGAGCCTAGATGCAGAGACGAACTTTATATTTGGTAGGCATTAAAGACAAGGTGAAAATCTGAGGAAAGCATGAATTAAGGAAACTGCACAGATACAACTTTTATTGGAAATAAATGGCCATGTTGTAGGTGGCACTGAGAGAAGAGCTATTGGTCATGTATTATATAACATGGAGTAATTGACACAGGGAACTATATTCAATATCCTGTGATAAACTATAATAGACAAGAATATGAAAAAGTATATATGTATAACTGAATCACTGTGTTATATAGCAGAAATTAACACAATGTTGTAATCAACTATACTTCAATAAAATAAATTTTAAAAAATAAAATCATTTGGACTGCAAAAAAGTTAATATTTAATATTAATACTTTACTTCATAAAGCTAATGGCAAAGAGAAATGCAGTGTCTCAGCTAATGAAATCTATCAGTGGCATTTAAGATGAACTAGAAACAAGAATGGAATCTGCAAATCCCATTAGGAACAGAGTAATCCAAGCATAAGAAAATACAGACTTGCTCCAGGTGATGATACTAGGAGTTAAGATGAGAGGATATCTAAATAGTATTCTTTTAAAAAGAAAAAAAAGGAATTGCAGAGTAATGAGTAGGAGAAGATAGCTAAGAGGGAAGAAACAAGAAACAGCAGAATCTGACAAAGTTTGGAATGTTGAAGATTCCTGATTTGGGCAATGATAATGCCAATTCCTCACATACTAAGTAAGGATGAATAAAGTAGAATATTCTGTGGGAATTGTCTAATATGTAGTTAAGTGTGGTACTAAAGCCCATTTATAATATAGCAACTAGTGGTGCCAATATGGAACTCCTAAGAATACAAATAAAAAGCTTAAGTGTTCAGAATCTTTTGAATTAATTACTACGGGAACAAATATCCAGAAGCCAGTAAACAACATCCATAGCCAGTGGCATCTCAGTGGGGGGAAAAGGCTCAATGGAAAAGGAAGTGAGCAAATTAGGTACAAGTCAAGAATAGAAAAAACTATATGGTTAGACAAGATGAAATAATAGGAACAAGCAATTCACAGGAGAGGAAACCCAAATGGATAACAGATATTAAAAAGGGGGAAAAATCCCACAATACCACTTTACATCCATTAGATTGGCCACAAAATAAGAAATCTGGGTAATGCCAAGTACTGGCATAGATGTGGTGAAATGGGCACACTTGTGTACAGCATGTATACTCCAATGATCAAGCAATACCATTCCTATATAAATATCTCCAAGGAGTAATCTCACAGGCTCATAAGATGATCTGCATAAGAAATTCTTCATTTATTGAGGTATAATTTCTATACAGTAAAATGCAGATGTTAAATGTAGAACTCATGAGTTTTTTCATATTATACCCCATGTAACCACCACCTAGATGAAAATATAAAATATTTTAATTATCCCAGGAAGTTTCCTTGTGGTCCTTCCCAGTCAATTACTGACCTCCAGAGGTGACCACCATTCTGACCATGATGATACCTTTGAAAGAAGAGTAATTTTTTATTCTAATATAGTTCAATTTACTATCAAATGAGGTAGAAAATATTATTTTTTGTTTTTGTTGTTCTCCAAAGGAACTTGTACGATACTGGTATTATTTCTTTAAACGACAGGAAGAATATACCAATGGAGAGAGGTTTTAAATTCTAGGTTAAACTTCTTTAATAGATAAAAAGACTACTAAAATTTTTCTCTTTCTGTTTGTGACATTTCTTATAACTTGTGTTTTTCTAGGACTGTGTCCATTTCGTCTCAGTTATCAAATTTGTTAGCATAAAGTTCATCATAATATCTTCTTAATATCCAGTGATACAATCCCCCCGGTCACCAGAACCAGGTGCTCCAGGGGTATCCTCTGTGTGGGCTGCATGTACTCACCTGTTGTGGTTGGGCCATGATTGCTGTGAGCATGCTGGGGGGTGGAATGGCCTCCTGGAGCAGGACCCACTTTGGGGGGGCACTGGGGCCAGCTGAGGCTGCCCACTGGGTGGAGTGGGGTGGGTCCTTAGAGGAACACTGGGTGCATGGTGTTAGTGAGGCTAATGGAGAGTGGGAGAGTGACAGAAATGGTACCTGCCAGCACCAGGCCAGCTAGGTGGAAGGAGAGTAAAAAACAATGCACTAGCACTTCTGTCCCTAGAGAAAGTTCCACTAGATCCCTGCCCCTCTGGCACATGCTCTAAAATTAGTCAGTGAATCTCATTCTCGTATAACCCAGGCACTTTCAAGCTGCTACCTCTGCAATGGGACTCAGAGAGAGTAAGTCTGTATGTGAGCCCTTCAAGAGTGGAGTCTTAGTTTCTGACAGCCCTCCAGCTTTCCCAGATGTAAGCCCCACTGGTTTTCAAAACCAGATGTTGGGGGACTTGTCTTCCTAGTGCAGGTATCCTGGGCTGGAGAGTGCAACGTGGGGCTTGGACCCCTCACTTTTCAAGGGGGACCTCTGCAGTTATGATACCTTCTTGCTTGTGGGTCATCATACTGGGTGTGTGGGTTCTGAATAGACTGTGTCTCTGCCCCTACTACATATCTCAATGTGGCCTTTTCTTTATATCCTTAGTTGTAGAAAATCTGTTCTGCTAGTCTTCATGTCATTCTCGGAGATAGTTAGTTGTTCTCTGTGTAGCTGTAATTTAAGTGTGTTTGTGGGAGGAGATGAGCTCAGGATTTTCCTACTCTACCATCTTGATAGAAAGCAATAAATTTCTATCTGGGTGGTACTTCAGCTTCATCCCACAAGTTCTGATGTGTCATATCTTTTTTTTTTTTTTTTTTTGCGGTACGCAGAGCCTCTCACTGTTGTGGCCTCTCCCATTGCGGAGCACAGGCTCCGGACGCATAGGCTCAGCGGCCATGGCTCACGGGCCCAGCCGCTCCGTGGCATGTGGGATCTTCCTGGACCGGGGCACGAACCCGTGTCCCCTGCATCAGCAGGCGGACTCTCAGCCACTGCACCACCAGGGAAGCCCTGATGTGTCATATCTTCATTATCATTCTGCTCAAAATATTTTCTAATTCCACTGTGTTTTTTTCTTTGACTTACGAGCTATGTGTATATATGCTGCTTACTTTCTAAACATTTGGATATGTTCTAATTGTCTCTCTGTTCAGAGTTTTGATTTATTTTAACAGTAACTAGAGAACATATAATGTATGATTTCAATCCTTTGAAGTTTGTTGCAATTAGCTTTATGTCCCAAAATAGGGTCTATTTTGGTCAGTGTGCCACATGCACTCGAAAAGAACGTGTAATCTACAGTTGTGGGATGGAGTGACCTAGGTATGTCAGTTAGGTCATACTGGTTTATTGTGTTCAAATCTGCTACATCTTTACAGATTCTTTTGTCTGTAAACAGATAAAAATCAATTACTGAGATAGGCATATCAAAATCTCCAACTATGATTGTGTATTTTATCTTTCCTTTTAGTATAATCCATATTTTCTGTATATATTTTGAGGCTATGTTATTAAATGCATACAAATTTATATTTTTGTAATCCTGTTGAATTGAAATTTTATCAATTTCAGAGAAAGAGGGCACATTACTGAAGATACAACAGACATTAAAATGATAATACAGGAATATTATGAAACAACTGAATGTCAAATATTGACAACTTAGATAAAATGCACAAACTCCTTGAAAGAAAAATTATCAAAACAAGAAGAAATAGAAAATGTGAACATTCCTATATCTATTAAAGAAACTGAATTTGAAATTAAAGATAATCCCACAAAGAAAACTTCAGACCCAGATGAGTTCACTGGTAAATTTTATCATATATTTAAGGAAAAATTATAAAATTTAAAGCAATCTTATACAAAATCACCGAACAGAGGAGTGAACTTTGAAAAATCCTAGCAAATATAGCAATTTTACACAAACTCTTCCAGAAGACAGAGCAGGCATGGAATTTCAACTCATTTTATGAGGTTAGCATTAACATGATACTGAAATCAAAGATGAAAAAAATCCCCCCAAACTAAAGATTAATATCTCTCAGAAACATAAGAGATAAAAACCCTTACCAAATACTAGCAAACTGAATCAAGAAATACATGAAAGAAGATAATACATCATGATCAAGTAAGGTTTATCCTGGGAATGCAAGGTCAGTTTAACATCTGAAAAATCAGTGAAATTCATCACATTACCAGAATAAAATGTTCATATCAATAAATGCAGAAAAAGCATTTTGAAAATCTCATATCCATTCATGTTAAAAACTCTTCAAACTAGGAATAAAAATAAATTGCCACACATTAATTAAGGAAAACCACAGCTAATATTCTTAATGCTGAAAGACTGAAAGACTTTGCCTTCAGATTGGGAACAAGATAAAATAAAAATAAAGGGCATGCAGACTAAAAAGGAAATGATAAAAAGACATGACAATGGATACAGAAAATTATAAGGAATTTACAAAAAGACTCACTAGAATTAATGAGTGAATTTATTAGCAAGGTCTCAGAATACAGGGTAAATGCACAAGGATCAACTGTAAGAGTTCCACTTCTAGTATGGAGAAGTAACCTCCTAAACAAAAATTCTTCTACAGACAGTAACTGTAAGCTCTAGAGGAACAAAACAAAACATGTATTGGTAGAGTGAATAAAAGCAAGCAGATTCTGGAGAGAAGTCAGAAGTTAGAGGAAGTCTGAACAGAGATCTGAGTTGCTATCCACCTTAGGTGAGACAGCATCTCCGATTTGAGTATAACCTGGTTAATTGCCTACTATGAAAAAACGCAGAACAGTGTAACAGAATATAGTGTTACTACAACATAACACTGATAATGTTCAAGATACAATCCAAAATTACTCAATATATGATGACCTAGAAAAATGTTCTTTTGGTCACTCTCCAGTGTCTTCAGTAGTTTTTAAAATATATTTTCCAGAATTAACAGTTTGGGGTCTTCCCTGGTGGCACAGTGGTTGAGAGTCCGCCTGCCGATGCAGGGGACACGGGTTCGTGCCCCGGTCTGGGAAGATCCCACATGCCGCAGAGCGGCTAGGCCTGTGAGCCATGGCTGCTAAGCCTGTGCGTCCGGAGCCTGTGCTCCGCAATGGGAGAGGCCACAACAGTGAGAGGCCCATGTACCGAAAAAAAAAAAAAGAGATGGATAGAATTAACAGTTTTGATCTGTTAGATGGGTTGGTCCAATGGAAACAATTCAGTCCTACTATGGCTCGTGTTAATTTTTGTATATAGTGTGAGGTTTGGGTCAAGGTTTTTTCCTTCCATTTGATACTAATATCCATTTGTTCAAGTGCAATTTGTTCAAAAGATGTTCCTTTCTCCCACTGAATTGTATTTGCACCTTTCTCAAAACTCAGTTGTCCGTATACATGTGGGTCTATTTTTGGACTCTCTTTTGTTCCATTTATATATCTGTTTGTCCTTACACCAATACTACACTGTCTGAATTACTGTAGCTTTATAGTAAATCTGAACATTAGGTAGTGTAAATCTTTCATACTTTTTCTTCTTTCTCAAGACTGTGTTGGCTATTCTAGGTCCTTTGTATATCCATATAAACTTTAAAATCTCCTTGTCAGTTTTTATCCCCTATAATTACAAATAATTGATTGAACAAGTAGAATATAATTCCATAAAGCAACAGACCTCAACAACACACAACCAACTTTAAATCTATATATAAACTATATATATATATATATATACAATATTAGTACACAACACCCATCAACAGCTAAATATATTCTTTTCTCAGACCACAACAGAATTAAATTAGACAACATAAAGGAAATAGACAAATTCCTTAAAAAATACAACTTACTATGTCTGACAAAAGATGAAACAGAAAATCTGAATAGCCTTATGTCTATTAAAGAAATTGAATTTGTTATTAAAACTTTCTCATCAAGAAAATTCCAAGCCCGATGGTTTCACTGGTGAATTCCATGAAACAGTAAAAAAAAGTAACAATCTTACACAAACTATTTCAGATAATAGAGAAGGGAAAACTTCACAACTCATTTTTTTTGTGGCCAGCATAACCCTAATACCGAAACCTGACAAAGATATTGCAAAAGAAGAGAAAACTACAAACCAATATCACTCATGAAAAATGCCAATATTTTTTAAAAAATCAGTAAATAGAATACAACAATGCATTGATATAATAAGGGTAATAAATCAAAATCAACTAGTATTTATCTCAAAAATGCAAGGTCAATTTAACATTTGAAAGTCAATAAATAAATTCACATATTAACAAAATAAAAGTGATCATATGATCACTCTAATAAGATGAAGAAAAAGCACTTGACAAAATACAATATGTAACCATGATAAGAGAAAACCTCTTCAATAAGCTAGGATTAGAAAGAACTTACATAACCTGATAAAGGGCAGCTTCAAAAAACCTACAGCTAACATCATACTTCATGGTACGAACTTTCTGCCCCAAATATCAGAACAAGGCAAGCATGCCCATGCTCAACACTTCTATTCAACATCAAACTAAAGGTCTTAGACTGAAATAAGGAAAGGAAAAGAAATAAAAATCATGAGATTGGAAAGGAAGAAGTAAAAGTGCCCTTAAAGTGATGATGATTACTTACATGAAAAACCCCAAGGAACCTACAAGAAAACTAATAGGTGGATTTAGAAATGCCTCAGGATACAAAGTCAACATACAAAAATAAATCACTAGCAACTTATACTAGCAATGAACAACCTGAAAATAAAAAAAAAACACAATGCCATTTATAATAGTATCAAAAAACATGAAATACTTAGGGATAAATTTAATGGAGGATACATAAAACTTCTAAACAGAAAGCTATAAAACATTGCTGAAAGAAATCAAAGGTCTAAATAGATGTAGGAAGTTGCCATATTCATGGATTCAAAGGCTCAATATTATTAAGATGTCAGTTCTCCTAAAATTGATCTACAGAATTAATACCAAAATCCCAGCAAGCTTTTTCAAAAAAATTACAAACTGATTATAAAATTTATATGGAAATGCAAATGACCTAGAAGAGCTAAAGTAATTTTTTTAAAAAGCCAAGCTGGAGAACTTACCCTACCTGACTTCAAGACTCATTAAAAAAGCTACAGTAATTAAGTATAGGTCTGGCAAAAGGACAGTGTATTAACTATATTTTCTTATTCTCTGTATTCTTGATGCTCTGGCATCCGATGCCTTGCTGATCCTGGAGAGACTGCCCCTCCCAGGCCTAGTTATTTCCTAGAGGCAGTAAATGACTTCCCTTTAACGCACCTTTCATATGCAAAACAACCAATCCAGAGCCCATATCCACCAATTATCTCCTTCATCACGATCTCACAGGTTGAGCCACTAGCCCCATGCCCAAATCTCCTCAGGGCTGGGTACCAGGCAACTCCCTACACCCCAGAGCCAGCTGAAATTACTCAAACTAGCTAATTCTAAACCTCCCCAGCCTGATTACTCTGGCTCACCCATTATTTCCATGAAAATCACAATAAAGTCTCTTGCCCATGCCTCCTCCTCACAAATTCTACCTCGTGATTGACCCTGGTGCTCCCTGGTGTGACCCTACGTGGTGTGGCATGCCTCCTCCTCTTGAGAACTGTGAGTTACAAACTATTTTCAATGGCAGTTGTCTCTGGATCTGTTGATCTCACCATACCTAAATAATAATAAAACCTTCATTTTAAAACAGAAAGACATATAGATCAATTGAACAGAATAGAGAATCCAGAAATAGGTTCACATATATGAAATCAATTGATCTTAATAAATGTGCCTAGGAAATTCAGTGGGAAATGGTTCTAGAACAACTGAATGTCGTATTGAAAAAAATGAACATCAATCCTTACATTAAACACACAAAATGGATCAATCATAGACCTAAACTGAAAAAGCTAAAATAATAAAACTTATAGAAGAAAATATGAGAAAATTTTTGTGACCTTGTAGTAGGCAAAGATTTCTTAAACAGATCACAAAAAATACTAAAAGTTTGAAAAGATGATAAATTAGACTCCATTAAAATATTTGCCTTTTGATAGGCAACAGTAAGAAAATAAAATTGCAAGGCACAAACGGACTCACAGACTTAGAGAATGAACTTATGGTTACCAGTGGGGGGAAGGGTGGAGGGAAGGGATAGTTAGGGAGTTTGGGATTGACATGTATACGCTGCTATATTTAAAAAGGATAACCAACAGGGACCTACTGTATAGCACAGGGAACTCTGCTCAATGTTATGTGGCAGCCTAGATGGGAGGGGAGGCTGGGGGGAGAATGGATACATGTGTATGTATGGCTGAGTCACTCTGCTGTGCACCTGAAACTATCACAGCATTGTTAATCGGCTATACTCCAATATAAAATAAAAGTTAAAAAAATATTTTAAAAAATTGCAAGGCACAGATTGGAACAAAATATCAGTGATACATATATCTGGCTTAGGAGTTGTATAAAGCAAATATAAACAACTCTTAAAACTCAATAAAAAGAAGACAAACAACCCAATAAAAAATGGGAAAGATATTTGAATAGACAACTCACAAAAATGTACAAATGGTCAATAAGCACATGAAAAGATACTTAACATCATTACTCATCAGAGGAATGCAACTTAAACTCATACATCCACTATAATAGCAAAGATTAAAGAGACTGACGATAGCAAGTGTTGGTGAGGATTTGGAACAACAGAAATTCTCATGTATTGCTGTTAGGAATGTATAATAATACAGCCACTTTGGAAGACAGTTTGGCAATTATAAGAAATTATAAGAAAGGTAAGCAAACACTGATTATATTATACCAGCAACTCCACTCCTAGGTGAGTTACGCAAGAGAAACGTAAACATATGTTCACACAAAGACATAACAGAATGTTCACTGCAGCTTTATTCATAATAACCAAACAATGACCACCTGTCATCAACAGGTATAGAGATAAACAAATTACAGTATAGTCATACCACGGAATAGTATTCACTATTTAAAAGGAACAAATTAGTGATACACTCAATAACATGAATGAATTGCAAAATCATTATGCTGAACAAATAAAGTCAGACGCCAAAGGGTATATACAGTATGATTCCATTTATATGAAACCCTAATAAAGACAAATCTAATCTATAATAACAAAAAGCATGCCAATGGTTGCCTGGGGCCGAAGTGGTGTTGAGTATTAACTTCAAGGGGCATGAAGGTGCATTCTGTGTGATGGAATGTAATATGTCATGATTGGGGTGGTGGTTATATCAGTGTGTACCTTTGTCAAAACTCAGGAAACTGTATTCTTAAAATGGATACATTTTATGGTATGTAAATTATACCTTAATAAAGCTGATTTTAAAAGAAAAAATGCTAGGTGACAGTGATCACAAAGCCAGAAGATGGGAGAGAGGCGTGAGATAGGGAAGGTGGAGAGAAGTGAGGAATCTAAAGGCAATACCTACAAAGAGAAAAGAAGGTGAGGCTGGTTGTAGATAACAGTTTATTGGTATCTTAGAGTGAGAAGATGAAAATGAGATGGAGAAGAAGGTGAAAAGGCACCAGGGAGAACAGGAGTGAGGCAACCAACTGATCTTCAAAGATGGTAAATCCATTAAAACCTGAATGTATATGATAAGGACCTAAGACCCTGGGAGTGGGGTTTCGGTACTAAAGCATAAAAATGTGATGGAAGGAGAGAATATCCAAGAAAACCAGATCCATACTGAGGAAGCCTGTCATGTGATCGAGACTATACATATTGCAGCAATTCTCCTGGAGGAAAGCCAAACCAAGAAGACAGTTGATAACAGTAAGGGAAATAGAGGGAGAGAGCAATTTGGTACCAGAGAGGCCAATGTTATCTATTTTCAAGAAGTCTCTAAAGTTTTGAACCTTCAGTGGGAAGCACCCGCATAGCACAGGGAGATCAGTTTGGTGCTTTGTGACCACCTAGAGGGGTGGGAAGGGAGGGTGGGAGGGCGGGAGACGCAAGAGGGAAGAGATATGGGGATACATGTATATGTACAGCTGATTCACTTTGTTGTAGAGCGGAAACTAACACACCATTGTAAAGCAATTATACTCCAATAAAGATGTTAAAAAAAAAAGGGTAGCAATCATAGCCTTTTACAAGTATCAGCCTCAAGTATTTCCATGTCTCCCTTCTGCCCGGATCACACTCGCTCACCTGAGCAGCTCTGATGTGGGGTTTCCTCCTCCAACGTCCAAGGCTCCTCTCCTTGCTCCAACTTGAAGATGACCTCTGGCTTGGGAATTTCACATCCTGTTAACAGGAAATGATAGAAAATGGGGTCCAGCTAATTGCTTTCCATTTGTTCTTTGGAAAAGTGACATTTCATTGGGAAAAGAGTAATACGCGCAAAGGTGCAAAGGGACTGAAGAATCTCAGACCAATCAAGGATGACACCATCACACACTTCAGATGTCCCAGAGCACTCAGCAGCTGAGGATGGAAGCAGCCTCTCTGAGGTTCTGTGTTAGTTCCCCCAGGGCTGCTCTAACAAAGTACTGAAAACTGGGTGGCTTAAAACAATAGGAAGGTATTGTCTCATATTTCTGGAGGCTAGAAATCTCAAATCAAGGTGTTAGCAGGGTCATGTTCTCTCTAGCAGATATAGGGGAGAATCCTTCCTTGCATCTTCTAGCACTTGTGCTTGCCAAAAATCTTTAGCATTCCTTGGCTTGTAAACGCATTTTACTCCAGTCCCATGGCTGTCTTCTCCCTGTGCATCTCTTCTCACTGTCTTCCCTCTATGTGTGCCTATTTCAGTGCCCAAATTTCCCTTTTTTGTAAGGATACCACTCAATTAGGGCCCACACCAATGACCTCATCTTAACTTGATCCCCTCTGTAAAGATTACTACTTGCAAATAAGGGCACATTCTGAGGTACTGGGGGTTAAGATTTTAACATATTTTTTTTGAGGGGACACAATTCAACCCGTAAGAGCCGGCCCTCTGATGCCCCAAAATTCATGTCCTTCCCATGTGCAAAATACACTAACCCCATCCCAGTATCCCCCAAAGTCTTAATCATCCCAGCATCAACTCTTACGTCTAAAATCCCATCTAAACATCAACTCAGAGTCTCAAATCACATCATCTAAATCATCCAAGTCTTACAGGTGAGACTTGAGTATGAGTCATTCTGGGACAACATTCCTCTCCATGCAAACCTGTGGAAACAGATGAGTTATCTGCTTCCAAAATACAGTGGTGGGACAGGCAGAGGATAGATGATACTCCCATTCCAAAAGGGAGAAATTAGAATTTAAAAAGGGATGGGAGGTCTCAAGCAAGTCTGAAACCTAGCAGGGCAAATTCCATTAGATTTTAAGGCTTCACAATAATTCTCATTGGTACAACACTCTGTCCTCCAAGCCCACGAGGGTGGTAGCCCCACCCACTCAGCCCCGGGCCAGGAGTGGCACCACTTAGTATTACCACTAGTGACCCATTAGCAAAAATTCTGCTTCCTGTACCGGCAACCTTATGCTCTGCTGTTCTACACGTTTTAGTTCCAAAGGGAGGAACACTTCCACCGAGAGACACAACAATGATTCCCTTGAACTGGAAGTTGTCTGCCACCTGGACATCTTGGTCTTTTCATGCCTCTGAATCAACAGGCAAAGAAGGGAGTTACTGTGCTGGCTGTGGTGGTTGATCTTGACCACCAAGGGGAAATTGGACTGCTATATCATGATGGAGGTAAAGAAGAGTATGTCTAGAATACAGGAGACCCCATAAGGCATACTATCATGCCCTGTGATTAAAGTCAATGGAAAACTACAACAATTCAACTCGGGCTACACTGCTGATGGGCCAGACCCTTCAGGAATAAAGTTTTGGGTCATCCCACTTGGTAAAAAACCACAACCAGCTGAGGTGCTTGCTGAGAGCAAAGGGAACAAAAAACGGGGTAGTGCAAAAAGGAATTCTGCTTCAGGACTGCGACATAAGAAATCTGCCTAGTTTGCAGTCTGTGGCCTGCCCTGTGGATTTCAGACTCAAAAGTTCGACATCAACTCACCTGAATTTCCAGCCTGCTGGCCTGCCCTTCAGACTTGCCAGTTCCCACAACTGGGTGAGCTGGTTCCTTAAAATAAACCTCTCCCCCCACTCTGTATTTATGTACACACGTGCGCATGCACGTATGTGTATACTCTCTATATGTATATACCTGTATCCTATTGGTTCTATTTCTCTGCAGAACCATAATAGAGAGTGGCTCTAGAGGAACAGGATCTCAAGGATGAGTTTTCTGAATTAGTTATGGGATTTCTAGAATTGACTCCTTATTCTGATTAGATTCAAAAGCACTAATGACTCTATTTCAGTAGTAAGGAGGGCACTAATAGTCCCTGGTGTAACATGGCAATAGAGATATGCAAAATATCAACACTGGATACTCTTAATCAAATGCTTGTAAGAAGTGAGGTTCTGGATAACCTTGTATTTGATACCTTGGAAATTTTTGTCAAACTTCCAAGTATAATAAGATTGCCTGGTTACTCCTAATTGCGCTGGATGAAGTGGGGAAAGAAAAGGATGAGCTCAGGGATTTGATTCTCCAGATCATGCACCGCATAAGTGACCTGAAAATTTCTCTGTCTGTCCTGAAAGTAACCCTTAGCTCCTATAGCTGCAGAGCTGAGATGGCTGAAAACCAAACCCAGAGTCTCATCCTGTGAGTGGCTAAATTACAACACAAATTGAATTCCCAACTTCACAGAGTGTCTGCTGTTAAAGGAGAGCATTGATGAGGAAGGAACAGGATCCTGAAAACTGGAACGGAGACATATGAGGACACTGAACTGCTAAATTCAGATGAGTCTTTGTCAGTAGAAGCAGCCCTTTTGCCCTCAACTGAGAAGTTTAACCCTCCTCTGCCAGAGGAGCCTGCGGTGGGCTCCCCGAGGGACTTGCCTTGTAACGTACTGCTGGCTCCCCTCAGGACCTATGCCTACCACCCTTCTTTGCTTCCAGACCTGTAACTAGACTTAAGTCTCATCAAGGCCCAAGGGTGAGGTACAGAGTGTGGCCCATGAGGAGGTGTGACATACTCCAAAAGAACTGCATGATTTGTCCAATCTATACGGACAGAAATCTGGGGAATATGTGTGGAAATGGATATTAAGAGTGTGGGATAATGGAAAGAACATAAAGTTGGATCAGGCCAAAATTATTGATATGTGTACACTAAAGCAGATTCTGAATGTAATGTTGCCACTTGAGGGGTTAGGAAGGGCTGAAACAGTGTGTTTGGCTGGTTGGTTGAAACATGGACCAAAACATGGCCCACACTAAATGCAGCTGAAATGCCTGGACTACTTCGGTGTACTACAGAGGAAGGCATCCAAAGGCTTAGGGAGATTGGAATGTTAGAGTGGATTTATCGTGGAAGGTCTGCTCACTCACACTGGGAGGGTCCAGAGACACTCCTGTCATGATGACTGTGACTAATAAATTTGTGAAGGGGCCCCGGGTAATCTGTGATTGCTCTTTGCTGCAAGCTCCTTGCTGTAGGTCAGAAATTTCAGTGGGAACTCCTGCCAGTGAACTGGGAAACCTAAATGCAATGGGAGTAATTGGATCCTGGGGTGGCAGGGGCCAAACAGAGGCATTGAGTTGTCAAATGCAAGGTGGATGCGGTTACCACAGGGTCAAAGCAGTAATCAGAAAAGTCCGATTCACACATAAGAGTAGACATTTTTATAATACTGTTTTAATTCATTCTCCTACTCATTAGACTTCAGACATCTTTCAAAACAAACCTTTATCTTAGTGTTCCATTATTTAAGAGATAACCTTCTTTCAAGGCAGCAGAGTTAGGACAGTCTAAGAAAAGCAGGACAAAAACAGTATATGAACATTTAGCAAAGAACAGTTTTCAGATATTTAAGAAACTATGCTACATACTCATATATTTATGTGTTATATGTCTATACCTCTCTATCCTTCTAACACTATATGAGAGTAGGGGAATAGCATTAAATATAACACCTGTTACAGAGTGGCTCATCTGCTCACAGACAGACATATCAACAAATTAAGAGCAAGGAAAGGGGAAATAAAAGAATACTGAGTATTCATTATGTACCAGACACTGCCCTAGGCACTTTAGATAAATTCATTCATTTCATCTTGAAAATAACTCTCCTCTTAGTCCCTTTAGATAAGGAAACTGAGGCTCAGAGAGGTAAAATTCCAAAATCACATAGCTAGTAAGAGGCTTAGTTAGTCACTCAACAAGTGGCCAGGTGAAGATCTAAACTTCTTTCTCATATACCATACTACTGTCAAATAGGAAAAAATGCATACATGTCTTTAATATACATTAGAAATAAAACAAACTTTCTGTGCTGCCAAAAAAATAAACAAACAGAAAGTCCAATTCACAGAGATCTATAGGGTTGGCTAGTTGATCCTGACATCCCTAGAAAAGAAATAGGTGGGCAATCTACTAAATTCTTACTTGATCTGTATAAGGAGAAGAGTCCTAGGTCAAGTGAACAGAAGTCTAACTTGAAACATCAAAACACAGAGTCCTGGCTCCTCAATCAATTCTCAGACTTGAGCCAGTTTATATACCCGGAATGAACACTTTTGAATGAAGGGGAGGCTGGGTCCCTGAAGGAAGGAACCCATGACACTGCCAAAAATGTATACTACTAACCTTTCTCCCAACCTTCCCTAAAGGGACCTATAGCCCTTTACAGGGTACCTGTGCGTTGGGGAAAAAAACAATGAGGCTTACCAGATATCACTGGACCTTGGCACTGAACTGACACTAATTCCAAAAGACCCAAAACATCACTGTGGCCCACCAGACAGCGTAGGGGCTTATAAAAGTGAAGTGATCAATGGAGTTTTCACTCAGGTCCATCACACACAGTGGGCTCAGTGGATCCCCAAAGCCATCTTGCGGTTATTTCTCTGGTCCAGGAATGCATAACTGGAATACACATACTCAGCAACAGGCAGTATCCCCATATTGGTTTCCTGACCTATGGAGTGAGGCGTTTTATGGTGGGAAATGCCAAGTGGAAGCCACTAGAACTGCCTCTACCTCAGAAAATGGTAAACCAAAAGCAGTACCGCATTCTTGAAGGACTGCAGAGATTACTGCCACCATCAAGGACCTGAAGGATGCAGGGTGGTGGTTGCACTACATTCCTATTCACCATGCCTATTTGGCCTGTGCAGAAGACAGTGGATTATCATAAACTCAACCTGGTAGTGACTCCAACAGCAGCTGCTGTACCAGATACGGTTTTGTTGCTTGAGCAAATGAACGCACTCCTTGATACCGGGTAGGTAGCTATTTATCTGGCAAATGCTTTTTTAAAAAACAATACCTGTTAGTCAAGACCAGCAGAAGCAGTTTTCTCTCTGTTAGCAAGGCCAGCTATACACCTTCACTGTCCTACCTCAGAGGCAGATCAACTCTCCAGTCCTATGTCATAATTTAGTCTGCAGGGATCTTGATCAACTTTCCCTTCCACAGGACATCACATCAGTCCATTACATGGATGATACTATGCTCATTAGACCTAGTGAGCAAGGAGGAGCAACTACTCTAGACTTATGGATAAGACATTTGTGTGGCAGAAGGTGGGAAATAAATCTGACAAAAATTTAGGGGTCTTCTATCGCAGTGAAATTTCTAGGGGTCCAGTGGTGTGGGGCATGTTGAGATATCCCTTCTAAGGTCTTGAAGAGTAAGTTTTTGTGTCTGGCTCTTCCATAAACAAAAGGAGGGGCAACACCTGCCTCCCACTGCTGCTCACAAGGGGCCCAAGTCCTTATGATGGAGGCCCAGCCTGTGGATGGTATGAGGCCAGGAGCCGCCCTTGGAGCACTGAGACTGGGTCCTCCCAGAGTCGTGTTCCTTGAGAATGTGCCTAAAGTGGGCGGTAAACTCCGTCTAAGGCTAAATACTGGCTCAAAATTGATAGTCAACAAGTACCATAAGGGACAGTTGAAGAGAGAGTTCAAGAGAGCATGTTAAGAGGTGTGACCTCAGATCAGATGTGGCGACCTCACACCTGGGTGGTGGCCCTGCCCTCTTAGCTCTGAAACTAATTAGGTGGCTCACCTTCTGGAAACAAAGAGGTGACAGCCAGTCACCCTGCATCTCCCCAGTCTGTGCCCTCTGGGCCTGTGATGGCAGTGACAGCCCTGCTGGCTTCTGAACCATTTTGGGAGTCATTCATCCCTTTTCTTGAAGGGTGTTCACAGCCAAATAGCTTTACTGGACTGTTTCCTGTCTGTAGAATCCCAGAACCCCAGCCTTCCTTCCTTTTTCCCTGCCTCCGTCCTCTTCAGCCCAAGCTGGCAGCGTTTCTCCTGAGATGGTTGACTGGATCCACAAATCATATACCTAATCTTTTTAGCAACTGGTTGTCCAGCCACACCCTTGGTGCTCTTTCCAGAGTACACCTTCTTATATTTTGCAGTATGGATAGGCTGAGAATTTTCCAAATCTTCATATTCTAGTTCCTTTTTACTAACAATTCCTTCTTCAATTTCTCTTTCCTCTAGCATTTTACTGTAAGTATGAAGCAGAAACCAAGCCCTGCCTTTAACACTTTGCTTAGAAATCTCCTCAGCTAAATATCCAAATTCATCACTCACGACTTCTGTTTTCTACCCAAGAGAACACAATTCAGCCAAATTCTCTGCCACTTTATAATAAGAATCACCTTTCTACTAGTTTCCAATTATATGTTCCTCACTTCCATCTGAGACCTCACCAAAAACACCTTTAACACTCCTGTTTCTACCAACAGTTTCTCTGAGGCAATCTAGACATTTTCTATCAAGCACCTGAAAATCTTTCCAGGCTCTACCCATTGCCCAATTCCAAAGCAACCTCCATGGTTTTTGTAGGTATTTGTTATGGCAGCACCCCGCTTCCCAGTACAGAAAGCTGTGCTAGTTTCCTAGGGCTGTTGTAACAAAGTACCACAAACTGGGTGGCTCAGAACAACAGAAATTTATTGTCTTGAAGTTCTGGAGGCCAGAAGTCTAAAATCAAGGTGTAAGCAGGGCCATGCTCTTTTTGAAGGTGCTAGGGAGGGAACTGTTCCATGCCTCACTCCTGGCTTCTCGTGGCCTCAGGCATTTCTTGTCCTATAGATGCATCACTCCAGTCACATGGTCATCTTTTCCTTGTATGTCTTCACATTGCTTTCCCTCTGTGTTTCTGTGTCTCTGTGTCTAGATGTCCCTTTTTTATAAGGATGCCAGTCATATTGGATTAGGGCCCATCTAATGACCCTGTTTTTGCTTGATTACTTCTGGATAGACCCTATTTCTAAATAAGGTCACATTCAGAAGTAGTGGGGGTTAGGGCTTCAACATATTTTCTTTGGGGAGGGGCCACAATTTTACCTATAACAAGGTCCTTGTAGGTTCACAGAGTGGCTCTGCTTACCCAGTGAGAGAAGGTGGCTATAGTTCTCCAGCATCACGTCCTGGTACAGGCGCCTTTGAGTAGAATCCAGCTGCTGCCACTCCTCCCTGCTGAAGTCCACAGTCACGTCCTCAAAGGACACTGACACCTGTAACAACACAATCCCGTTCAGGGTGACATGGTCAGCATGGCGGGATAGGGAAGAGATAGATAGAAAATTGTTTTTAGTAACTTTTACCACAATATCCCATAGGGTATGCCTATTAAATACCTACTTATACATAATGTACAGAATACAAATATCTAATTGGAAATTTCTGCTATTCATTGTGTACAACACTCAGTCTTTCTTTCTTTTTTTTTTTTTTTGGTATGCGGGCCTCTCACTGCTGTGGCCTCTCCCGTTGCGGAGCACAGGCTCCGGACGCACAGGGTCAGCGGCCACAGCTCACAGGCCTAGCCACTCCGCGGCATGTGGGATCTTTCTGGACCGGGGCACGAACCTGTGTCCCTTGCATTGGCAGGCGGACTCTAACCACTGCTCCACCAGGGAAGCCCCTCAGTCTTTCATTTTTAAAAATAATATTTCTGTACAGGATTTGAACTTGATCCTATTTTGTTGCTCATTTTAATGGGAATTTGTGTTTTATAACTTTTAGGAGGAAGAATGTACATTTTTTTTCACTTTACATAGCTCCCTCTACTGCTGCTTTCATTTAGTCTTCAAAAATATAGCCATTTTCTCTTGATGCCTTTTTTCTTTTTTTGGCCAATTTTAATTTAATTCCATAGGGGTCAGAAAACATACACTGTATGATTTCAACATATGTTCTATCCAGAAGAACGTTTCATGTGTCCCTGGAAAGGACTGCATATTCAGTTATTGGTGGGTGCAGTTATAATATATAAATCAACTTGATTGAGTGCTGCTGAAATTTTATATCACTTTACTCATTTGTCTTCTACTTGTTCAGCCAATTATTTGTCAACTTTTTGGTAAAAATTGACAGGGAGATGTTAAAAGTTTATATGGCTATGCAAAGGAACTAGAATACACAAAGCAAGGATTAGCATGGAGGATTTATACTATGCAATGTTAAGACTTACTTTAAAGCTACAATAATCAGACAGTGTGGTATTGATCTAAGTACAGACACATATATCAATGGAACAGAATAAGAGAATCCAGAAACAGATCTGCACACATATGGACAACTGGTTTTTGACAAAGGTGCCAAAGTGATTCAATGGGGGAAAGGAAAAGTCTTTTTTAAAAATTGTGCTGGAACAAATGGATATGAGTTTTGGAGGAAAAAAACAAACCTTGACCCACATCTCACATCATATACAAAAATTAACTTTAGTGTTCTCACCACACACACACACACACACACACACACACACACACACACAAACTAAGCAACTCTGTGAAGTGATGAATGTATTAAGTAACTCGATTGTGGTATAAAAACAAATATACAGATCAACACAATAGAACAGAAAGCCCAGAAATCAACCCACACATATACAGTCAATTAACTTATGACAAAGGAGCCAAGAACATAAAATGGGGAAAGGACAGTCTCTTCAATATATGGTGTTGGGAAAACTGGACAGCCACATGCAAAGGAATGAAACTGGAGCACTATCTTATACTACATGCAAAAAATAACTCAAAATGGATTAAAGACTAGAACATAAGATCAGAAATCATACAACTCCTAGATGGAAACATAGGTGGTAAGCTCCTTGACATAAGTCTTGGAGATAAATTTTTGGATTTGACACCAAAAGCAAAGGCAAGAAAAAACAAAAATAAACAAGTGGGAATATACCAAAGTAAAAGTCTTATGCACAGCAAATGAAACCTTCAACAAAATGACACAGCAGCCTACTGAATGGGAAAAAATATTTGCAAATCATATATATGATAAGGGGTTAATATGCAAAATATATAAAGAACGCATACAACTCAACAGCAAAAAACCCAAAAAAATCTGATTAAAAAAGGGGCAGAGGGGCTTCCCTGGTGGCGCAGTGGTTGGAAGTCCGCCTGCCGATGCAGGGGGCACGGGTTCGTGCCCCGGTCCGGGAAGATCCCACGTGCCACGAAGCGGCTGGGCCCGTGAGTCATGGCCGCTGACCCTGCGCGTCCGGGGCCTGTGCTCCGCAACGGGAGAGGCCGCAGCGGTGAGAGGCCCGCGTACCGCAAAAAAAAAAAAAAAAAATGGGCAGAGGATCTGAACAGACATTTCACCAAAGAGATATACAGATGGCCAACATGTACATGAAAAGGTGCTCAATGTCACTAATCATCAGGGAAATGCAAATCAAACCCACAATGTGATATCACCTCATACCTGTTAGAGTGGCTATCATCAAAAAGACAAGAAATAACAAGTGTTAGTGAGAACACAGGAAAAAGGGAACCCTTGTGCACTGTTGGTGGAAATGTAAATTGGTGCAGCCACTATGGAAAACAAGACAGAGGTTCCTCGAAAATTAAAAACAGAACTAGGTATGACCCAGCACTTCCACTTCTGGGTATCTATCTAAAGAAAATGAATATATTAAATCAAAAAGATATCTGCACTCCCACGTTCACTGCAGCATTATTTACAATAGCCAAGATATAGAATCAACCTAAGCATCCATAAGTGGAAAAATGGATAAAGAAAATGTGGTGTGTGTGTATATACACACACACACATACACACACACATACACACACAATGGAATATTATTCAGCTATAAAAGAGAAGGAAATATTGCCATTGCAACAACATGGATGGACCTTGAGGGCATTATGCTAAGTGAAATAAATCAGACAGAGAAAGAAAATTCCATATGATCTCACTTATATGTGGAGTCTAAGAAAAACAAAAAACAGAAAACAGAGCTCACAGATACAGAGAACAGTTGGTGGTTGCCAGAGGCAGGAGTGGGTGGTGGGTGAAATGTGTGAAGGGGTCAAAAGGTACAAACTTCCAGTTATAAAATAAATAAGTCATGGGGATGTAATATACAGCATGATAACTATAGCTAATAATACTGTATTGCATATTTGAAAGTTGCTAAGAAAGTAAATCTTAAAAGTTCTCATCACAAGAAAAAAATTTGTAATTATGTATGGTAATGGATGTTAGCTAGACTTACTGTGGTGATCATTTCACAATATATACAATATTGAATGATCATGTTATATACCTGAAACTAATACAATGTTATATGTCAATTATACCTCAATTTAAAAAAATAACCAAGTGGGGCTTCCCTGGTGGCGCAGTGGTTGAGAGTCCGCCTGCCGATGCAGGGGACACGGGTTCGTGCCCTGGTCCGGGAAGATCCCACATGCCGCGGAGCAGCTGGGCCCGTGAGCCATGGCAGCTGAGCCTGCGCGTCTGGAGCCTGTGCTCCACAATGGGAGAGGCCACAACAGTGAGAGGCCCGCGTACCACAAAAAATAAAAAAAATTAAAAAAAAAAAGGCATGGACTTCCCTGGTGGCACAGTGGTTAAGAATCCGCCTGCCAATGCAGGGGACACGGGTTTGAGCCCTGATCCGGGAAGATCCCACATGCTGTGGAACAACTAAGCCCGTGCGCCACAACTACTGAGCCTGCGCTCTAGAGCCCGCGAGCCACAACTACCGAGCCCGCGTGCCACAACTACTGAAGCCCGTGCACCTAGAGCCCGTGCTCTGCAACAAGAGAATCCACTGCAATGTGAAGCCCATGCACCACAACGAAGAGTAGCCCCTGCTCACCGCAACTAGAGAAAGCCTGCACACAGCAACGAAGACCCAATGCAGACAAAAATAAATAATAAATAAATTTATATAAAAAAATAAGAGGCAGAAACTTCCCAAATATGGTAAAAGACATAAATTTACAGATTCAAGCAGGATAAATCCACAGAAAACCACACCTGTGCACAGTGTAGTCAAACTAATGAAAACCAAAGAAGAAAAGAAAGCAGCCAGAAAACAAACAAAAAAAGACATATTACATACAGGGAAACAGTGATTAAAATGACCACTCAGTGCTGAACAGAAGAAACAGAGGTCAGAATACAGAATACAAACTACAAAATTTTTAAATGATGAAGAAAATAAGTTTTATCTGGCTGGGCAAATTTAGGAGCGCCTTGATAAGTTCTTCATGGCTTTTGGTTCTACCCTCTGTGTTTCTGGTCCCACCCTCTGAGCCATCTTTCCTATTTCATGAAAGGTTGAAAGGTAGCATTTCAGGAAAGGTAGCAGAAGAGTTTTCTCAGTCTGCTTCCTACCGGTAGAATTTTGAAGGTCTGACATTTTTCCATTTTTGTATTGTCTCTATCCCTTTAAGTCTAAGGTGGTAGTGTTTCTGTTCATATAATTTGCTCTAAAATTTTATGAGTTGTCTGTGAATCTCACTGGGTTCACTCCCTTAGACGAAAAGTGCACCTACAGATCTGTTTGAGATAAGCCATTCTTTATCTTGGACTCCTGCTGAGAGGGCTGAGGGAAACACTCTTAAGCTTCCTAGAGGCCCTCTTGCTTGATTGAGATCTATGAGGCACTCAATCTCTTCAAGGGGAGTTTTGTGTGGCTGAATGCTCTGGTCCTCTGATCTGAGGTCTTAAGAAAAGGTTGTATAGTCACATCTTTTGCTTTATTTCTAGATCATATTTTCCTGATAGTGTTTCAGAGCTACTTCTTTTTTTTTTAACATCTTTATTGGGGTATAATTGCTTTACAATGGTGTGTTAGTTTCTGCTTTATAACAAAGTGAATCAGTTATACATATAAATATGTTCCCATATCTCTTCCCTCTTGCGTCTCCCTCCCTCCCACCCTCCCTATCCCACCCCTCCAGGCGGTCACAAAGCACCGAGGCGATATCCCTGTGCCATGTGGCTGCTTCCCACTAGCTATCTACCTTACGTTTGTTAGTGTGTATATGTCCATGACTCTCTTTCGCCCTGTCACAGCTCACCCTTCCCCCTCCCCATATCCTCAAGTCCGTTCTCCAGTAGGTCTGTGTCTTTATTCCTGTCTTACCCCTAGGTTCTTCATGACATTTTTTTTTCTTAGATTCCATATATATGTGTTAGCATATGGTATTTGTCTTTTTCTTTCTGACTTAATTCACTCTGTATGACAGACTCTAGGTCTATCCACCTCATTACAAATAGCTCAGATTCGCAGAGCTATTTCTCAACTTTAGAATCTTGTGCTATCTGAAGAGGCTAATAATTTTCAAAACCATCAAGTCCTGGATCCTTTGTGTTTGACAGTCTTTCTCTCAATTTATCTCCTTTCATATTTTGCTAAAAGCAGCAAGAAACTTGATGCCTTCAACACTTTTCTTGGAAATATTAGATAGATCACCCAGTTCATGAAGCACAATTCTCTACTTTCCACATAACTGCAGATGACAGTGTTGCTAAGTTTCTATCACATAAGCTCCTCCAGTTTCCAAAACATGTTCTTCACTTCCTTTTGAGCCTTCATCGGCATCCTATAGTCCAAATTTCAACTAATAGTCTATTCAGGCAATTTAGGATTTCTCTAATATGCTCCTTAAAATCCTTCCAGCCTCCACCCACATCCAAGTTTGAAAGATATTCCCACATTTTTAGGTGTGTTATGACAACACCCTACTCCCAGTACCAAAATCTGTGTTAGCTTTCTATTTGATGCATAGCAAATTACCCTAAAACTTAGTTACAACAATATCCATTATTTCACAGTGGGTCAGAGGCCCAGGTGTGGCTTAAACAGGTCCTCTCACTTGGGGTCTCTCACAAGGCTGCAATCAAGATGTTGGCCAGGGCTACGTTCATCTTGAACACTGACTTGGAATGACACACTTCCAAGCTCAGGCAAGTGGTTGTTGATAACATTCAGTTTCTCGAGGTCTGTTGTACTGAGTGACTCAGTTCCTCATTGACTGTTGGCCAGTGGCTGCCCTCAGTCCTTTGCCACGTGGATCTCTCCATAGGGAAGTTCACAACATGGCAGCTTGTTTCATCAAAGCCAGCAAGCAAGAAGAACCAGAGAGAGTGAGTGTGTGCCAGCAAGATGGAAGTTACAGTCTTTTATAACCTAATCACATAAGTGACATCCCAACACTTTTACCTTATTTGGTTTCTTAGAAGCAAGTCACTAGGTCCAGCCCACATACAAAGGGGAGTGGATTACACAAGGGTATGAATACCGAGAAGTGGGGATCACTGACAGCCAACTTAGAAGGCTGCTTACTAAAAAAAATCAAAATTTGCATGAAGCAGATAAAGATAAATTTTGAAGGAAATTTATAGCTTTAAATGCTTATATTAGAAAAGAGTCTAAAATCAATGACCTAAAATTTAACCTCAAGGAGCTAGAAAGTAAAAGACCAAATGAACCCAAAGAAGGTAAAAGAACTAGCAAAGATCAAAAAAATTAATGAAATAGAAAACAAATGACGGAAAAAGTCAACAAAAAATTAATTCAAGCTGTATTATCGACCTAAACATAAAAACTAAAACTAAAAATGCCCCAGAAGAAAACATAAGAGAACATCTTTGCAATGCTGGGACAAGCAAGGATTTCTTGACATAGTAAAAAAAGCAACAACCACAAAAGAAAATTTTGATAAATGGGACCTTATCAAAATTAAAACTTCTGCTCATCAAAAGATGTCATTAACTCATAGACATAGAGAACAGACTTGTGGTTGCCAACAGGGAGGGGCAGTGGGGGAGGGATGGATTGGGAGTTTGGGGTTAGCAGATGCAAACTATTACATACAGTTGGATACACAACAAGGTCCTACTGTAGAGCACAGGGAATTATATTCAATATCCTGTGATAAGCCATAATGGAAAAGAATGTGAAAAAGAATATATATATGTATAACTGAATCACTGCTGTACAGCAGAAATGTTGAACACAACATTGTAAATCAACTATACTTCAATAAAATAAAAATTTTAAAAAGATGTCATTAAGAAAACAAAAAGCCAAGACACAGACTGGGAGAAAATATTTGCAATATGTATACAAAACACCCATATTAAGAATGTATAAAGAACTCCTACAAAGCAAAAAGAAAAAGACATGTAACCCAATTTTTTTTTTTTGCGGTACGCAGGCCTCTCACTGCCGTGGCCTCTCCCGTTGTGGACCACAGGCTCCGGACGCGCAGGCTCAGCCGCAATGGCTCACGGGCCCAGCCGCTCCGCGGCATGTGGGATCCTCCCAGACCGGGGCACGAACCCATGTCTCCTGCACTGGCAGGCGGACTCTCAACCACTGCGCCACCAGGGAAGCCTGTAACCCAATTTTTTTAAATGGGCAAAATATTTGAACAGACACACATGAAAAAGACATACCAATAAAGCATATTAAAAGATGTTCAACATCATTAGTTATAAGGGAAATGCAATTTAAACTACACTGAGATAGCACTATACACTCACTTTCAAAGCTAAAATTAAAAAAAACTGAAAAATTGCTGGTAGAAATGTAAAACTGAACTATCACTTTGGAAACTTGTTTGGCAGTTTCTTTTTTTTTTTTTTGGCTGTGTTGGGTCTTCGCTGCTGTGCGTGGGCCTTCTCTAGTTGTGTTGAGCAGGGGCTACTCTTCGTTGTGGTGCCCGGGCTTCTCACTGTGGTGGCTTCTCTTGTTGCAGAGCATGGGCTCTAGGCATGCGGGCTCAGTGGTTGTGGCACGTGGGTCCTAAAGCATGCGGGCTCAGTAGTTGCAGCAGGTGGGCCCTAGGGCATGTAGGCTCAGTAGTTGTAGCGTGCGAGCTTAGTTGCTCCACGGCATGTGGGATCTTCCCGGATCAGAGATCGAACCTGTGTCCCCTGCATTGGCAGGCGGATTCTTAACCACTGCCCCACCAGGGAAGTCCCTGGTTTGGCAGTTTCTAATAAAGTTAAATACACACCAGCCTGTAATCTGGCAATTCCATTCCTTGGCAGATACTAAAAAGAAATGACAACAATATATCCTCAGAAAAATTCCACAAGATTATTTATAGCAGGATTTATCATGATAAAAAAACTAGAAACATTCCAAATGTTTATCAGCAGGTAAATGCATAAACAAATTATAGCATATTCATATGATTGAATATTCAGCAATAAAAAAGAAAGAGCTACTGGTAGAACAAACAACCTGGATGGCTCTCAAAAATTTACAAATAGAAGCCAAACACAGAGCCAAACACAAACCGTATGATTCTATTTATATGACAATCAAGGACCAGCAGGGCTAATCTATAGGGATTAAAAATATTAACAATGATTTCCTCAGGGGGAGGATACTGACTGATTAAGCGGGAACCTTCAAGGGTGATGGACATGGTCTATATTTTAATTTGAGTGATGGGTATACATATTTGTCAAAATTCATTAAACTATACCATTTAAGATCTGGGTAATTCAATGTCGTTCAAATATAACTCATTTCAAAAAACACACAAAAAAGTGCATATTATAAATATATTCAGGGTACAATGTGGGCCCCAAAGAGAAAACAGTTGATTCTACTGGGGATGTAGGTCTAGGTTCCATAGAGCTGGTACAGTTTAAACTGAATCCTGGAAAAAATAAGTGTGATAGAGATAAGTAAGGGAAAATGTTTTCCAGAAAAGACGAAGAAATTGGTGTGGAGACAGGAAAATACGCAGTAATTAAGGAAAGAGCGAACAGCTTTGTGAAAAGGAGAGATTATATAATATGTCAAGGAGGCAATTATGAGAAAAAAAAATCCAAGGAAGTATGCTGGAGTCTGATCATGAAATAGTATGAATTCTTTTAGTAACAGATCACCACTGAAGTGTTTTAGTTTTATATTTTTAAGTTAAAATTTATATTTGGGAATAAAAGTTCATAATAACAAATTTTTTATAAAACTGCCACACAGGAACACACCTTAAGATACCACTACATGCTTCACTTACTTAGAAAAAGTTACAGACACAGTCAAAGCAAATAGCTCTCATTTATAAATGTGAGCTCCTTTCTTTTAGCAAAAGAAAGCTCACAGGATTCTAAATAATTCATGGGACAAAAAAAGAAATTTAAAAATATTTTTAGCTGAATGATAATTTAAAATGACATATTAAAAACTTTATTGCACAGCATGTGGTTTATTTCTGTAATCATTCCTTGTGCTCTCGAAAAAATATGTACCCGGAAGTTGCTGGTTACAGTGCTCTATATATTTTTGTTGGCTCAAGTTCATTAATTATGTTGTTCAGGTCTTTTATATCTACTGAATTTTTGCCTGTTTTTTCTTTCAGTAACTGAAAGAGGTATGTTAAATTTTCCACTGAGTATGGATTTGATTATTTCTCTTTTTTTTCTCCGTTTATGTTTTATTATCTTGAGGCTATGTTATTAGCTGTGTACAGATATAAAATTTTTATATTGTTTTGTTAAATTGGCTCTTTTATATTATGAAATATCTCTAGTAATACATCTTGCTTTAAAGAAAAAAAAAAAAAAAGAAAGCTCACAGGAAATGTCAGACTGAAAACCAGCAGGATACAGCGATGCAGGGACAGCTCAACACCTCCTGAGCTAGAAGGCTCGGAGCCAGGCCTCCCTGGCTGGGGGCTGTGCTGCTTCTCCTCTCTGGCCTTCAGTTTCCCTGGCACCAAAGGAGGGAAGACTGGATGACTGATAAAGTCCTGGGTGCCATGGTCCATTCATTTCAGAGAACAGTATATGATCATAACAGTATCATTCTCCTTTGATTGTAAATGTCAACAGAATACAACTTAACATGCTGAAAAATTTTACTACAAAGAGTGCTATGATTTTTCCCATACTCTGCAAAGGATGGATGAGGGCCCATATTATCAGGCCACACTCACTGCTTATATTGGAAAATGAGGAAATGCTAATGAAATTGCTTTTATGGGTTGACATTCATGGATGGCAGAAAGGGGCGTTCCAGAAGGAGTCCAGGATTTGCTCTTCACGAGTATTTCAGCTCCCGGCCAAAGCTCGGTGGCCAAGTGCACACATGGGCACACCCATGCCCCCGTGCAGTCTGTAAAGGTCACTGAGCACGTGTTAACCTTGAAGGGGAGAGAGAAACCTCAGTATTTTCCCCCAACAACACTCCAAGCCTCTTGTAAATCATATTCAAATTCATACACTTAGGCATTAATTTACATACTTAATTTCTGACAGGCTGACAACCGCAGCCCTTCTCCCCCTCAGTGTAAAGTGAGAAGTGAACTGTTATTCAGTGTATCCGTTACATTGGTAGTGGTGCTAAGTGTATTTTATATAATGTGCTATCTACAAAAAGGCAGATAAGAATTTGATTTAACATCAGTTAAAAGCCATCATTGAAAAATTTTAAAAAAAAGAGTGCTATGATTTTTATTATGACTCTCACCATCTTTGGAAAATTTCCATTTCAGAAGTTTGATTTGGTTCACTTTCTTGGAGCTTCTTGCCTTGGGAGCATCCTCCACGCACACCAGTACCTATGAAGATAATTAGCCAGCATTCCTCTTCCTGAAGCCGCAGTCTATGGCTCTGCCTTCGTCACATAGGCTGCGCTGTTCAACCTCCAACTATTCTTCTAATTACGGAGTGCCCAGATGCTTGATTTACTGTTTCTTCCTTACACCTCACTGTGTATTCTGCAAGTTGTATTTTAGTATGTTCCTACAGTTTCTTCAATTCACGCTGCTATCAGTGTGATCAAAGTTTGAGGTTTTGACATAAGAGCCCTTCAGATATTCTGTGGGAATGCGAGGCCCAGCAGCTAGTGGGAAGAGTTGCATTTCAGCACCTTATAGTCCTAACTCTGTCTCCCTCTATTAATGTTGCATTTAACCTTGAGAGCGTCAACTTAGTTTTCTCACACATTTTCAATTAAAACATTTAGTTCCTTTTTCAATACTAAACATGATTTTTTCTTTTAACAACAAAGACATGCATCAAAAAACCATGTGCTCAGAGAAGTGATGTAAAAATACCATTGTCTTATCTCCAAATACTAATTCTAAGATTAAGGTCTTCAAGCCTTTGACCACGCACATGGATCACCAATTTCTAGGATACATTATTCCACAACATCATTTCTATAGCTTGACAAAAACCATAACACATTCTCTGATACAATAACATATCCATATCAATGAAATACATTACTGCAATGTTTAACTTCTTCCATAATTCCTTGAAAATCTGTAGCATAGCATAAGCACTAAAACTTACTAATTATGAGAGCTGTTAATTTACAATCCTCTCATAATGACTGTACCACTATCCATTTTTATTTATTCTTAAATTCAATTTCAACTACCTGATTGTGTCTGAAGTAGCTTCATAGTAGTTTTATTTCTATGAAAGTGACATGTTTCCAAGTATCACCTGGGGGATTAGATTAGATTTAAATGAGAGAGGAAAATATAGTATCAGTTACACCGTTTCCTCACTTGGCATACAAATTTTAAAAAATCATCCATTTCTTTAGTGATTAAAAATAACAGTTCTTTTGTGAGCATAGACACAATACAAGGAATCTGTTTCTTTGCGTGAAAAGCAGAATCAGTGGAAAAGGACTCGAATTCTATCACTAGCTTTCGGTTAACCCAAATGAGAGTATGCATAAGCTCAAGCTTGTGAGCGTACTGATTCAGCATTGCACAAAGTGACTAGATGAACCAGGATCCGTCCTTTGAATTTCGCCAGGAATAGTAACCAGGTGCTGTAGAATATGCATACAAGAAGTCTGCCTCAACCGGTATTTTCTGACAGGCCGTGTCATCCTCAACACCACTGTCTGTCTCCAAGCAGCTAAAACATGGCTACAGCCACTTGGGATGTCGCCACGCACCTGTGCCCTCGTGCGGGATTTGGGAGGCAGAAGCTGCCTGCAGTTTTAACTCAGAATTTGTGAAAACCAAACCCCAAACCAACCACACTAGCTCTTGCAGGGTGGGAAGCGGCCGGCAAGCCCAGCTCCTTCGGTGTTTGGCCTGCTCCTTGTTTGGAAAATTACTTCTCTTTCTAGTGAGAGCAGTAAGTCGGGTGGCCCAAGTAAAAGGCGAGTGAGTGAATGTTCAGAACGGTACCGTCACCCTCGGTTTGGGAACTGATACCCCGGGCTGGCACCCCCCTCCCTGAACTCTTTTTTTTTTTTTAACATCTTTATTGGAGTATAATTGCTTTACAATGGTGTGTTAGTTTCTGCTTTATAACAAAGTGAATCAGTTATACATATACATATGTTCCCATATCTCTTTCCTCTTGCGTCTCCCTCCTTCCCACCCTCCCTATCCCACCCCTCTAGGTGGTCACAAACCACCAAGCTGATCTGATCTCCTTGTGCTATGCGGCTGCTTCCCACTATCTATTTTACATTTGGTAGTGTATATATGTCCATGCCACTCTCTCACTTTGTCACAGCTTACCCTTCCCCCACTCTTGCACTGTTGGTGGGAATGTGAATTGGTACAGCCACTATGGAGAACAGTATGGAGGTTCCTTAAAAAACTACAAATAGAACTACCATACGACTCAGCAATCCCATTACTGGGCATATACCCTGAGAAAACCATAATTCAAAAAGAGTCATGTACCAAAATGTTCATTGCAGCACTATTTACAATAGCCAGGACATGGAAGCAACGTACGTGTCCATCAACAGATGAATGGATAAAGAAGGTGTGGAATATTACTCAGCCATAAAAAGAAATGAAATTGAGTTATTTGTAGTGAGGTGGATGGACCTAGAGTCTGTCATACAGAGTGAAGTAAGTCAGAAAGAGAAAAACAAATGCCGTATGCTAACACACATATATGGAATCTAAGAAAAAAAAAAAAAGGTCATGAAGTACTTAGGGGTAAGATAGGCATAAAGACACAGACCTCCCTGAACTCTTCACACAATAAAGCTCACTCCTGCTGGCCGTGGCCGTCTCGGGCACGAGAAAACCCTCGCTGCGTGAAATGAACATAGCAAGCCTGACAAACCAAAATCTTAAAAAGAAAAAAAGTATACAGCAGCAAAACCTCAGGACTCCTGCACCACACCTGTAAACTGCCCACTTAGTAAATAAACAGAACATCAAATCACAAAAGCTACGCAAGGGGTAGGCCACCCTGGCAGAGAGCCCGACCCACAGCAGGGCGGAGGGAGCAGGTGCGAATGAGCTGGAAGGGGCGAGTCTCCTACTTTCCCCCCCTTGGGGCCCTCAGTCCTAACACTGCACTGGGAGCCTGGGTTGATCCGGCCACGTAACTCTCAGCTTCTTCTTGTGTTTCACTCTCAGCTTCTTCTTGTGTTTCTAGTAAGGGAGGAAGGCGATGGCTTCAATCCCTTTGCCTCCGGGTCAGAAGGCAAGATCCTCTGAAACCCAGGTGGACAGGACATGTGGGAGGTTGAGCGTCTTCTCCTGGTTGAGGATGGGCGCACGGGCTCTTAGAGAAAGTCCGCTGTCCAAGCGCGTGATCCTGAAGCTTCTAGCACCGACAGTTGGCTGACTCCTTTCCCCTCTCCCTGGGGAGGCAAGGAGGCCATGGAGGTGGGAGAGCCCTTCCCCCATTCCAGCCCCCAGAAGTGCTACTTTACCAAATTCACTGATTAGCTCTAGCAGTTTTCTGGTAGCATCTTTAGGATTCTCTATGTACAGTATCATGTCATCTGCAAACAGTGACAGCTTTACTTCTTCTTTTCCAATTTAGATTCCTTTTATTTCTTTTGTTTTCTCTGATTGCTGTGGCTAAAATGTCCAAAACTATGGTGAATAACAGTGGTGAGAGTGGGCAACCTTGTCTTGTTCCTGATCTTAGTGGAAATGGTTTCAGTTTTTCACCATTGATAAAGGCATTTTAAAGACTCTCACTACACCTACCAAAGAGATGAACTTATTCAAAACATATTAAAGAGATGTGCTATCTGTCAGCAGAATTCTTTACAGGCCACTCCCAAGGTAAGCACCAGAAGTTTTCCCCAACCAACTTCCCATCCAACAGGAACTGCTGGCACTTGGATTTCACAGAAGTAATGCTTGCAGAACATAGGAGGTTTTGTCTACTTATGGTGTGTATGATGTCAGAATGGCCTGAAGTTTTCCTCTCTTCAAAAAGCCAGTGCTCAGGCAATGGTATAGGTTCCCTTAATAAACGTAATTTCCACTTTGGGGATACCAGAGCACGTTGAATCAGACAGAAAAAGTCAATTTATTTCCACTGCTGTTCAGGAATTACAAAAATGTTTACAGATTTCTACAAGCTATCATATAGCCTATCATTCTTATTCCTGTGGACATGTACAGCAAATGAATCAAACTCTAAAGAAACTCATTGGCCAAGATTCAGCAACCAATTAGGGTTAAAAAGGCCTACAGCTTTACCACTAGCTTGTTAAAAATTAGAGCAACCCTTGCCAGCAAGCATGAAATCACTCTCTTTGAACTTATGTTTAGCAGGCCTATGAATTTTGGTCTGAGACCATGTCCTGTGCCTAATTCAACTGAATCTTCCCATAATCATATTCAATTCTTAAAAGGGATTCTCTCTTTCCCAGAAACCCTGAGACATAAAGTCATAAGAACCTGGAAAGACCCCCTGGAAAGTCTGCCACCTCTATCAAAAGGGAGGTTTCATCTACATAAAAGAGTCCCAGGAAAAGACAGGCTGTCACCACACTGGGAGGGACCTTTCCAAGTAAAAGAAAAAATACAGTTGGATTCATGCTTTCCCTATGAAGCCAGTACCTCAGGAGGACTGGACTGTCGCTCCCACAAAGGACTTGAAACTTAAGTTTTCTAGAGTGACTGATACTGGTATTGAGCTCAACTGAAATGAGGTTGAAGAGTAGCAGAATATGTCACTTTAGCATAAGGATTATTTTGAGCTGAATGCAGTTGAGAAGAAGCAGGTACAAGAAAAGCTCCCTGTCCTCCCATTTGCCTAAAAGTAAGATATAAATTTTCATGGGAGATTGGGACTGACATATACACACTACTATATATAAAATAGATAACTAATAAGGATCAATGAATAGCACAGGGAACTCTACTCAATATTCTGTAATGACCTATATGAGAAAAGTATCTAAAAAAGAGTGGATATATGTATATGTATAACTGATTCACTTTGCTGTACAGCAGAAACTAACACAACATTGTAAACCAACTATACTCCAATAAAATTTTTTTTAAAAAAGATATAAATTTTCAAAGGTGTCTCTCCTCTCCTTTCTCCCAGGAAGGACAAAAGTTAATCACGGGAGGCAACTTTAGACCCTATCAGCCTGGAGATGGCACCTACATAACAAACTTTATTAACTAGCCTTTATCTACCATTAACCTTCTCCCATATATTTATGTTCCCACAGTATGCTGCCCTTGGAAACCTAAAACTGCTTTCCTTTGTCCTGTCGTTTCCCCATAAATTTATTGTTCTTTGCTGAAGATGCTATATAAGCCGGAATTCTAAGCCACCGTTTTGAGTGACTCATTGTTCCCTGGGTATCTCCCATATATACATGAGGTATATAAGTTAATAAACCTGTTTTCTCTTATTAATTTATCTTTTATTAAAGGGGTCTCAGCCAAGAACTTAGAAGGGTAGAAAGAAAATTATTTTTTCCTCCCCTACAAGCAAACATTACCATTCTCATAGACTGCCTTGCTGTCCTAGTCACAGCAGAGTTATTTCAACTACCTAAGAATCAGATTTTACTAGAAAACATATTATTACACTGCTTTTTTTTCTATACTCCAAGTAATGGTCTCCACAATTACATATTTCTAATCAACTCCATATTGTATTCTCAGAATAGACATGATCTGGACTTTTAAGTCAAACAAGTCAATTATTGGCAGAGTAAAGGTGGAACCATATTCATTAGTAATTTTTTATAATACCAAAGTAAAGTAACTAATATGCATCAAGATACTCCAGCCCTAAATTTGACACAAAAATGTTTTAACTAGTTTGACTGGAAGGATCGTTATAGAAGAAAGAACTCTCTTAACTATACTACAATCAAGAGAACTGTAGGAGTAATCCTACTAGAGAACTGTTCTCTTGCCTTTACTATGGTAAGGGTTTGGTTCAATAAGACTACTGATAGCTGTAAAGATAGTGATGGTAAATTACATCATACAAACTGGTGAGAATCCTATCAACAGACCCTGTAAGATATATATAAACAAGATCTCCCTACTACGTTTGGAACATGGCAATGCCCTGAGTCTATTTTAATAGCCCCTAGGATTATAGGTGGATAGTTTCTCTTAATGTATCTGAGGCTAAAATCAGTCTTCACAACTAGACTTGTATCCCTGAGCCCTCCCACTATGGAATCTGTTTAAGGGGCCTGTTTGGGACCACACAAGGGCAAACGAAGGCTTATCGGAATACAATCCCGGAAGAAACAGGAACAGGCACAGGTATAGCTAACTCTTTTGGTAATGAGATTTTGAATAATAAACTTCGTGCTTTGGGATAACTATAAAAAGACATAATACAATGGCAAACTGCATGGAATCACATCATGCAAGATGTTTAAAAGCCATGGAAACTCAAGTCAAATGGAAACTGAGAAACTTCTGGAATTGGACTGTTTGGAATAATTTAATGATGGGGCAAAAAAATCACCACATAGGTCTCAGAGCCACTCATCTGTACAGTCCAGGAGCAGTTAGCTATCAAATAACTCTAGGATAGCATCGCTAGTTCAGAATTACAGCATATTCAAGGGAACAAACAGGTATTGCACTATGACTATACCAGAAGGGACAGAAGAATGGTTTAAAACAGCATCTAATTAATAGACAAACAGAAACCTGGCATTTATAGATAGTGACTGCAGAAGATAGGTCTTATGTCACTGTATTAATTTTCGGATGCAAGTTCTCTCCAGTCCCAGTATGGATAAACAAAAGTAGATGCCTATTATTCAGGGAGATTTGCATGCCTGTTATTGATTTGGACCAATGCAAGCAACGGCCCATAGGCTGGGTTGTTCCTCAAGACTTAAAATAATTAAAACTACATTAAGCACTGGAAGTTCAATCTGTACCCTTCAAAGAGTGCCTCATAATAATATACTAGAAATGACCATGGCTGTCTCTGTGTTTTGCATCTGGGAAATACTATTTGGGGAGATGGAACCATTACTGCAGGGCTACATTATGTCCGTGTGATGTTAATTACTGAACAACAGGAACTCGGGAGAAATGCATTGGGCTTATAAGAAAAAAAATCTTTTCTTTCTTTTTATTTTTTTTAACGTCTTTATTGGAGTATAATTGCTTTACAATGGTGTGTTAGTTTCTGCTTTATAACAAAGTGAATCAGCTATACATATACATATATCCCCATATCTCTTCCCTCTTATGTCTCCCTCCCTCCCACCCTCCCTATCCCACCCCTCTAGGTGGTCACAAAGCACCGAGCTGAAATTAGAACACTCCATAACACCATACACAAGAATAAACTCAAAATGGATTAAAGACCTAAATGTAAGGCCAGACACTATAAAACTCTTAGAGGAAAACATAGGCAGAACACTCTATGACATATATCACAGCAAGATCCTTTTTGACCCACCTCCTAGAGAAACGGAAATAAAAACAAAAATAAACAAATGGAACCTAATGAAACTTCAAAGCTTTTGCATAGCAAAGGAAACCATAACCAAGACGAAAAGACAACCCTCAGAATGGAAGAAAATATTTGCAAATGAAGCAACTGACAAACGATTAATCTCCAAAATATACAAGCAGCTCATGCAGCTCAATATCAAAAAAACAAACAACCCAATCCAAAAATGGGCAGAAGACCTAAATAGACATTTCTCCAAAGAAGATATACAGATTGCCAACAAACACATGAAAGAATGCTCAACATCACTAATCATTAGAGAAATACAAATCAAAATTACAGTGAGGTATCACCTCACACCAGTCAGAATGGCCATCATCAAAAAATCTACAAACAATAAATGCTGGAGAAAAGGGAACCCTCTTGCACTGTTGGTGGGAATGTAAATTGATACAGCCACTATGGAGAACAGCATGGAGGTTCCTTAGAAAACTACAAATAGAACTACCATATGACCCAGCAACCCCACTACCGGGCATATACCCTGAGAAAACCATAATTCAAAAAGAGTCGTGTACCAAAATGTTCATTGCAGCTCTATTTACAATAGCCAGGACATGGGAGCAACCTAAGTATCCATCAACAGATGAATGGATAAAGAAGATGTGGCACATATATACAGTGGAGTATTACTCCGCCATAAAAGGAAACGAAATTGAGTTATTTGTAGTGAGGTGGATGGACCTAGAGTCTGTCATACAGAGTGAAGTAAGTCAGAAAGAGAAAAACAAATACCGTACGCTACACGGTATATATGGAATCTAAAAACAAATGGTTCTGGAGAACCTAGGGGCAGGACAGGAACGAAGACGCAGATGTAGAGAATGGACTTGAGGACACGGGGAGTGGGAAGGGTAAGCTGGGACGAAGTGAGAGAGTGTCATGGACATATATATACTACCAAACGTAAAACCGATAGCTAGTGGGAAGCAGCCACAAAAAACTCTTAATTAGGGACTTCCCTGGTGGTCCAGTGATTAATACTTCACCTTCCAATGCAGGGGGTGCAGGTTGGATACCTGGTCAGGGAGCTAAGATCCCACACGCCTCCCAGCCAAAAAACCAAAACAGAAGCAATATTGTAACAAATTCAATAAAGACTTTAAAAATGGTCCACATCAAAAAACAAACAAACAAAAATTAATTATCAGGCCCCCAGAGAGCTACTCCTTGGCCTTGGACTGGGTAAGATTTCATAAGGAACTACAAAATAATACTTAAATAATTAATCATTTGAAAGAGCAAGGAATAAAGATAATACAACAGTTTGTAAAAGTAACATATGAGGAACAGAGAGCTTTTGTACATTGCTAATCAAGAATGTGCTTTAACTACTGGTAAGACATATTTAAAGGTTTTTTTCCCCAACACATATATTGCACTGACTTTTAAAATTCACCCTATGGTAATTTTCCTAATTGCTGTGCTTAGCTATTGTGTGGACTTACTAGATATTTAGGTGGCAGCAAACTGCCCACAGAAAGGTAGAAAATGCAGTGAGATGAAAAGTGTGGTGTTATTATAAAAGGAAAGTTGTAAGGATAAAAAAAAATGGAATTTTCCCTGTTGCCAAAAGAGGAGACTCCCCCCCCTCACCGCTTCCCTTTTCTTAGAGTATTTCCTTGAGAAACCTGGTATTTGTAAATCCTCCCTCTGCCCCTTTTATATGTATGTAAATCTTTTAAAAGGTTAAATAAGCCTTTTGTCAGCATTATAACCCAGGAATGTTTTTCTTAAGGGTCTGGGAGACACCTCATTGACATGTAAATAACAAGGAAGAAAGATAGCACCCTATCTCCCTGTCACCCTGGGAGCTTAGCCTAGGCACCTGGCTCTAAGCTGGAACTACCTGCTTGTCATAGAGACAGGAGCAGTTTGATTTTGCCTTTAGATAAAGGCAATTAACTAGCACAGATGGCCACTCCCATTACCAGGTGAACTTAGGATGAACTATGAAAGAATGTAGACTGAATTGTCCTGTCAAGTCCTCTTGCATGAGGACTGGATAAGTTATCATTCATCTTGAAAACAAGCAGGTAATGGACTCTATCTGCTCTGTCCCAGAAAAGGGTGAGATTTCTTTCTGTCTTTGCAATCTCTTTAGCTAATTGCTTGTGATGCGCACTGTGGTCTGCTTTGATGCTTATTCAATAACAAAACAATTTTCTTTCTATTTTATATTTGTATATTTATATTTCCTGGGTTGCTATGAGATTTAATTTTTTTTCCCTAACATGCAACCATGCTGACTCTGGCTACTGATTTTTCTGTGGCAAATAAAGTCTCCCATCACTGACTCAGGAGTCTCATGGCCTCTGTCAACATACTTGAAACTGTGGCAAGCCAACTTCTTAGCTTACTAGTAAGGGTAAAATCTCAGCCCCTACACAGTTCTTGACACCAAGGACCACGACCAATCTGCATTCACATGGCAAGGCCTTCCATATACGTTGGCAGTGCTCTCCCAGAAGTAATGAGAGTACCTTGGCGTTTCACACCAGTGAGTGGGTCAGGCTTTGGCGAGACTGCCTCTACCCTCTGCTGTCCAAACTTTTCACTATATAGATGAAGTCTTCTTGGTTAGCCAGTTGGAAGCCTTAATTTCAATGGCTCCGCCCATAGTATTATTACGCCTTTGCCATCAGAGGTTGCTGGTAAACCCTGACAAAATTCGACTAAAGTGTCTGGGACCTCTGGGTGGATGGACGATGCTCTATCCCTCTTGCAATCAAAGAAAAACTTCTATCTCTTTGAACCCTATGCCAAAAAGGAAGCCCAACATCACACTGGGCTCTTTGGGAATGGGAGACAATATGTGCCTCACCTGGACATTCTATTTGATCCTTTATATTGGCTAAACCACAATGTCTTTTGAGTGAGGCCCAAACCAACGGTCAGTGTAGGATGCTGTCCGGCACGCTGTGGCACATTCTCTGCTCTCTGCCTTCAGGGTCCCCAAAGCCTAAATGACCCTGTTGAGCTACCAGTCCGTGTAACTGATGGTGTTGCCTACTGGGGCTGCTAGCAACGGGGGGCAGCCTCTGTTTGGAAAAGCCCCCTAGGGTACAGGCTTTGTCGTCTTCCTTACACACCTACTAGCTATACCCCTTATGAAAAGCAGCTATTAGCTTACTACTGGGCCCTTGTCGAAACTGAACACCTAACTCATGGAGGCCTTGCAAACCCTCCAGCTTGATACTCCCCTTTGGGGGTAGGTCAATTCAGACTCGATGACTAACAAGGTGGGAAGGGCCCAAAAGCCTCATTTGTCAAAAGGAAAGAATATATTCAAGAGCACAGCTGGCCTGGCTTCACATGAAAATGGGACAGATTTTCCCTTTGGGGGAAAATCTGTTTCCCACTCTGCCAACCGTGGAGCAAGGCTGCTGGGCTTCATGGGGCACTCGATTCATAGAAGATCCCTCAAATGCCTAGACCTGATCCGCTAATGAGTGGTCTAAGCTGGAATCTAATGGTTTCTACCAGGCTCTGTGGCTGTTCAACCTTAGTAGAACTGAGAATGGATGTGAGCACTCCCCTCAGTAGGCAGAACTCAAGCCTATGCTTGTAACTCTGGCCAATATTCCCTTTGATATCTATTGACTCTTAAGCTATTGCCAATGTCCAGCTGTTCAGTCTCCCACTTGGAAGACTACAGGCTGGGAGACTGGGCAGCCTTCTTTGGTATCGTGGGCCATGGAAACAAAACAAGGCTACTAATTGAACGGTCTGGGTCACCCACGTAGGTGCCCATGGTAAGGGTCCAGTCTCTGATGATACTGACAGGAATCACACTGCTGATGGAGCCTTCAGGGCCCATATTACTGCTATTGCTTTTCTGCATCCATCATCACATGGACATGGCAACACAACCATCATCACAGACTGGACGCAAATTGCAAGACTATAGCTTTCTGATGCAGAAGCTACCATTGCCTGCCAAAACATGACTCCTTCTAAAAGATGACCCATTGGGATGAGGAAGGACACACTGCATGAATTGTGGGCCCGCCTGCTCCTGGCATACTGCATCACACCTCAAGAGCCTGCTCTCAGGGATGTCACCACTGTTGCACCATTGTTGACATTTTTTCAGGTTGAAGTGTTACACTCTGCTCAGCTGACTCCAGCCACATCACTGTGGCCCTTAGAATTAATCTGTGTCAAGTTTTCGGCATCCTGGACCATTTATCTGCAGCCTGAAAACGGTACACCTTTTACTGCAAAACCATGTAATGATAGGCTGATAGTCAAGGTATCTGATGGACTTCCACACTCCCCAACCATCCACCAGCATCTGGTATTGCTGAGTGTTGGAATGGCCTCCTCAGAAATGGACTCAAAAGGGTTTCAGACTCTATCACCCTTGCCTCCTTCTGGTCCACAACCCTAGTAAAGCAGTTGGGTCAACGAATATGGCTCTCCCCAGAAAGTAATCAGTTCCTTTCAGCTGCTCCCTGGGTAATCAGTGATCAGGGGTTATATGGACATAGTTTGACAATCTGGGATCCTCCATTGAACATTCCTGGGTATAATCTTTCTTTCACCTAGCGACCCCAGACCAGCCTGGCTGGTAACCCTCTGCGTGGCAGCCCAGCCAGCAGGGAGGGGGCCTGAGAGACTGAAATTTAATTCTGGTTCAGCTACCTGGATTCTCTGGTTGGATGGACACTGTCCTAGATCACAAGGTTAATTACTACTTGGTTCAGTACATCGCTTACTATGGGCCAAAGTGCACAACATAACAGATCTCTGTGAGTTTATAAAAATGCCCTTGTCTTTCTTGTACCTGACCCATTCAGATGAAAGGCCTGGGAACTAGTAGAAGATAATTGGGTAGGGGGAGGTGAATTTATAGCTACTAGAATGGGCCATAATGATTTTGTGTCAGTAGAGGATGAGGAACAACACAGAACCTGAACAGGAAACACCTCAGACCTCAGGAGGTACAGGAAAGGGAAAGGCATTAATGATCTTTGCCTTTCAGAACCACCCCCTGGAGCCTTCCTCACAAAGGAAAATGCCCTGGCACATCTCTCCCAAACTGTTACAAGAGCCTTAAATTTAACTGTCAGGTCTTCCAGTACCTACGACCAGGATGCTATCACCATTCCCCTTAATCTTGCTAAGAAGTCTGTCAGAAACAGCAGGTAGGGTCCCAGCTCCTGCATCTCACACGCAAAACACCTGCCAACACCTCCAAATGTGTCCCTGAACCACTTCCCTTGGTCATCACTCAGCCATTCTGTGGGGCAGAAGAATGCCATGTGGCCGGGGGCATGGACATCTAGGACGCAAGTTTTCAAACAGAACTGAGAACCCCTGACAATGTCGAACTTCACCTGAGCCCTGAAAACAGTGACAGCTAAGAAATCCCTCCTACCTATTTGTATTCCTTTTTGAGAAATGACTTACCACAAACAACCATTCTTCCCACATTACTTAGATAAGTCTGGCTGTCCACTCTTTCCCATGACCCCCATACGACTTGCAAACGACTCCCTTTTTACCTGTGACAAGAACAAATGCAGACCTTTCTCCTTTTGCCTGTATCTGCAGACAAGGCCAGACACAGACCCTCCAACTCCCCATTCTGTCTCATGAATGACTGAGATTAGAAATCTGTCTCCCTTAAATATTTATAAATGATGTGACCGATAAGGGCTTAATTTCTAAAATATACAAACAGCTCATACAACTCAATAACAACAACAACAAAACCCAATCAAAAAAATGGGCAGAAGACCTAAACAGACATTTCTCCAAAGAAGACATACAGATGGCCAATAGGCACATGAAAAGATGCTCAACATTGCTAATTATTAGAGGAATGCAAATAAAAACTACAATGAGGTATCACCTCACACCAGTCAGAATGGCCATCATTAAAAAGATCACAAACAATAAATACTGGAGAGGATGTGGAGAAAAGGGAACCATAAGTATACACTTGTTTCTCTAACAAGGTCCATCAATATCTATATCGTTCTCCTGAACAAGAATAAGAGAACCACAGGATTCTTTGTTTTTCCTTTCACTCACTCTCCAACTATCTGTGTGTATAATTGTCATTTTAGTTCCATTTTGTAATGATATACATTCATATACATTTGCATTGTATTTTTTCATTTAGATAACAGAAACAAGCACTGATGTCAAAAATATACTTGAGGGCTTCCCTGGTGGCGCAGTGGTTGAGAATCTGCCTGCCAATGCAGGGGTCATGGGTTCGAGCCCTGGTCTGGGAAGATCCCACATGCTGCAGAGCAACTGGGCCTGTGAGCCACAACTACTGAGCCTGTGCGTCTGGAGCCTGTGCTCCGCAACAAGAGAGGCCACGGCAGTGAGAGGCCCGTGCACCGCGATGAAGAGCCACCCCTGCTTGCCACAACTAGAGAAAGCCCTCGCACAGAAATGAAGACCCAACACAGCCCAAAAAAAAAAAAAAAAAAAAAATATATACTTGAAGAAAACTTTATCACACTAATGGAAAATGCAAAGATTACTTGAAAAAAATACAAACATACTCTGTACTTTAGTAGTAAATCTGAATTATCATAAAGAGACGAATGGTCATATCTTAAAATACAAGTTTAATGCAAACTCACTGACAATGACAAGAGGATTATTTTTAAATTTGGTAAGCTGATTATAAATTGTGTACGGAAAATAAAAGAAAACAGTAAATTTCTCAAAAAGAAGAGTCATCAGAGACTTAGCCCTCCTATGTATTAGAATAAACTATAAATACAGAGGAATTAGAATCATAAAGACTACGACTATTAGATCAACAGAAGAGAATAAGGTACATAAATATACCCAGAGTTATATATTAGAATATATATATATATATATATATATATATATATATATCCTAATGTAGTGCTGCATATTAGTGGGGAAAATATAGGTTATTCAATAACTGGTAATGGGACAAATGTGTAGGCATCTTGAAGAAAATGAAGATTGATCCCTAGCTAAGGCTTTACAACAACAACCAAAAATCCAGATAGTCACAGAAGTAAAAGCAAAACTAAAAACATGAAAGTACCAATACTAAAAAGAAAATGCAGGAATTTATTTTTAAATATAGCTGAGCAATGGGGAAGGCCTTCTACTTATGACACAAAGCTTGGAGGACATAAAAGATTGATAAGCACAATTATGTGAAATGCACGGAGAAAAAGTCAATATTTTCCTTTAAAAGACAACTGAGAAGTTGAGGGAAAATATTTGGGACCCAGAGACAGACCCAGACAAAGAGCTACTGTCATTAATACGTAAATAGCAAAAACCTAATAGAAAAATGGGCAAAGGAAATTTAAAATCAGCTCAGGAAAAATAATATAAATGGATCTTTAAACACACTTACATATATTTGACCTTAGTCATAACATGAGAAATGCAAATTAGATCTGTACTAATATACCATGTTTTAACTTATTATATGGGCCAAAAAGAAAAATATGACAAGACACTCTTCTGTCTTGGGTACGGTGAAAACAGGCATTCTTATACAACTGGTACAACTCACAAAGAAGGTCATTTTGCTATATCAATCAAAAATAAAAATGCATATATATCATTTGTCCTGAGAATTCCATTTGCAGAAATTTCTCTTTAAACATATTCCCTCTTGTGTCAACTGAAATATGTATAAGGATGAAATAAGGATTTTCATTGCAGCATTGTCTGTAATAGCAAAAGACTGGAAGCATCTTAAATGTCTATTAACGGGGGGCTGGTTATATTGTGATATATCCATATAATTGAATAAGATTCAGCCTTTAAAAAGAATGAGGCAACTCATTACATCTACTGACATTTAATGATCACCAAGATTTATTGTTAAATGAGAAAAGTGTTGGAAGTTTAAAAATGGCTATAGCAGAGTGTGTGTGTCTGTGTGTGTATGTATGTATGTTTTTGTAGCTGTCTTTGGAAAGGGTTTATGGGAGACTGCGGTCAAAATTGGAGGGTAGATATTCTTTTCCTTTTCAAAAGATTTTTATAAAATATAATACTCATTCAAAAAATACATGAAACATAAATATTTGGCTTAACTAATTATTCAAGGCAAATACCTACGTAATTCCCACTCTGGTCTGGAAACAGAACATTGCCACCTCTTTGCCCAGAAGCCTTCCTCATGCCTCTTTCCCTCCTTCCACCCAGCCTCCCCATCAATCATGGGAACCACTATCCTGCCTCTGATAGTAAGCACTTGCTTTTGAGTTTCACCACCTAACCATACATCCCTGTACAATATGGTTTTGTTCTGCTTTAATTTACATAAATTAAAACAATACAAATTATTTTGTGTCTGGATTCTTTCACTCAATATTATGTTCAATTTTTGTATCCATTCTACTATTGATGGACATTTAAGTTATTTCCAGTTTCTTGCTGTTACAAGTAATGCTACAGGGAGCATTTAAATGTGTGTCCCGGTACATTAGCCAAGGATTTCTCTTGGGTATTTTCCTAGAAGTGTTTCCTCATACGGTCTATGTATGCTTTGATAAAGAAGGCTAAAATGTTTTCCAAAGAGATTGTGCCAATTTACACTCCCACCAGCAGCATATGAATTGCTGATATGAGCTAACATAGCAGCAGCTATATGTGCTGAAATGAGTATATGAACTACTGATATGACCCCCTATCCTTGCTAACACTTGTCATTGTTAGACTTCTTAATTTTAGCCATTCTGGTGGGAGTGTAGTGGTATTACATTGTGGTTTAACTTCTGCATTTCCCTGATGACTAAAGAGATTGAGTACCATCTCAGGTGTTATTAGTCATTTGGATTTCTTCCTTTGTTATACACCTATTCAAATAAGGCCTCTGACTACTGGGTAGTCTGCTTTTTCTTATTGTTTTGTTGTTCTTTATACATCCTGGATATAAGTCCTCTGTTGTCTGTTTCTTTTTCCACTCTGTGTCTTGTGATTTTCTTCTCAATGGAAGTAATTATCATAAAAGTCAGGAGAGTAGTTACCTTTGGAAGTAGGGGGATTCTGGAATGCTGACTATGGGTATTTTCTAGACCTATATAGTGAAAAATCACTGAGCTGTACATGTCTGTTTTGCACACTTTTCTGGATATATGTTATATTTCACAATAAAAACATTTTTAAAAGATAGGCTGAATCTACGACCCACTAACTCCACCCCTATGCATATAGTCAAGAGAGGGGTGGACACATGTACATGACAAGACATGAACAAAAATGTTCATGGCAGCATTGTTTATAATTCATATTCTATCTCACCAAAAGACCTCAAGTTACTAAAAATTGATAAAAATTTGTTTTGTGGGACACCTTTCGTGAACTTAAAAGGAGAAAATAAGAATATGTTCTCAGCTGCTTTTATCTGCATAAAGAACTCATGCAGAGAAAACTAACTAACTTGGTTATATGTATTAAAGAGAGATGAACAGATAGGAGAAAGATGGGTAAGAGAATTTAGACTATATAGTTTTGTATATTTAAAATTTTTATATATTTTTAAATTTTTTATTTTTGAGCCATGTGTCTATTACTTTTTAAAAATTAGATTAAAAAACTATTACTAATATCCTTAGAGTGATAAGATGCTACATCCATAAAACAAAAATAGTATGCTATTATAAGGGAATATCCTGAAAAGAAACAGAGCTATTTAAAATAAAAACTTATGTATGGTTGTCATCATAACAGATGCCATCTTGGGCCTCTGCAGTTCCTCCTGTCCTTCCAGTGACCCTGCCTAGAGCTGTACTGTGTAGTAAGCCTGTTCTGTCACCAAGGGCTTTGTAGTTAATAGATATTGTTTCACGATCGTTAGGTCTGGTGGCCTCTACGCTCTGGTAGTCTTTAAACAATAATGAAGGGCTTCCCTGGCGGCGCAGTGGTTGGGAATCCGCCTGCTATTGCAGGGGACAGGGGTTCAAGTCCTGGTCCAGGAAGATCCCACATGCCACGGAGCAACTAAGCCCGTGTGCCACAACTACTGAGCCTGTGCTCTAGAGCCCATGAGCCACAACTACTAAGCCCGCGTGCCACAACTACTGAAGCCTGCACGCCTAGAGCCCACGCTCCGCAACAAGAGAAGCCCATACTCTACAACGAAGAGTAGCCCCCGCTTGCCGCAACTAGAGAAAACCCACGTGCAGCAACAAAGACCCAACACAGCCAAAAATAAATAAAAATAAAATAAATTTATAAACAATAATGAAGACCTTCACTGACATATTCCCAGTGCTCATAAGACCAGTTACCCATTCATAAATCTTGACTTAGGAATGCACTTCCTGTTTCCAAGCACGTACCCCCATACCCTAGGTTAACTATGAAATTGTCCCAATCGTCCCTCAGCTGTGCGGAATGCAGCTGCAAATATTTCTGGATCATCGCCCCCTTGATGCCACCCTGTGAGTAAGTTACCCTATAACAATAAACTGATCCATTGATTATATGGAGCTGCCTGCCTCATTTTTCAGTCTCAAGATGCCTTCCCAGTTTGGTGGGCACTTTTCATTGCCTCCATCCTCCAACAACATAGAACAGCATTAATGAGAGACACAGAAGAAAACCTGGGAGGTGAAGTTTAAAAAAAAATTGAAAGGAAAGCAAAAGAAAAAGAAATGGAAATCAGTAGGACAAAGAATTTAAAATATGGAGGATCAACAACTGAACAAGAATAGTTTTTTGAAAAGCAGAGAAAACGTGTGTATGGGTAGAAAATGACTAGACTGGAAACAGACTTGTAAAATTCTACACAAAAATGATTTCCAACCTAGAATTCTATACCCAGCCAAAAAGATAAATTTAGTGTCAGGGTCAAATAAATATATTTCCATGGTATTTATTACTTTTTTTTACTTCTATAAGTTTATTTATACAATTATATATATTATATAAATACATTTTTGCATGACATATTCAGACATGCAAAGCTTCATAAAGTTCACCTGTCATGCATCCATTCTCAGGGACATATTGGAGGATGTGCTCCAAAAAATTAGGGGGTAAACCAAGAAAGAGGAAGACACAGGATCCAGGAAACAGGAAGGAAGGATAGGATTCCCAGGAAAGGAAATCTGACACAAGACAGAGGTAAAAAGGATTTCCTGAGGGATGGCGAACAGAACATACCAAGGTCATAGCTGTGTGTGAAGCTGAGAGAGCAACCAAACCAGCCTTCAGTGAATCAGTAAGGTCCAGGAGAGATTTCTTCAAAGAGAAGACATGATACCCAGAGCTGAGATAGCCCCCTCTCCATTACTAGCTGTGTTAACTTGGGCCAGATAGTTTTTCTTTCTGCCCCAGTTCCCCCTTCTAGAAAGTGGGAATAACAATGGTACCTACTTCTCCAGGTTGTTAGGAAGATGAGTTAGTATATGTAGTGTGTGTGTAACACTGCTGGGCATATAGTAAACATTATATGAGTGTTTATAATTATTGTCACTATGATCATTACCTAATATGTTTGAATATACAGAGTGGAGATTTAAACAACTGGAAAGAATTTGGAGTTGAATTATTGATATGTATATAGTAAAGCAAAGAAATGACTAAACCAGAAAAAAAATAGTTAATTCCAGGCAAAAGGAAAAGTTGTGCAGAAATAGTAATCACAGCATGGACACTACATGACTTAACTATAAACAGTCACAATAATAAACCCTGACAGTAGATCTAATAAAAACAGTGATAGCTAGAGGCAAATGTGCATATGAGTGGAGGTGCAAGGAAAAGCTGAATCTCTACCTTCCATAGTGGAAAGTCAATAGATAATGCCCAAAACGAAAAAAAAAATAAATCCATTAAAAAGATTAAGAATGCTTGCTTCTAGGGAGTTGGAATCTGGGAGAAACAAAGCAGGGAAGAGCCACTGCTTTAAGAAGACTTCAAAAACTACTTGGCACCTTTTGCCACTTATAAATAAAACTAGAAACTAATTTCAAATTACAAAGTGGCAAAAAATATTCACAAAAATATATAAGCAAGATAAAGGGTTATTAACCTTAATATTCAAAAAAAACCTGTAAACATCCATAAGCTAAAATAAATAAATCAGCAATGGACAGGAAAAGGAAATTCACATAAGGGAAATAAATCCAATAAAAATCCCCTGATTATGTTGCCTGGTTAAAAAAAAAGTCATACAAATTCAAATAATGAGATATTATCTTTCATTCTGGATGAATTCCAGTCCCTGGGCACCTCTTCTTCTTCCTTACCTCACAGGAGTTGTCACACCCCCCTGTAGTCAGGGCCAGGGATGGCCTAGGAGCGCACCGGTTGGCTGGCATCTTCCCCCTGGGCCTAAGCACTCAGGCTCTCTTGCTGACAACTCCACTCTTCCCAGGAACCCGAGGTCAGGTGGGCACCTGTGGACTCAACCAGAGCTGCTGGGGCCTGAAGGAAGATCCTGCAGCCTTCACTATGGGGTCTGGCCCAGGGGCTCCACAGAGACTCCAAGAAACCTGGAAAGACAGTGTCCACTTGGTCAGGCATTCAACAGTCACCCCACAAGCGCTTCCTGAGGGCACCGAAGTATAGCTCACGACACTGGATACTGTGGAGTAGACAAAGCCACATCAACACCGATTCAAGTCATTCATTACAATGGAATATGAGCAAGACCATGAGATTTAGACTAAAATTAACAAAAGCTTCATTTCTAGCTCTGCCAACCTTTAGCTATATGAATATGAAAATGTTTCTTCAGATTTTTTTCCCAAAACAAATCAAAACTATTTATTTCAAGGGGTTGTGAAAATTAAATGAGATGATGTTTTTAAGGCACTCAGCACCAGACTGGCCCAGGTAAACATTTAATTCATATTAGCAAGTACTGTTATTACAAGGACTCATGTAATATACAGATGGAGGTACCTCATTTAATTTGCACAACAATCACGTCATCCATGTGTTGCTGTAGTTATTATTATCTCATTTTATGCATACAGAAACAGAGGTTTGTGATGTTAAATCAAACTCAGTCTACCAGGCTTTCAAGTTCACATTCTCAGTGGTACATCACATGGTACCTTTTATGTGGGAGGCTCAAAATAAACATGGTTCTATTTAACAAATGTTGAAAACATGACCGTAATTTGGAATAAAAATGTTAAGTAAAGTTTCTTAAAACAGAAGAGATATGCAATAAGGAAAATACTAGTAGCCTGGGACTAAAATTTTTAATTACCTCAAAAACATCCAGAGGTGAAAAATATTTCTCCTGTTGAGGGAACTAGGGAGGGGAGGGTGTCTCTGTGTCCAAACTGAGGTACAACTTCATTACGATCAACTAATACAGGCACTACAGATTTAGTCATTCTTGTTGGGAAAGGGTAAATATCACATAAAATGAAGAGGAACTTAATTAGGACAACAAAAGTAAGAAATGAGATGAAGAGGAAACAACAGAGTAAAAAAAATAAGGAGTAAAATAAAATTAAAGGTATGAACAAATTAAATTTTAAACACATAAAGATGATGTTGTGCCAAAGAAAGAGAATATGCTTTCTCTTCTTACACCCATGGAACTTTTACAAAATTCTATCAAATAACCTGGCCACACAAAAAATCTTGTAGATGTCTGAATGTTGGGAATTGACAGACTACATTCTCTGATTATAGTATAAGATGTTCAACGTCATTAGTCTTTAGGGAAATGTAATCAAAACCAAAAATGTTCTGGGACTTCCCTGGTGGTCAAGTGGTTAAGAATCTGTCTTGCTATGCAGGGGACGCCAGTTTGATCCCTGGTCAGGGAACTAAGATCCCACATGCCACGGGGCAACTAAGCCCGTGTGACACAACTAGAGAACCTGACTGCTGCAACTACAGAGCCCACACACTCTGGAGCCTGCGCACTGCAACGAAGAGCCTGCACGCCACAACAAAAGGTCCTGCATGCCGCAACTAAGACCCGACGCAGCCAAAAAATAAATAAATATTTTTAAAAATCAAAAATGTTCTATTCATTAGGATACTACTTCGTATACACAAAGATGGCAAAAAAAAGATAGTAACAAGTGTTTGTGAGATGTGAATGAAATTGAGCTCATACATTACTGGTAGAATTGTAAAATGGTGCAGCCACTCTGAAAAACAGGTTGGCAGTTCCTCAAAATGCTACCCATAGAGTTGTCATATGACCCTGCAGTTCCACTCCTAGGTATCTACCAAGAGAAATGAAAACCCATGTCCACTCCAAAACTTGTATACAAATATTCACAGCAGTATTATTCATAGTAGCCCAAAAGCAGAAAGCACTTAAATGTCCATCAACTGATGAACAGATAAACAAAATTTGGTGTGTCCATACAATGGAATATTATTTGGCAATAAAAAAGAAGTACCAATACACGCTATAACATGAATGAACCTTGAAATCATTATCTTACGTGAAAGAAGCCAGTCACAAAGACCACATATTTTATGATTCCATTTATATGAAATGTCCAGAATAGGCAAATATATAGAGACAGAAAACTGATTAGAAGTTGCCTAGGGCTGGGGGTGGGGGGTGGCATGAATAGTGAATATCTGCTAATGTGTGCAAGGTTTCTTTCTGGGGTGTTGAAAATATTCTAAAATTAGATTGTGGTGATGACTGAACAACTTTGTGAATGTACTAAAAACCACTAAATTGTATACTTTAAATGGGTGAATTTTAAGGTATCGAATATATATAAATAAGTCTGTTTTATATATCTAAATAAATAAATCTGTTTTAAGAGAAAAGAAACAGGCTTCCCTGGTGGCGCAGTGGTTGAGAGTCCGCCTGCCGATGCAGGGGACATGGGTTCGTGCCCCGGTCCGGGAAGATCCCACATGCCGCAGAGCGGCTTGGGCCCGTGAGCCATGGCCGCTGAGCCTGTGCGTCCGGAGCCTGTGCTCCGCAACGGAAGAGGCCACAACAGTGAGAGGCCCGCGTACCGCAAAAAAAAAAAAAAAAAAAAAGAAAGAAAGAAACACTTTGCTAAAAAACCCAGGATCAAAGTCGGAAATCAATACAGAAGCTAAACAATTTTTACCAGAAGTCATGGAACACGCTAAAGTTGTATACAGAGTGAAATTTATAGATTTAAATGGCTTTATTTTTAATTAAAAATAAATATAACAGGTGCAGATGGTACCACCTGGAGCTTGAGCAGCTGCACGAGGGTATCAAAGACAATGGCCAAGAACAAACTAAGAGGGCAGAAGTCCAGGAATGTATTCCACAGAGCCAGCCAAAAAACTTTAAGGTTAAAAAATACAGCAAAACCGGGCTTCCCTGGTGGTGCAGTGGTTGAGAGTCCGCCTGCCGATGCAGGGGCCACGGGCTCGGGCCCCGGTCCGGGAGGATCCCACATGCCGCGGAGTGGCTGGGCCCGTGAGCCATGGCCGCTGAGCCTGCGCGTCCGGAGCCTGTGCTCCGCAACGGGAGAGGCCACAGCAGGGAGAGGCCCGCGTACCGCAAAAAAAAAAAAAAAAAAACAGCAAAAACCAGTTACCACTAATCTTAAGAAGATAAACACTGTGAATGATGAAAAAGTTAATAGAGTGGAAACAGCTTCTGGAGATATACAAAAGGAACCTGCACATTTCTTAAAAGGCCTTTCTCTTGAACCTCTGCAGAAACAGCGGACTCCTCAGCAGTGTCATAAAAATGAACCAGTTAATGGTGAGGAAGCTACAAGATTAATGGCTCAGCTGTAATACACTGGTGATATATCAAACTGCCCCCAAAGACCAACAAAGTAAATGTTTTATACAATAAATAAATAAATAAATACAAAGAAGAGCTAAGTATTCAGTCTAAAACGTCAGAAGTAGAAAAAAACCAAAATGAAGCAACCCCCCGAAAGGAAAATAGTAACTAATAAAAACCTTAAATAAGTCAAATAAATATAACAATGGGAGTTTAAAGAAAACAAAGAGCTGGTCCTTTAAAATGACGGATGTCACAGATAACCCCCTAGCAAATGAGATAAAGAAGAGTTTAAAAACATATAAACACACACACACACACAAAGAGAAAGAGAGAGAGAGCGAGAGCGAGCGAGCGAGAGAGAGAGAGAGAGAGAGAGAGAGAGAGAGAGAGAGAGAGAATGAGAATCTTTCCCAGATCAGGCAGTGTTTCAAAGTAGTTATTGCGGGATATTATGCATAACTGTATAGCAACATATTTTAATATTGATGTGAAGCAGATGCTTCCCTAGCAAAATGTAAATTAACAAAGTTAATACAGGAAAATACAGGTAGAAGAGAATAATGAATGTAGAAGAGACCAGGGAAAAAATGACATAACAGCAAATACAAACAGAAAGACTCTGAAAGGTAAAAAGGAAAGGCAGACAGTCCACAGACCTCAGGGCCTAAGGAACAACACAGCAGTGAGTTCCCTGGGTTTCATTTTCCCTCCCATATATCACAAACAGGGCACTAGAAAAGCTTATAACTCAGAACCATCAATAGCTACAGACAAAAAAAGCTCTAAGAAAAGCCTGCTCCCCTTAATCAAAGGACCAGGAAAAGGGTGTCCTAACTGAACATACCCATCCTACTGCAGCCAAACACTAATAGAATACACATTCTCTTCAAGCACCTGTGCTACATTCTCCAGGGTCATAAAACAAACCTTAATAAATTGAAATCATACAGCATATGTTCCCTGATTATAATAGCATCAAACTAGAAATCAATAACAGAAAGGTAACAGGAAAGTCTCCAAACATTTGGAAATTAAACAACACATTTCTATATAATCCATGGATCAAAGAGGAAGTCTCAAGGGAAATTAAAAAGTAACGAATGAAAATCAAAATACAACATATCAAAATTTGCGGGATGCAGATAAAGCAGTGTGGAGAGGGAAATTTATAATGCTAAATGTTTATATTAGAAAAGAATTAAGGTATTAAATCAGTAAGGTAAGCTCCCACCATAAGATACTAGAAAAAGAAGAGCAAAGAAAACCCAAAGCAAATAGAAAGAAAGAAGTAATAGATATAAGAGCAGAAATCAATAAAATTGAAAACAAAAACAATAGAGAAAAATCAATGAAAACAAAAGCTGGTTCTTTGAAAAGACCGATAAAATTGGTAATCCTCTAGCAAGACTGACAAAGATAAAAAGAGATAAGACACAAATTACCAATATCAGAAATGAAACAGGAGATATAACTATAGATCCTGCAGCCATTAAAAGAAAAGTAAGGGAATACCACACACCACTGTATGCACATAAATTCAACAACTTGGGTGAAATAGTCCAATTCCTCACAAAACAGAGACTCCCACAACTTACCCACTATTAAATATGAAGATACTCTGAAAAGATATTAAATAGATAACCCGAATAGTCATTTGACTACTACAGAAATTGAAGCCATAATCAAAAGCTTCCAAAAGGAAATATCCAGGCCCAGATGGTTTCACTGGAGAATTCTATCAAACATTTAAAGAAAAATAACATAATTCTACACAATCTCTTCCAGAAAATAGAAGAGAACACTTTCTAACTCATTTATTGAGATCAGTATTACCCTAATACTAAAACCAGAAAAAGAAAGTACAAAAAAAGAAAACTATAGACCAACATCTCTCACGAACTTAGACACAAAAATCCTCAAAAAAAAAGCATTAACCAATCAATTCCTGCAATATAAAAAAAGAATTATACACCACAACCAAGTGAGGCTTATTCCAGGAATGTAAAGCTGATTCAATATTCAAAAATCAATAAGGGCATTCCCCCATGTTAACAAGCCGAAGAAGAAAAACCATATAAATTCACACAGTATTGACAAAATTCAATACACATTCATGATAAAAGACACATAGATAGACACATAAATAAATGGAACATAATAGAGAACCTAGAAATAGCCACACAAAAGTATGGCAAATTTATTTTTGACACAGGTACAGAACGAGTCCGTGGAGGAACTACCGTCTTTTTAACAAACGGTGCTTGAGTAATTGGACAGCAAAATAAATACACCTTGATCTAAGTCTCACACTTTATACAAAACTTAACTCAAAATGTATCATGGACAGCAGGAAGGAGAAATGAACAAATCATCATCACAGTGAAGACTTAATCTCTCCTTTCTCTGTAATAGAACTAGCAGGGAAAAAAAAGTACAAATTTTGTACAACACAACTGACGACTAAACAATTAAATATTATTTTCGAATTATACATGGAACATTTATAAAACAATTCACCAAGGACTAGGCCATGACTCCCCTCATATTTCAAGGAATGAGCTTCATGTGGACATTTTTCTAACCACAGAAAACTAAGGTTAGAAGTCTAGTAAAAAGATAAACTTCTGTAAAATGAAAGCGCACTTTTAAATAATGCATGAGCAAAAAAAATAATGATCAACTCTTAGAAAACACTTATAACATAATGCACCAAACCTTGTGGGTCTCAGAGTGAACTTTAAGACCTTAACGTTGATATGAGAAAAGAGGAAAGCCTGAAAAATAACAAGCGAATCATCCAACTACATTCAGACAACCGATTCCATCACAGACCACACAGAATTCCCCAACACTCACCCTCCCCGGGTCCCCATCACCTCCACATCCCTCCGGCAAGGAGCACTGGGATCCTCTTGACAACAACTATTAAACCGCGGCCGAAAACCGCAGCAGCTTCCGGTCACCACCCCTAGCACCGCCCCTTCTCGGGGGTTTGGGGCTTTACACGAAGGGGCGTGGTTCTGCACATGCGCAAAATCACATTCGAAGCCGCAGTCAACCAGAGCCAACATGGAGATGTTACGGAGTCTGTGTTTGGTTGCCTTCAGTGCCCCTAGGCAGCATTGTCAGGCGGGGAACATGGCCGCGCCCAGGTTGCGCTTCCTCACGGAGTACGCCATGTTGGAGGAGTGTCCATTCCGTACAGAGGATGAGGAAGCCTCTAAACTCACATTGCTGAGCACTGGCGCTGTCTCACAGGTGGTGGGGAGAGAGGGTGGGGACGTTTCTCTGGGCCGGCATCCTGGGATCTGTGTAATAATGTTCAGAGAAGCTGAGAGGCTTCTGGAAAGACGCAGAGGTGCCAGTGGCTGTTATCTCCTGGCAGATACCACAGGATGAGAAGGAGAAGTAGGACTGCTTGCGGGCCTCTCCTGGAACATACCACGAGGGGAGAAAGGGAAGAAATCAGGGACCTGCAAGCCCTCCTAGGATATAGCCCTGGGGAAAAGGGGGAGGAGTCAGTGTTAGATTACCCTCTGCTGGGCTTGTTGGGGTTGGCTGTGGGGTTTGGATGCTCCCATAGTCTACATTATCTCCCACTCCAGCTACCCGAGCTAAAGTAAAAGTTCTTACCAATAATGGTTTTTGATTTTTCCCTTAATCTAATGCAATATGTCAATAAAAGTATCTTTAGGAAAATTTATTTTTATTTTCTCATAAAATAAAATCTATATAGTAATAGTGCCCTTACTTTGCAAATGTAGCTTTAAGGCAAGATTGATTCTGCCCTTCAACCAATTTGTTGCCCCTTATCACCCCCAATATGGAAATTCTGGAGATGCCTGTGCCCTCTGGGGGATGTTACTGGGGCAGAAGGGGAAGAAGTCATGCTACCCTTCACCTGGGAATGCCTACTTATCTTTCAAAACCAAGTTCAGATATCTCCTCCAGGGAATCTTCCTGAAAGAGGTAGAAGGCTCTGTAACCCTCTGAAGGCCTTTTTGAATCCTCAGGTGAAGAAGATGTTTTGAGGGGCTCAGGTGTGAACTTGCTGGATGCTCTCAGTCCGGTCACATCCCCTCTGGGCCTCAGTTTAACAATCTGGAATGTAAGGGTGTCCTATCCCAATTAGCCTAAGACCATCTGGGGTTAATCTGTAGTCAGACAAATCTATCAGTCAGTGAGGGAGACCACACGCCAGAGGAACCATGGGGTGGCTCACTAAACAAAAGAAAAAATAGAGTTATTATGGAATTCTGAGGAATGGTGACGTTCAGGTGAAATGTGAATGAAGCAGTGTTCTGGTAAACTCAAAGCAAATCAGGGCTGTATGTGGACTATGAAGTGAACCCAGAATCCTGTTTCCTTGGAAACCATAAAGTTAAGATAGATACAGAATTTTGTATCTAGATACCCCTTCTCTCTGCACTGGGGTTAGAAATCTTAGCTGCGGTGTCTAAGTGACTTATAATCTTCAGCAAGAGTGAGATGTTTTATCTGTACTGATATCACTTCAAACAGCAGTTTCTGATACCCTATGATTGTAGAGAACAGTTTCTCAGTGAGTAAAAAAGCAGTAGTCACTCAAAGTAGGAGTTATTTATGGCATTACAGCTGCAGGACATCCTTGGGAGAAATAATCTTTTCTGTTAATTTCGCATCTGACTTAATCTGTGTCTGTTCTCCCAGCCTTATGAGTGGCAGAGCAGATTTTTATACCCTGAGCTAGTTTTTACTTTCTTAGAGGGTTGGACTCTCTGATTATCCCAGATTCTCTTTCTGCCCCTATAGCCCTGGTCTGAGTGTTTGTTGAATGAATAAATGAAAGAAGAAATGGAATTAGTGGAAGCATGTTTGGCATGCATACATATCTAATAGAGCTCCAGGAATCATTGTTAATGTGAGTGTCGTAATAGCACTATGGTTACGTTTTTAAAAAACTAAGTCTATTAGACAATTTCAGAGAAGGAAAAAAAAAGAGCCAATAAACATATGAAACGTAAAAAATGTTTTGTCAAATTATTGTGGGTATAAAAAAGGTAAAAGTTTTGTCAAATGCTAACTGTAAGCTTGCAACAAAATAAATTCAGAAATAGACATTTGAGATATGACTGTGAAAGGAATCAAACTTTGGATGGCTTCCTAATAGGAAAAAAGTAACTAGCCTCATTTAGGGGGACAAAGTAATTCCAGATGGACAATTGTTTCATGGAGACTACAGTCTTTGGAGATTATATTCTGAGATAAGTAAAGAAAATTTATGATAAATAGTTGATTTTGCAATATTAATGATGTATAAACAGTCAGTGTGCATTTATTGTGTTCCTGAGGTTGCATAATTGATTGAGTCAAGTGCAAATAAGAGTGCTATTACTTTCCTTTCAGCATGTAAAGTTTTCTTTTCTGCATTGTATCAACTTCATGGCTGTTTTCCTTTGAAGAATAAAAAATGACCAAAAGGAGCCAACATATTCAAGTAGTTAGAGTTGGGGACTGGAACTTTTGTTATGTAAGTTTAATAATATAGTCTTCATTTTATTGCTGGCTCAAAAAAAAAACATATGAAGAGATGTTCAAAGTCATCAGCGATCAGGGAAATACAAATAATGACATGATGAGATGACATTTTACACCCATTCAATTTGCAAATATTTAAGTCTGACAGTACAGTGTTGCAGAGGATGTACAGCTACAGGATCTTTTTGCCCTGTTGAAGGAATATAGATCAGTGTAACTACTTTAGAAAATAGTTAGCATTTCCTCCTACAGCGAATATGTGCATACCTCACAATCTATCCAGTCCAGTCTTAGGAATATATCCACAAGAAACACTTGCACATGAAACCTAGGATATGCATGGCATCCTGTTCACAATAGCAAGACCTGGAATCAAAAATGGATGGAGTCAAAATGAATGAACTAGAACAGTACCCAACAATAAGGATGAATTTAAGGGAAAAAACAAACCCTGTGATTCCCCAAATAGTATATAAAACATAACACACGTTTATAAAATTAAAAGCTACTAATATAAAGAACATGAACTATTTAGGATTTTGTATAGTTGTGATAAAATTATATAAAAAGGAAATCAAAAATTGATGAACTTGGGATTGAGGATGATGCTTACCTCAGCTGAGGGCAGGCAGGGCCATCAGTTGGGGGAACACATGGATAGATGGAGGTTATTAAGACCATACCTTTTCTTTTGCGTGGTAGGTGCATAAGTGCTAATTATATTATTGAAACTAACTAATATTTAAGTTAATTGGGAAAATTAAACTGTTAGATAAATACTTAAATGTAAAAAGAGGAAGTCTGCATGGAGAAAAGTGATGTCCCTTTCTTGAATGGGGTAAGAAAATCTCTGGCTCCAGCCCAGAGATGCCACCCAGTTGTGGGATGAGCAGGGAGGCAGAAGCTCCATGGCATTGATACTTTCTGTGGCCCCTGCCAAAAGTGCTCTGGCCCCAGGGCTCACTCCATCACACCACTCATGCACCTGCTCAAATGTCCTTTCTTCGGATGTTTTTCTTCCCCGATCTACCCCACAACTCTCTAGCTCCTCGCCATGCTTTTGTTTTCTTCATAGCCTTCCTTTTTATCAGAAATTATCTTATTCATTTACTGTTTGCTCATTTCTTTGTTCGTGCTGATACTGCAGTGATTTCTGGTTCTCACATATGTGGAGAAATCAACTGCCTTATTTTTAGTATCTTACCATACATGTAGAGAGCAGCAAAACGCATGCACTGGATTCATTTTCTTAAAAGATTAATTATTCCCTCCTAAAGACTCTGCAGGCATCTCTGGATGACATGACTAATTATAAAATTGTTTTCTAGAGTAATGCAGAAAATACTAGAGATGGAGAACTTCTAAGTATGTAAGACCCTATTCGTTCATTCACCAAATATTTATTGATCACCAGTCACTGCTCTTGGTACTTGTTGTTTGGTAAAACAAAACAGCCCCCAAGTCCCTAGCTTCCTGGACCTGACATCCTAGTGGGGAAGAGAGGCAATAAACATTGTTGAAAGGTGATAACTGCTAAAGAGGGGTGGATAGGGCAGAGTGATGTGAATTGGAAATGCTGGAGGACTGCACTTTAAGTAGGAAGATCAGAGTCTCCTTTTAAACTCTACCACTCACTGCCCTGCACCCTGGAGCAGGCCAGTCTCGAATCCTCACATTTATATGGGCATGTAGTTGAAAACGAGGAAGGACGCAAGGTCAGAATATTTTCATATCTGCAGCTAAGGATGTAATGATGAGTACCTCTTTGCCCTACGGTAGATGCAAGGAGTAATATCCACAGTCTTCTGATCAGTCTTGTCTTGCATGCCTTCCTTTAGTAGGTAAAAAATAGTTTACAATATTTACTGAGCAGGGACCTCTGGACAAACAGCCACAACCATTTACATGTGTCAGCAGATAGAAGGCAATGATAGCTTATTTACTTTACACCCAGCTTTTTAATGGAAAAATTTCACACTATTATTGGGTAATCACAGAGTCCAGCCCTCTGCTGTCCAGAATGTTGAACTGGGGCCCAAAAAGGACGTGACTGGTCTGAGGGCACAAAGACATAGAGAACACCAGAGCTCAGGGCCAGGTCCTTTCAAATAGGACCTGCGCGTCAGAAGGACCTTCAGCTGGCATTGAGCCTCTACCACCGTCAGAGAGGGCTTCCCACAGGACACATGTGAGATGGGTTTTGAAGAATGTGTAGCAGTTCATCCATTGAGGGGATATCGTGGATTCTTCTCACCTCTGACCCCACGACATCTCCCATAGGGGCAATGGCTTCTCCATAATTTCCATATTTGAGGCCCTAAGGGGCAACAAACTCCTTGTGGGACAGGATTGGAAATTTGTTGTAAGGCTGCACTTGCATAATTATTACTTAGATGTTATTTTACAAGGAAGTATGAATAATTCTAGAAGATGTTTTTATTGACACATTACATTAGACAGAGGAAACAACCATTAGCCATATTAATTTAAAACTAATTGGGGGGGTGTCCCTGGTGGCCTGCTGGTTAAGATTCTGGGCTTTCACTGTGGTGACCCGGGTTCAATCCCTGGCTGGGGAACTGAGATCCTACCAGCCAGGAGGTGCGGCCCAAAAATAAATAAACTAATTTTTGTTGATACCAATTATTTCAGTTGGAGTGACTAGTGTGAGGGTTGATTGAGATTACCCCGACTTCTCTCCCCTCGTGGTATCTTGCGGGGGAGGGGTACAGTATCGCTCCTACTCTCCCTTCTACAACACTCCATAGTATCGGCCAGGGGCGGGTACCATCCTGATATTTCTCCCTTCAACTCCAGTGGTATCTCCCAGACACACTCTGGGTTCTTATTCTTACTCTTTTCATTAGTAATGGCTCCCCTCTCACCCGTGCCATGTCCCTAGGAGCCCCTCAGAGGCTAAATGCAAAGACCCCCATGCACCAGGAAGTCTACCCGAAGAAGGGTAGTCCACCTTCTCCCAAGGCAGCCCCACTGTTCTGCTGCGTGAGGCAGGAGGCAACAGCTTCTTCCATTGTACGGCACGGACACCCTTCCATGATGGCGGCCCCCTGAAGCAGCAACATTTGGATGCGGCCATATTCCGAGCCCAGCAAAGCCGTAGAGGGTAAGGGAACTCTTACGGACTCTGCGTGAAAGTGCCCTGGTGATTGGAGAACGGAGCTTCGCAAGTGCTTTTGAGCTTGCTCATGAGACACCCCCCGCCCCTCCACTAAACACCCGGGTGTTAGAGGTCGGCACTTGGAAGGGAAGCGGTTCTCAGCTGTTTACGAGTTAGCGTCGCGCAGAGGTGATTTTGAAGGGGATTGGCTACTCTGAGCTGAGTGATGGTGGGGGGCGGAATCTGGGTGGGTGATGGGGCTACTGTGGATTCAGTGATGTGATCTTTTACATCGGATGCCCAGCTAATTGTTAGTCAGCCTTTCTTTTTCTAATTTAAGCCTTAAGGCTACACATTTCCATCTAAGACCCACAAGATTTGTTGTATCGTATTATCATTATTGTTCATTTCCAAGTATTTTAAAATTCAGTTATGTTTTTTTTCATTTCACACGTGTCACTTTGAAGCGCGTTTCTGTTTTGCAATAAACAGTTAATCCTTTTGTTATTGATTTCTAACCTAATTTCTCAGAGGTTAGATAATGTGATTTGTGTCATGAACGTTCCTAGAAACCTGTGGAGACTTGCCATATGCCAAGTCCCGTAAATGTGCCATCTATTGCTTTCAAAGAATATGTGTTCTCCGATTGTTAATCGTGTTGTTCAAAACTGGTATACCCTCTCTGATTTTTTTTTTCACCTACCTGCCCTGTAGAGGGCAGTGTAATGGTGATTTGTACGTTTCTCTTTGCTTGTGTCGGCTTTTGCTGTATTTGAACCCTATTATTAGGTACAAGTGTGTGTATTTTTAAACTAGACATTGCCAAATGCCTCTCGAAAGTGTTATATATATATTATAATACATTGTGTATATATTATATCGATATATACAATGTATAATACATATATCTATGTATATGGAAATGTATATGAAATATTCCCATCAGCAATATATAAATACCCCCATTTCCCCAAATCCTCTCCAGCACTGGATGATGTTCTTTTTCATTTTTTATTGTTCTGAGGGCTGAATAATTATATCTAGTTCTGTTTTACCTTTTCCACCTATTAGTGGTTGAGACCTTTTCTGGTTATTTGGGCACTTTGATTCCTTCTCTGCATTTCCATAGCCTTTGTTCATTCCTCCTCTTTCCCCTGGCTTTTACATAGTGAACTTTTCTGTACTCCCTCAATTGAACATCGCTGGTGTCATATCTATTCCTGTACATATTAAGATCAAAGTATGGACATTTTCTTTTATTTTACTGGCCTATTTATCCCTGTTTTGATTGCATTAGTTTTATTGTAAATGTTAATATCTGCTAGTCCAAGCATCCCTTCAGTATTCCTTTACATAATTTTCTTGGCTATTTATACGTGCATACAGAGTTTGAAATTGTTTTACCAAGCTGGAAAAGAATTGGAATTCTGCTTGGCACTTGTCAATACGGTTAATATTGAACCAGTGATATTTTTATTTTACCATATTCCTGCCCAGGAATATGGTCTGCCTCTCCATGTGCTTAAGTTTTATATTATATTCTAGAATAATAACTATTAGCTTTTCTATTTTGAGTCCAGCACCGTTCTTGTTACATTCACTTTTAGGTATTTTGTGTTGTCATTATTGGAAATAGGATATTTTTTTCCTCTCCATCTGTTTCAATCTTGTACCCCGTCACCTTGTCAAAATTCCCTGTGCTAGTTTTCTGAGTATACAATGATATAACCTGCAAATAAAAATGATTTTCTCTCCCTTCTTTTTTTTTTTTTTTTTGCGTTACGCGGACCTCTCACTGCTGTGGCCTCTCCCGTTGCGGAGCACAGGCTCCGGACACGCAGGCTCAGCGGCCATGGCTCACGGGCCCAGTCGCTCTGCGGCATGTGGGATCCTCCCGGACCGGGGCACAAACCCGTGTCCCCTGCATCGGCAGGCGGACTCCCAACCACTGCGCCACCAGGGAAGCCCTTCTCTCCCTTCTTGATATTGAAGCAGTTTATTTCATCTTCATATTTAATTGCATCAGCTAGAGCTTTCAAACACTGTTGGCATAGGAACAACCCCATGTTCTTACTGGTTTTAATGGAAATTGTCTTCAGCATTTTACCTTTTAGTTTTATACTTCCTGGTGGTTTTGAGACTATGATCTTTGCCGAATTTTTGTAGTTTCCTACAAAATTTTAAGAATTACTGCTGAATTGTGTCAAATGCCCTTTTTATATCCATTGATACGGTTGTATAGTTTTTCTTCTTAATTTGTTGATGTAATAGGTAAATTGATAAATGGACTAGCATTAACCATCTTTGTCTTATCGGAAAACCCAATTTGTTCATGGGGTAAATTTTTCTTTTGATCCTCACTGGACTCAAATTGCTAATATTTTATTAAAGATGTTTGCATCTATAAGATGAAATAATCTCCAGATAACTGTTTGTATTAGGACTATATTTTTTAGGTAAGGTAACAGTGCTTCATAAAATAAATTTGGAAGATTTCCAACTTTCTATTATTATTTGAAACAGGGATTAGCAAACTTTTTCTGTAAAGAGCCAAATAGTAAATATTTGAGGCTTTGCCAGTCCTGCAGTCTCTCTTGCAACTACTCAACTCTGCTGCTGTAGCAAATGCAGCCACAGACAATATGTAAACGAACGGACATGGTTGTTTTCCAGTAAAATTTTATTTACAAAACCGGCCAAGGACTAGATTTGACCTGCAGCCTGTAGTTTGCCATCCCCTGGTCTAGAACTGTTTAAAAACTGTAGAAATACTGTTTTTTAAAAGTTAGATTGCACTCCATATTAAGTCAGTTTCATCCTGGTACCTTTTTTTTGTACTTAACTTTCTTTTTTTAATTGAAGTATAGTTGACATACTATATTATAATAGTTTCAGGTACACAGCATAGTGGTTCAACATTTATATTTCTTACAAATTTATCACCATGATACGTCTAGTAACCATCTGTCACCATACTGTATTTAACTTTTTATTTTGAGATAATTATAGATTCACAGGACATTGCAAAAAATAGTACAGAAAGCTGGGTTTTGGGTTTTTTTGTTTTTGTTTTGGCTGCGTTGGGTCTTCGTTGCTGTGCGCAGGCTTTCTCTAGCTGCAGCAAGCAGGGGCTACTCTTCATTGCGGTGCGCGGGCTTCTCATTGCGGTGGCTTCTCTTGTTGTGGAGCATGGGCTCTAGGCTCACAGGCTTCAGTAGTTGTGGCACGCAGACTCAGTAGTTGTGGCTTGCGAGCTCTAGAACACAGGCTCAGTAGTTGTGGCCCACAGGCTTAGTTGCTCCACGGCATGTGGGATCTTCCCAGACCAGGGCTCGAACCCGTGCCCCCTGCATTGACAGTGGGTTCTTAACCACTGCGCCACCAGGGAAATCCCAAAGCTGGTGTTTTTAAAAAAATGATACACATTACAAACTTTCTGACTTCTATACACTGGTCACTTAGAGATTCTTTTGCTCTTTCTCTTTTTGCATTAATTTTTATTTTGCTGGAGAAGCACCTGTTTCACCTCCATATTTAAATGTTGCTATGGATTTGCACATAATATTCTTCTAGAAATAATGTTTAGTGGAATATCTCCTCTAGTAGTAATATCTCCTCCTTCCTAATATTGTATTTTTTTCTATTTCGTTTATCAGATTTGCTGGAAATTTATTCATGTAACTGGTCATTTCAAAGGATGAGCTCTTCACTTTATTTATACTCTCAATGTACATATAATATACACATATATATCGCATTTAGGTTTTATTAGGGGATTTATTAGCATATTTTGAGTTTTTTCTAATTTCTTTTTCTAATTACTCAGATTGAGTACTTAGCTTTTTTGAGGTTTTCTCTCATTTTAATAACGAATCATGTAGGACTGTACATTTTCTTATAAATATAGCTTTTGCTGTGTGAAATAACATCTGGTACAAAGTGTATAACTTCAGTGTTGTGGGTGCATTTTGAGTTTGATTTTTATTTCTTTATTTTTAATTACCTTTGTTGTGGCAAAAATAAACACGTACTATAAAATTTACCATCTTAACCATTTCTAAGTGTACAGTTCAATAGTGTTAAGTATATTCACATTGTTTTGCAAACAATCTCTAGAACTTTTTCACCTTACAAAATGGAAACTGTGTACCCATTAAACAACATCTCCCCATTTCCCCCTCCTTCAGCCCCTGGCAACCACCATTCTACTTTCTGTTTCTATGAATTTGACTATTCTAGATACCTTATGTAAGTGGTATCATCCAGGACTTATCTTTTTGTGACTGGCTTACCTCATTTAGCATAATGTCTTCAAGTTTCATCCATGTTGTAGCATGTGTCAGAATTTCCTCTTTAATGCTGAATAATATACTATTGCATGAATACACCACATTTTGTTTATCCATTCATCTCCTGATGGACACTTGTGTTGCTTTCACCTCTTGACTATTGTGAATAGTGCTGCTATGAACAGGAGTGTGCAAATCTGTCTTTGAGATCCTACTTTCAATTCTTTTGGATATATACCCAGAAGTGAGATTGCTATTTTTCTTTTTTTGAGGAAAGCTGTACTATTTTCCATAGTGGCTGCACCATTTTATATTCCCATCAGCAGTGCACAAGAGTTCCAATTTCTCCATGTCCTCGCCAACACTTGTTATTTTCTTTTTTTTTAATAGTAGACATCCTAGTGGGTATGAGGTGTTATCTCACTTTTTTTGACTTGTATTTTCCTAATGATTGATGTTGACCATCTTTTCATATGCTTGTTGACCATTCATGTATCATCTTTGGAGAAATGTCTGTTCAAATTCTTTGCCAAGTTTTTAATTGGGTTATCTGGGTTTGTTGTTGTTGAGTTATAGGAGTTCTTTATATATTCTGGATATTAGCCCCTTATTAGATATATGATTTGCACATATTTTCTTCCATTCCCTAGGTTGCCTTTTCACTCTATTGATTGTGTCCTTCAATGCACAGAAGTTTTTAATTTTGATGTAGTCCAATTTGCCTGTTTTTGCTTTTGCTTCCTGTGTTTTAGTGTCATATCCAGGAACTCTTTGCCAAATACAAATGTCATGAAGCTTTTCCCCTGTGTTTTCTTCTAATAGTTTTGGGTCCTATATTTAGGTCTTTGATATATTTGAATTAATTTTTATATATGGTGTAAGGTAATACTTTTGCACATGGATATCCAGTTTCTTTCCCAGCACCATTTATTGAGGAGACTAACCTTTCCCACATTGAATGCTTTTGGCACCTTTGTCAAAAATCATTTGACCATATATGACCCATTTATTTCTGGGTTCCCTATTCCATTGGTCTATATATCTGTCTTTATGCCAGTACCACACTGTTTTGATTACTGTAGCTTTGTAATAAGTTTTGAAATCAGTAAGTGTAAGACCTCCAACTTTGTTCTTCTTTTTCAAGATTGTTTTGGGCTATTTGGGGTTGGGTTTAATTTTTTTAATTAGGGTTCCTAAGTTCACTCTTCCTAAGTTCCTTAGTCTACTAACTCTGCCTTTATATATAACCTGTTTATACCAATTGGATGCTTCTGACCTTGAAATTCCCTTTGATAATTATATCACCAAACTGGCTGTCCTTTTTCTGGACTTTGCTTGGCATATCTTTGCCCAACCCTTTATTTTGCAAATTGCTGCTGTGTTTTAGTTATGCTTCTTATAACTGTGTCTCATTGTGCTTGCTTTTTTATTCCAATCTTATCTCTCTCTACAGAATGAATCAACCAATTCAATTTCACATAACCATAGTATACCTAATTCTATGCCTTGTTTCTTATTTTATGTTTACTATTTATATTATTTTCTGCTTTCTTTTTCCTGTTCTTACTTTTGATGACTTAATGCAGGTATGACCATTCACCCCCTCTCTCCCCAACCCACTCACCTTTTAAGTCAGGGAATTTTAACTTTTATAAAATCTTTAAAGGTATATCTTCCCATTTCTATCAAACATAATTAAGTTTATATTTTCCCCATTTATACCTATAGAGACATGCCCTCTCCTTTCAATTTTCTTCAGCAAGACAGTTATACTTCTGGACCTTTCAAAGATAATTAAATTTTTTTATTACAGGTCGTTTATATTTTCTTTAGGTTTCTGCTTTAAAAGGTACTTAGCATTTTAAATTTCAAATTCCCAGTCACATTTTCTTCCTCTGTTATGATTGTACATGCACTTACATACATACAAGTTCTGTTGTTTTCAAAGATCTCACGATGACCAGGTGAACGTGTGTGTTTGCATATGCATTGTTTTGTTCTTTTGAGATCTCACTTCTGATTCAATTTTCTTTTATTTAGAATACTTCCTTGAATGTTTTCCTTCACTATGGTAAATTGATGGAACACTCTTCAAATTATTTCATGTCTAAAACTGTCCTTCTTTTGTTCTGGCTGAGAAATAGGATCTTTAGGAGGGATATAATCTCCTTACACTGAAGTCCTCTTCTCTCCATGGTCCGTAGATGTTAAATGACTCTGGCTTCCATTGTTGTAAGTGAGAAGTCTGATGCTAGGAGGATGCATGGGGGGGAGGATCAGATTTAACACAGTGGTTCCCACTCCTCACAGTGCATCAGAATCACTTATGCAGTTTTTACAAATACAGATGCCTGGGCCCACAGATATTAAGTTACCTTCATTCAGGAGTGGAACTTTGCATAAGCATTTTTAGAAGATTTTAGAAGATCCTAGTTTGATTCTGATGTGCAGGCAGAGTTAGGAACCACTGATTTCAGGCCTAATGGTATCAGTGATGGGAAGTCCTGCTGGAGTTACTAATTTGTCAGCAGTGAATGTGCATTTGAAGGAGCCCTTAGCAAATAATACTTGGGCATTTTGGGGGAAAGTGATTACATCTCTGTAGGAATCATTGGTTGTAGAAGTCAGTGATTAAGATCTCTGCAAGATAATGATTGAAAGGCTGACATAGTCAGTGAGTTGACTGAGAGCCTTGGAGCTTCGGCAACTGGAGACTTTGGGGCAGTCTTATTTTGAAAATACTTGGGATCAGTGATTTGGTGTCCTATGGGTATCAGGAATTGTGGCCATGTGAAGTCAGTTAATTGGGGCCTGGAAGGTCAGCATCTGGCCTCTCCCTTAGTCCATTTCAGGTACTGTAAGGATCAGTTATTAGCTGTCTAGACAGATCAATGATTGGATTCCTGGTGGGGGTATGTTACTGGGATCCTCTGGGGATTATTTGGGGGGCCTTTGAAAGCCAGGCTAATTACCCTCTTGGAAAAGTAATTTGCAATCTGTTTGAATTAATGTTAAGAGTTTGTGCCATGTCAATGTTTGGTTAGTTTTTCAGTAGCACCCTGCATTTGATGTGGTTCAGTGAGTCATTGATGGCTTCTACTACCAGCCAGAGATGACAGTGATGTGGTCTCAGGGATATGGGACCCATAGTGAACAATTATCAACAGGCTAGAGCAGGTCAGGGATTGGGCATTTGATACAATATTACTGAGTGGCTGAGAGTGTGAATTTTGGAACTAACAGATCTGGGTTGAATCCTGTCTTTCCACTTAGTTTTGTGATCTTAGTACACATGACTTAAAAAATCTCTACGCCTCTATTTTCTTATCTGTAAAATGGGTAGAATAATAATAGTCGGAACTGATTGTCAGAGTTGTGAAAATTAAATGAGGTACCTGATGTGTGCCTTTCAATAACAGTAATTGCTAATATTTATTCAATGCTTACCATTACAAGTATCATCTCATGTAGTTTTTACTATCTCTTAAGATAGGCATATCTATCTTGTTTTGGAACCTGTATCTGAAAGTAACTTCTTCATATACTCCCAGCTAACATGTGGGAGACCTGGGATTCAAACCTTGAGTAATTTTAATCCAAATTTTATCATCTTTCCTATATTCCACCATGACTATAAACTAGAGTTAGTTTTTTTCTGAATTTTTCTCTTCCACAGTATTCAACACAGCTAGCCACTCCTTGGTGCCTGCAGGAAGTGTTCGTGGGATGAATGTTGAGTAACTGACCATATGGACACTGTCTTTCCAGTTTTCTTGAAGTCTCTGCGGAGCCCCTGGGTAAGACCCCATAGTGAAGGCTGCAGAATCTTCCTTCCGGCCTCAGCAGCTCTGGTTGAGTCCATGGGTGCCCACCTGGCCTCGGGCTCCCGGGAAGAGCAGAGCTGTCAGCAAGAGAGCCTGGGGGCTGAGGCCCAGCAAGAAGATGCCAGCCAACTGGAGCTCTCCCCAGTGGTCCTCAGCCCTGGCTGCAGAGGGACATGGCAGCATGTGTGAGGTGAGGAGGGAGGGGTCTCCAGGGGCAGGAATTCAGTGAGGAGTTGGCCCTAATCTGTCACCAGGGCCTCAGGGCAGGGGCAGGTGGTTCACAGAAGCAGCAGATTCTGGACTCGCTGCCCCGAGACAGATCACCATCCTTCTGCTGCGTGAGCACCAAGTCACTGGTGTCCCACATTCAAAGCCCTGCGTGTTTCAGTGGAAACTGATGCAGCTGATGGAGGAAGGGTGGGATGGGAGGGTCACCCCTACAGCCTAGGTGAGGGGGAGGCAGCTCCCAGCTGATTCCAGACTCTGGAAGGTACCCTCTCACCTGTAACCCCTCATTTCCCCAGCTCTGACCATAGATCTCTTCTCCTTCCCAAAAAAGAACTAGAAAATAGTCTCTGGTGCATTGTCGTTTGTTCCTTTATTTGTTTAGTTGCTGCTTCCATTTACCATTGGATTTATGAGGTTTATAATCAGTATAGTAAAATGAACACATATGAATCTATAAAGTTAGGATCAGGGAAAATATAGACAGAGTGGACAAAGTCAACAACAGAGCACAATTAGACTGTAGCTATTCACACAATGCTGAATGAATTTTAGTAACATGGCTATTAAAATCCAACTGCAAATTTGTGTTCTTTGTGGCAGATACAGAATAAAAGAAACACAAGCAGTTAGGTGATTAAATTGTCCACAAGGACAGCATGACAGTTCCTCTGTGGTAGAAACTTCCTGGTATGGGGTTTTCAAAAGGTTTTTGATAGATATTCATATAAATTGATAGAGGGGACTCTGTTCATAATTATGCTGTGACAACTTGGACATATAGTCAGCCTAATAATAGAGAAACGATGTCACTTATAGCAACCCCATCTTTTTTTTTACTTTTTTAAAAAAATTTAAAGTTTATTTTTGGCTGCATTTGGTCTTCGTTGCTGCGTGCGGGCTTTCTCGAGCAGGGTCTACTCTTTGTTGCGGTGCACTGGCTTCTCATTGCGGTGGCTTCTCTTGCTGAGGAGCATGGGCTCTAGGCACGCGGGCTTCAGTAGTTGCAGTGCACGGGCTCAGTAGCTGTGGCTCGTGGGCTCTAAAGCACAGGCTCAGTAGTTGTTGTGCACGAGCTTAGTTGCTCCCCGGACCAGGGCTCAAACCCATGTCCCCTACATTGGCAGGCGGATTCTTAACCACTGTGCCACCAGGGAAGTCCTTTACTTTTTTATAGTGAAGTATAGTTGATTTACAATGTTGTGTTAATTTCTGTTGTACAGAAAAGTGATTCAGTTTTATATATATATATATATATATATATATATATATATATATATATATGGTTTATCACAGGATATTGAATATAGTTCCCTGTTATAGCAACCCCATCTTGCATGTAGTACTGTGTGTTTTCTTTGGCTGTCTTCTAAAGCAGCCCTTGGCAAATATTTTCTGTAGGGCCCACTAGTAAATATTTTAGGCTTTGTGGCTCATAGTCTCTGTTACAACTACTTAGCTCGGCTTTTGTAGCATGAAAACAGCCATAGTCCATATGTAAACAAATGAATGTAGCTGCCTACCCCTGTTCTAGAGCATTTTTTTTTCAGAGGAAGCCAAAGCCCTACAGTCAAAGCAGATCTCAGCAAATGTATTATAACAAGAAACCAAAACTGTCTGAGGGCACACCTTTCTGATGGTCTGACATCATACAAACAGAAAAGACTAAATTATATGTATCAATGCGTGGGCTAAATGCACTTCAGTAATACTCTGTAATAATTTTTCTTGGTCAGCCTTTTGACACTGCTTGAGGAACAGACAGGTCAAAATTATAAGTGGCATTAGTCATATACAACATTTTCAGTCCAGTTTTTTCCTGTGGTCATTTCCTCCCTTTTTCTTAGAAATTATCTTTTAATTTTTGGCATTACAGAACTTATCCACGCGTACTGCATAATATTCAAGCTATTCAGAAATGCAAAAAATAGTATAATAAACCCCTTGTACGCATCGCCCATGTATAACAACTATCAACAGTTATGAACATATGACTAATCTTGTTTTATCTACTACTGAAGGATTATTTTAAAGCAAATCACTGAAATCATATATTTTGTCCTTACTTCCTTTAGTATGTATCTCTGTTTAACTGCAATACCATTAACACACTTAAAACATTAACAATATTTTCTTAATATCATTTATTACCTACTTATTATACAAATGTCCTTTAATTGTCCCATACATGCCTTTTTAAATTGGAATTTTAATTAAAATAATTGTGAACTCACATGCAATTATGACAAATAATACTGAGAGGTCCTGTGTATCCTTTACCAAGTACCTTTGTCCATTCAGGCTGCTATAATAGAATACCATAGACTGGGTGGCTTAAACAACAGACATTTACTTCTCACAGTTCTGGAGGCTGGGAAGTCCAAGATCAAAGTGCCAGCAGATCTGATGTCTGGTGAGAACCCACTTCTTGGTTTGCAGGTGGCCATCCTCTCACTGTATCCTCACATGGTGAAGATCAGAGAGTGAGAGCTATTTCTCATGTCTCTTCTTATAAGGGCACTAAACCCATTCATGAGGGCTCCACTCTCATGACATAATTACCTCCCAAAGGCCCCACATCGCACTACTGTCACCTTGGGGGTAAGGATTTCAACCTATGAAATCTGTGGGGGACACAGACATTTAGTTCATAGCACCCAGTTTCCCCCCAGTGGTAAGATCTTGCAAAACTATGATCACAATCAGGATATTGACATTGATACAGTACACTGATCTTATTCTGATTTTCCCAGTTTTGCTTGTATTCATTTGTGTGTGTGTGTTTAGTTTCATACAATTTTATCACAGTTAGAGGTTTGAATGAAGGTAGAGAACACTTCTATCACAGGGATCCTTGGTGTTGCAGTTTACAACCACACCTACCTCCCCCTCCTATACCTTTCCCTAACCCCTGGCAACTACTAACCTGGTCTCCATTTCCAAAATTTTGTCATTTCATAAATGTATTAGGAGGTGGGGCTTCCTGAAGAGAGGAGAGAGATGGGTGTCTGGAAAAAATATTGGCTGAAATATTTCCATATAAGATAAAAAAATATATACCCAAAGATACAACAATCAACAAATCCTAAGCACAACAACATGAGAAAACTACTTAAGACACATCATAATCAAGTTGCTCAAAACCACTGGTGAAGAGAAAATCCTAGAGAAAAAAAGAAAATGCACAGGAACAAAGATAAGGACGAAAGCAGTTTTCTTGTCAGTAACAAGCCAGGAAACAGTGGAGCAAGAACTTTACTGAAATTAACAACAACAAACCAGCAACCTAGAATTCTCTACCTGCAAAATTATTTTTTCAATGAAGACTAAATAAAAACATTTTCAGACATACAAAAGTTTAAAGAATTCACCATCAGCTGACCTGCACTACAAAAAATGTTAAAGGAGGTCCTTCAAGCAGAAGGCAAATGATACCAGATGGAAATCTACATCTACACAAAGGAATGAAGAGCACCAGAAATGGTAACTACATGGGTAAATATAAATACTTTTCTTATTATTTGAATCTCTTTAAAAGATAATCAGCTGTTTAATATTAAAATAACAATGAATCATGCCATTTATAATATATGCAAATTGAAATATATAACAACAATAGCACAAAACTTAGGAGGGTACATTGAAGTATGTTGTAAAGGTTCTTGAATTATACATAAAGTGCTATAATATCACTTGAAGGTAGACTGTAATAAGTTAATGATATTAATACTATAAATTCTAAAGCAACAACTAAAATAAAACAAGAAAGTATTAAAGCTCTTAAACCTAACGAGGAATATAAAATGGAATAATAAAAAATACTTAATTCAAAATAAGACAGAAATAAAGGAAAAAGGGAAAAGAGAACAGATAGAACAAATAGAAAACAAATAGCCATATGGTACATTTAAACACAACCACATCTATAATCATATTATATGTAAATGGCAAATAGAGATTTTTCAATTGGATAAAAAAGCAAGATGCAACTATATGTTCTGTGCAAGAAATCCACTTTAAATATAAAGACAAAAATAGGTTAAAAGTAAATGGATGGCAAAACATGTACCATGCTAACACTAATCCAAAGAATTCATACATGCACCCCAATGTTCATCGCAGCACTATTTACAATAGCCAGGACATGGAAGCAAACTTAATGTCCATCAACAGAGGAATGAATAAAGATGTGGTACATATATACAATGGAATATTACTCAGCCATGAAAAAGAACAAAATAATGCCATTTGCAGCAACATGGATGAACCTAGAGATTGTCATAATGAGTGAAGTAAGTCAGAGAAAGACAAATACCATATGATATCACTTATATGTGGAATCTAAAAAAATGGTACAAATGAACTTATTTACAAAACAGAAATAGAGTCATAGATGTAGAAAACAAACTTATGGTTACCGGGGGGAAGGGGAGAGGGATAAATTGGGAGATTGGGATTGACATATACACGCTACTATATATAAAATAGATAACTGATAAGAGCCGACTGCACAGGGAACTCTACTCAATACTCTGTAATGACCTATATGGGAAAACAATCTAAAAAAAGAGTGGGTATATGTATAACTGATTCACTTTGCTGTACACCTGAAACTAACATAACATTGTAAATCAGCTATACTCCAATAAAAAGATTTTTTAAACATCTTTATTGGAGTATAATTGCTTTACAATGGTGTGTTAGTTGTTGCTTTATAACAAAGTGTATCAGTTATACATATACACATGTCCCCATATCTCTTCCCTCTTGAGTCTCCCTCCCTCCCACCCTCCCTATCCTACCCCTCTAGGTGGTCACAAAGCACCAAGCTGGTCTCCCTGTGCTATACAGCTGCTTCCCACTAGCTATCTATTTTACGTTTGGTAGTGTATATATGTCCATGCCACTCTCTCACTTTGTCCCAGCTTACCCTTCCCCCTCCCCATATCCTCAAGTCAATTCTCTAGTAGGTCTGCATCTTTATTCCCATCTTGCCCCTAGGTTCTTCATGACCATTTTTTTCCCCTTTAGATTCCATATATATGTGTGAGCATATGGTATTTGTTTTTCTCTTTCTGACTTACTTCACTCTGAATGACAGTCTCTAGGTCCATCCACCTCACTACAAATAACTCAGTTTCATTCCTTTTTATGACTAATATTCCACTGTATATATGTGCCACATCTTCTTTATCCATTCATCTGTTGATAAATAAGTTCATTTGTACCATTTTTTTAGATTCCACATATAAGTGATATCATATGGTATTTGTCTTTCTCTGTCTGACTTACTTCACTCATTATGACAATCTCTAGGTTCATCCATGTTGCTGCAAATGGCATTATTTTGTTCTTTTTTATGGCTGAGTAATATTCCATTGTATATATGTACCACATCTTTATTCATTCCTCTGTTGATGGACATTAAGTTTGCTTCCATGTCCTGACTATTGTAAATAGTGCTGCAATGAACATTGTGGTACATGACCCTGTTTGAATTATGGTTTTCTCAGGGTATATGCCCAGTAGTGGGATTGCTGGGTCGTATGGTAGTTCTATTTGTAGTTTTTTAAGGCCCCTCCATACTGTTCTCCATAGTGGCTGTCTCAATATACATTCCCACCAACAGTGCAAGAGGGTTCCCTTTTCTCCACACCCTCTCCAGCATTTATTGTTTGTAGATTTTTTGATGGTGGCCATTCTGACTGGTGTGAGAGAAAATTCAACACCCATTTATGATAAAAACCCTCCAGAAAGTAGGCATAGAGGGAACTTACCTCAACATAATAAAGGTCGTATATGACGAACCCACAGCCAACATCATTCTCAATGGTGAAAAACTGAAACCATTTCCACTAAGATCAGGAACAAGACAAGGTTGCCCACTCTCACCACTATTATTCAACATAGTTTTGGAAGTTTTAGCCACAGCAATCAGAGAAGAAAAAGAAATAAAAGGAATCCAAATCGGAAAAGAAGAAGTAAAGCTGTCACTGTTTGCAGATGTCATGATACTATACATAGAGAATCCTAAAGATGGTACCAGAAAACTACTACAGCTAATCAATGAATTTGGTAAAGTAGCAGGATACAAAATTAATGCACAGAAATCTCTTGCATTCCTATACACTAATGATGAAAAATCTGAAAGTGAAATTAACAAAACACTCCCATTTACCACTGCAACAAAAAGAATAAAATATCTAGGAATAAATCTACCTAAGGAGACAAAAGACCTGTATGCAAGGAGATCAGCTCAGTGCTTTGTGACCACCTAGAGGGGTGGTTTTATAGTTTTGTCTGGGTATATGCCCACGAGTGGGATTATAGTTTTGTCTGGGTATATGCCCACGAGTGGGATTGCTGGATCATATGGCAACTCTATTTTTAGTTTTTTTTTTTTTTTTTTTTTTGTGGTACGCAGGCCTCTCACTGCTGTGGCCTCTCCTGTTGCGGAGCACAGGCTCCAGACGCGCAGGCTCAGCGGCCATGGCTCGCGGGCCCAGCCGCTCCGCGGCATGTGGGATCCTCCCGGACCGGGGCATGAACCCGTGTCCCCTGCATCAGCAGGCGGACTCCCAACCACTGCGCCACCAGGGAAGCCCTATTTTTAGTTTTTTGAACAACCTCCATATTGTTCTCCATAGTGGCTGTACCAAGTTACATTCCCACCAACAGGGTAGGAGGGTTCCCTTTTCTCCACACCCTCTTCAGCATTTGTTATTTGTAGACTTTTTAATGATGGCCATTCTGACCAGTGTGAGATGGTACCTCACTGTAGTTTTAATTTGCATTTATCTAATAATTTATTACTATATTTAATTTGAATTTTAAAATATTCTCAGGGGCTTCCCTGGTGGCGCAGTGGTTGGGAGTCCGCCTGCCGATGCAGGGGACGTGGGTTCGTGCCCCGGTCTGGGAGGATCCCGCATGCCGCGGAGCAGCTGGGCCCGTGACCCGTGGCCGCTGGGCCTGCGCGTCCGGAGCCTGTGTTCCGCAACGGGAGAGGCCGCAACAGTGAGAGGCCCGCGTACCACACACAAAAAAAAAAAAAAAAAAAAAAATATTCTCAGATTTGGCCAGTGGGAGTCACTTGCAGCTGGAATGTTATGTCCTTTTGACATGTCCCATGATTCCTTGAGCACATCCTGACCTTCTGGTACAACAAAATGTTCAGGTTCATCCGGTACTTTTCCCACCCCAGCCCAGAATAACCCACATCTCCTAGTTAATAATTTTTTAATGAGTTTTAATCCTGGTATATAACATAGTATGGCTACTACTAAATACCTAATATTATATAATATTTTATAGGAGAAAGAAATATAATTGAAATTTCTGCAATTCACTGTGTTCATGCAGTAAAAGTTATTCTTTACTAAAAATGAGAACTACATTGACAGATGAATGGATAAAGAAGATGTGGTACAAATATGCAATGGAACACTACTCAGCCATGAAAAAGAATGAAATAATGTCATTTGCAGCAAAACGGATGCAACTAGAGATTATCATACTAAGTGAAGTGAGTCTGAAAGAAAAAGACAAATACCATGTGGTGTCACTTATATGTGGAATCTAAAATATGACACAAATGAACCTATCTGTGAAACAAACAGAATCATGGACATAGAGAACAGACTGGTAGTTGCCAAGGGGGAGGGGGCTGGGGAGGGATGGAGTGGGAGGTTGGGGTTAGCAGATGTAAGCTTTTATATATAGAATGGATAAACAACAAGGTCCTACTGTATAGCACAGAGACCTATATTCAATATCCTATGATAAACCATAATGGAAAAGAATATTTTTTAAAAGAATGTATATATATGTATAACTGAATCACTTTGCTGTACAGCAGAAAGTAACACAACATTGTAAATCAACTATACTTCAATTTAAAAAATATTGATAAAAATGAGGACTAAACAACCCTCTTAAGTCCTCCCGCTATTTTGAGAACTGCCAGAAACACCTTTCCTGGGCCGTTGAGTACCGAGTAGCAAATGTTATGCGAGGAACTGGGAAGGGAGAAATATATTATACACACACCCCTTGTCCTGTAGCAACCCTGAAATGTGAAAAACAAATACAGGTAGGTAGGAAAGGTAAGTTCTCCATGAGGGAATAAGTTTACCCGCCAGTGTTGGAGAAGCTTAAATTGGATGATAAGGCATGTGATACAAAGTGCAAAGGTATGGAAGTGAAAAAGAAAAACTATTTGATGTCAAATAGCTCTATGTAGAAGAAGAAGGGTCTATGTGACATTCAGGGAAGCAAAATGGATTTAAAATCTGAGGACAAATGCTGGACTCCATCATAGAAAAAGTAAGAATTTTTTCCTTGATCTAATGGATCACCATGGAGGGATTATATATGCAGGGAAGATATATTAACTAACTTTTGTATCTTGGAAGAATTATAGTCCCTATTGCAATTGTATTTTATATTTCAGGATAACATATTTTAAGTAGAGATTTTTAAAAACAACATTAAAAGAGGAACTGACCACAGAGTCTTTGCACAGAACTTTAAGCCCAGACTGAAAATGGCATATTCTATTACCAATGTTTTTAAATATTTAAAAAATTTTCCAGTTTCATTGAGGAATGGTTGACAAATTAAAAATTATATATACTTAAGGTATACAATATGGTAAGGTTGTTTTTTTTTTTTTGCTGTACGCGGGCCTCTCACTGCTGCGGCCTCTCCCGCTGCGGAGCACAGGCTCCAGACGCACAGGCCCAGTGGCCATGGCTCACAGGCCCAGCCGCTCCACGGCACGTGGGATCTTCCCGGACCGAGGCACAAGCCCGTGTCCCCTGCATCAGCAGGCGGACTCTCAACCACTGTGCCACCAGGGAAGCCCCCAATATGGTGTTTTGATATAAATATATTCTTTTAACTTTGACCTACCTGAGGCCCAAGTAGTGTCAAAAGCCCCAGAGGAAAGTTAAAATGTAGGATGGTTTGCACCTGTATGAAATGAAATCATCAGTGAGGTGTGCACATGAAGAACCCTATCCACTGTGTTCTGCTTGGGCCCTACGCCCTCGGCTTCTTTTAGATGGTTCTCAACCAGCAGTTCTCAAACTTGAGCATGCATCAGAATCACCCAGAGGGCTTGTCAACACACAGACTACTAAATCTCATAACCAAAAGTCTGGTGTAGGACCCGAGAATTTGCATTTCTGCCAATCTCTCAAATGATCCTGCTGGTGGTGGTCCAAGAAACATACTGTGAGAACCATTGTTCTAGAAGATGGCTGTGGCAAACCCTATCATCATACACTTATGACAAGATTACTGTTGACGACACTCGTCTTTTTCATTAGGCTGACCCTCTGTCCAGTTTACACCTGTTGTTCCGGCATAATTATTAATGATGCCCCTTCCCATTCTAAAGTGTCCTGATTTGGATGATAAAGTATAAGGTTACCTCACCCATACTCCATAATGAGATCAAATTTGTTTTTGAAATTCAATTATCAGGAAACCTTTACCCTGGAAGAATTGTCACATTTTCTCCCTGTGGCCAATGTAAAACTTACAAACGACTGTATTTCCTTTCCAGCTATATCTGATAGGAAGATAAGAAACAAACTTCTAGCTCAAATTTAATTACTCTGCAGGACCATCAGGCCCAAATGCCTATAGTCTAAATAGATTCTAGTGCTGACTTTTTTCGTTCTGTCTATATCTTCTCTGACCTAAATTTATAGAGTGATACCTGGACATTTTACTACAGGGATTCTTTAATGCCCCCTAAAAACACTGGAAAAGCAATGGGTGCAACAAACAAATACATGAATTAATCTATTAAATTAAAAACTTGGTTATTAAAAACTTGGTTATTTCCTGCTGTTCCTGGGAAGGGGCTTGGGTCTGTGAAGTCAAAGTTGCAGAGGGGATGATGTGCAGGTACATTGCAGAGATCAGATTCACCAGCCCGGAAACACCCACACTTCAGCTGGGGGCCGCACCCTGTGGGAGACCCAGGGGGCACCACATTTCTGTGGCCACAAGCTGTGTATCTGTGACTGATATGATTGTGTGACACTTGGAAAAGGCAGGTTTCTCATTGGGACCAAGTGTACAACTATCGCCTCCTAAGTCGTTTAATATCTGTCCTTGCACCCTGATCCAAGATTTCAATTTCTAGAAAACAATCATGTATGTGCATGAAGATTTAAATGCAGGAATTTCACTACTGTGATGTTAATAGTCAAAACCGAAACTATCCTTCATAAATGTTAACTAACAGTATATTGGTTATAAAAATTATGATATATTCAAAGACTCAATATTATGCAGCTATTAAAATTGTATACAAAAATATTTCCTGATGTGGAAAAATACTTAAGTTAGAATACAGAGCAAAGAGAGAAGGTAACCAAACAATTCTAGTTTTCATTTAAATTAAATGTGCATGTATGAATATACTAAACACTCATGAACATAAACACCAAAGCTCAGAGCCAGAAAAAATATCTGAAAGCAAAAAAATCAAAATGTGGGGCTTCCCTGGTGGCGCAGTGGTTGAGAGTCCGCCTGCTGATGCAGGGGACACGGGTTCGTGCCCCGGTCCTGGAAGATCCCTTATGCCGTGGAGCGGCTGGGCCCGTGAGCCATGGCCGCTGAGCCTGCGCGTCCAGAGCCTGTGCTCCGCAACGGGAGAGGCCACAACAGTGAGAGGCCCGCGTACCGCAAAAAAAAAAAAAAAAAAAATCAAAATGTTAATAGAATTTAGTTAGGAGATAACAGAGGTCATTTAAACTTTATTCTTTCTACTTATCTGTAGTGTATAACTTGCTTTATATTTAGTTTTATTATACAAATAGTTATATTTGTAATAGTTACAAATATAACTGTATAATAAACAAAACTAAAATAATAGAGTTTTGTCATATATACTGTCTTACTGACCACATGACCCTGAGCCCCTGTGAAAATGAGCCTGTCCCCAGAGGTGACAACATCCACAGGAAGGAGGGAACTGTGGGGCAAGGTCTGGTTCCCTCATCGTCTGCCTCTGTTTACGGACTCTCAAGGGGAGCATTTTTTTTTTTAGTCTTACCGCTTGGCATGCAGGATCTTAGTTTCCTGACAAGGGATTGAACCTGTGCCCCCTGCAATGGAAGCTCAGAGTGTTAACCACTGGACCACCAGGGAAATCCCTTGAGGGGAACTTTTAGTGGGAAGCTTGGTCTTGGCTATTGTGTGGTGAGGGTGGAAGGCACAGTAAGGAGACCAGGTTCCAGTCCACTGCTGTCACTCACAATCCCAGAGGCCTGGGCAAGTCATGTACCTTCTCAGGCCACTTTACTCATCTTTGAGAGGAGGAGGAAGAAGCAGAAGGGCCCTAGAGACCGTGGTCACCCTACTACCCTGCCATTCTCTAAGTTCCAAAGAAAAGGGATTTTTCTGCCCTAGATCAGGATAGAGGAGAAATCAGCAAATCCCCAAGGATCAGGGGAAAGCAGGCTCTGGTAGGGATCAGCTGAGTGTATGCACAGAGCCAGTGAGTACTGAAGGGCCTGTGCTGGGCGTCAGGGGGGAGCGTCTCCCTGGCTGGAGCCGGTGGTCACCCCCACCCACACCTCGCTCGCAGACACCCTGCAGGGAGCTGCCTCCCCCTCCTCTAGGCTGTGGGGCTGACCCTCCCATCTCACCTTTCCTCCATCGGCTGCATCACATTGTCCACTGAAACAGGAAGGGCTCTGGATGTGGGACACCAGCCCCATGGTACTCACACAGCAGGAGGATGGTGACCTGTCTCAGGGACACCAAGTCTGGAATTTGCTCCTCCTGTGACACACCTGCCCCTGTCCTGAGGCCCTGGTGATCAATATCAGGTACCTCATTTAATTTTCACTGCAAACTTGCGAGCTACCTGACAATGATTATCATTAGGACCATTTGACAATAGAAGCAGCTGAAGCACAGTGAGGCTAAGTTGGTTGTCCCAAGGTCACACTGCTAGCAAATAGAATGACCAGGAAATACTTAAGCCGAGGTCAGATGACTCCAAAGTGCCCACACTTAGCCACTCTGTGATTCTAAACCCCATACGGGGTTGACTCCCAATAAACAATATTCCTATTTCCCATTGCCTTCAAAGTGCACAGGCTGAGGGGAGACAACACCTTGTGTGCATAAACTGATTGCATATTTCAGTGCACATCCAGGGCAACCTACCTGTCCCTCCCTCTTCTGACAGAGATGAAAACTCAAACTCACCCTCCCCACCCACTTCTTAGACACTGGAAACCAGGTGTGCACCAGGTCCTGCACCGAGCACAGTAGGCATCACAGGCACCCCCAAATGTGCACTGTAGCCCACCCCCCAAGTAAAGCTGCACTGTCACCCACCACCACTGGAGGTTCGGAATTGGGTTTGTGGCCAGAGAGAACGGCTTAGGGGCCACCAGAGGATATTAAAATCTCTTGTTCTAAAGTTTTTAAACAAAACTCAGGATGGTGGGAGATGAGGGCAGGGCAGATCTCCTGACCGCACCCAGATTCAGGAAAGAAAGAGACGGGGGATACAGGAACGGACAGAAAGAGGGGGATTTTGAGGACCACCCCACCTCAAGGAGGCGTAGACCGAGACAGGAGACTAAATGGGGAGCAGAGAAGCACAGAGAAACTCTGAGATGCCCTGAGAAATATATTAGAGCAACAGGTGTGTGAGGAATTTGTAGAGTGTCTCCCTTGCACAGGGTGTTGAGTACAGGACCTCAGCTGAGCAGAGCTCAGCTGTCTACTCTGGAGCGTAGGTCAGTGGTGAGCGGGTCATGCTGGATTGTCTGATGAAGCATCAGGGCCAGCAGCCCTGCCCGATTCTTCATGGCTGTGCGCACCTTGTGCTCCTGCTCAACCAGCTCTTCCAGCTTGAGCAACTGTGGGGGGCAAGCATGAGAAGGGGCTTCTAGGATTCCATCCCGCCTCTCAGCCCCTAAGGGGCATACCATGTAACGTACCATGTAACGTACGTACCATGCGCACGCGCTCTAGGTCCACCTCGGCACGTCTCAGCTTCTCCCAGCAGTAGTGGTGACTGCACAAGCGTTTGGGGAGGCAACAGAAATTATCGGTGGGCTCAAAGACGTTTTTCACTAGTGGGCAACCGCACACTTCTTCATCCGGTACCTGTGGGGAAGAATGAAAGATGATGAGGTACGTGAAGGGTGGCAAATGGAGGGTGATCAGGCAGGCAGGATGCAAGGAAGAGGGGAAGAGAGGGCAGGCAGGCAGGAAGGAGAGGAATGCGGAGTGGTGACCTAGCAGGGGCGAAGAGAGGAATTCAGTGATTAGGTAAAGAAGAGGGGGCCAAAGGGGGATGATCAATCATGGAGAATGGAGGAAGAAGTTAAGCAGGGATGTAGGAATGGAGGTGATCAGGCAGGAAGGACGGAAGAACAGAAAGAGATCAAACAGGAAGGAGAGGAAGGATGGAGGGGAGGTCTGACAGGGAGAAGTAGATGAATGAGGGTTGGTAAAGCATGGGGGAGGTGAGGAATAAGGCTGGGAGGGTGAAAGGGATGGGGGCTGATCAAACAGGGAAGAAGAAGGGATTTAGGAGATGACAAGCAGTGAGAAGGCGATTGGGGAAGTGAGGCAGGGAGAATAAGAATGGAAGGAAGTCAGCAAGTGAGAAGAGAGGAATTGAGGGTAACCATGCAGGGAGAGAGGGGGGATTGTGGGGTGGTCAGGCAGGGGCTAGGAAAAGAAGGGAGATGAGCAAGCAAGGAGAAGGGAAGAATGGGGAATGGTTGTGCAGTGAGGAGCAGAGGAACGGAGGCTGGTCAGGCAGAGGGAGAGAGAAATGTTGGCCTGCGGGGTCAGGCAAGGAGATTATGAATAAATAAACAGGCAGAGAGAAAAGTAAAACTAGAAAGTGATTGGGCAGTGAGGAGGGGGATGTAGGGGAGGTCAGGAAAGGAGGAGGGGATACATAGGGATTGGCCAGGAGGTAAGAAGGCAGTCACGCAGAAGGAAGAAGGAATAGGAGGCAATCAAGCACTGGAGGACGAGAGGAAGGTGGTCAGGTAGGGAGAAGGGGAGGAATGGAGGGCGATGAGGTAGAGAAAGAAAAGTCTCACCTTGGGGTCCTTCGAGTGCTCAGGGCATAGCACCTGGAGTCGCTTACAGTAGCTCTTACTCCATGGGTCGTAAACATCACAGAAGAGCCTTGTGGCTCTGGGGACAGGTGAAAGTGAGGTGCTAAGGGTCAGGAGGAGGGTGGTCCCGCCCTGAACCCTGCCCACACTTTGTCCCCAACCCCACCTACACCCTGCCGCTAATCTGCCCACCTCTGTCTCTGAGCCTACCCACATCCTGCCCTTGATCTTGCCCACCCTGCTCCTGACCTCGTCCACATCGTGCCTTTGACCCTGAGTAGCACTCACACTCACCCCTCAATGCGAGTGGGGTACATGGACGTGAAGGGCGATTTGCGCTCATACTGGGGAAAAAAGAGTACACATGGGAGGAACGATAGACACACACTGCGTGACCTCCCATGAAAAAGCCCCAAACAACACATTTGCTCCCTGTGGACCCTACGCTCCTGTCTGCTCAGCCATGTCCCCCCCTCACCAGTGGCTGATGCCCAAATCTTGGCCCCTTTACTGGGGATGGAAGAAAAGCACAAATGGGTAGAGCCATGGATGTGTGTTGTATTCTCTTCTACAACAAATACCCGGGCACCAAACCTGCCCCCCTCCTCATGGACCCCACCCAGCCAAAAACATCCTTGCCCCATCTTCCCCCAGCCAATGCTCCAACCTTGGCGAAGCAGTGCTCCATGTGGCGCAGGGCAACCTGCATTTTGATGGGTTGCCCGCAGGAGACACAGAAGATCTGCAGGTTGACGCTGTTCCTGCCACGTTTGTCACTCTGCATAGGACAGTAGAAGGGCCAGTAAAGCAGTGCAGGGTGGGGACGGCAGGGCAAGATATCAGGCACCTTTCTGCTCCACCCCACGCATTCCCACTCACCTCTTCATCTTTGCACACAGGCTGCTGCTTGCCACGCTGAATGATGGCCTCAAGTTCATGGAAATGGCACTCTATGTCCTTCAGGCGGGTGTGGGTGTCCTGCTGTTCACGGTGGATGCGCTCGAGCATTTTCTTGCCATGCTCCTCAGCAACGCAAGGGCTCTTCTGCCACTGCTGGATGCGCTTGGGCAGGATCGCATAGATGCGGCTGGAAGGGGAGACAGCAAGAATGGAATGCGTATGTGGGGACATCAAAATAAGAAGAAATGGATGAGTGACCGAATGGTGGATGTTTAGGATAATGAATGGTAGATGAGTGAATGTTGGTGAATGCGTGCTTGGATGGTGGATGGTTGGGTGGATGGCTAGACAGCTGGGTGGGTAAGTGACTGTTGAGGGTGAATGAGTGGGTTGGTGGATAGAACGTGGATGGGTGGTTCAGCGGGTCGGTGGATGTAAGGGTGGATGGACAGGTGGGTGAGTGGACGAGTGGTGGAGGATACATAGGTAGCGGGGTAGATGGACTTACAGCTGGCATAGATCATGCCCTACTTTATTCCCTGTTGCTTAACCTCCAGGTGCACTCACTCAGCTGCCAGCTTCATGCCACAGTCGTCCGAGCAGTACTTGGAGCCTGGCCGGGTGGGGTGCACACAGCCAGGTCCCAGGCACTGCCGCAGTGAGGCTGGGTGCTCGGCATCTGACTGCTCTGGGTCTTCTGACTTTTCCATGAGCTTCTGCTGCTTCTCCTTCTGTGACACAGGAGTGGTCAAAGCAGGGGCAGGGGAATCAGTGTCAGCCCCCTAACCCTGTACTACTACCTTGCATTCTGCCCCCAACCTCTGCCTCCATGCCCCCCATTCCACCATTTCTGTCACCTTCCACTCCACTTTTTTCTTCAAATTCTTCCTTTTCTTCGTATCCATTGCCTGCTTCTGCAGTGCAGAATCTAGGAATGGGAAGTCCTCAGTGTCATTCATCCAGGGCTGTAGGCTAGAAAAATGCTGACAGGTCTCCCCAATTTGTTTCTTAAATGATCGCTGGACACTCCGTGCCTCCTCTCTCTTCATTGCTGAGCCTCCCTGCCTTCAATGTCCTTATCCTTCCACGCAGGGGCCCTGCCATACACTCATCAGGCTTTGACTGTCAAGAATCTCGTATATAAAAGTCCTGGTATAAGCTTCAGTACTGAGGCAGGTCCTTTTCAGACAACAGCTGGTGTATGGCCTCCTTTACTGCCGATGGCATTGCCCCCACCTGGTACTTCTGGGACAGCTCAGACTTCTGTAGTTGAGGCAGGTGTGATCGAGTGAGCAGTTGTCAGGGGGACTATGGCAAAGTCTCTGAGAGTATCCCAGTTAAGAACTGACGGGCAGACCCTCGCACCAGCTCCATTCCCCCAACCACCCTGTGTCCTAGATTCACCAGAGACCAGGGATTATAAGTAGCGCTCCTGTGCTGATGGAAGGAGGCCTCTGGGTCAGCACTAAGTGGGTGGGGATGGGCTCACCCTGCCCCAACACTCCTGGCCTCACCCTCTGGCCACTGTGGCTGGGGCCCACAGCACCTGCCTGGATACACTAGGTCTTGCCTGCCTGGGAATGACTGGCACCACCTGGCCCTGCTTGCCCACCTTATCCAGACACACTTGGCTAGTCCATCTGGCTGCATCTTGCCCAGTCGAATTCATAAGGCCCTGCATATCCACCCAGAAAAGCTAGACTCCACCTCCTTACACTTAGAGGGCTCAGCCTGCCTTGTCCACCCTCCAGGACACACCTGCTACCCTGCTTGCCCTACACCATGGTCCCAGACAAGCCTCCTCTGCCCAGCCGGCCCAGCCCCTCAGACATGCTCCGCCCACCTTTCTGTCCCGCCCACTCTGCCTAGTCTCTCCAGGCTCCACGTGCCTGACTCTGCCTTCTTGGACACACTCTGTCTTGCCTTAAGGCTCCCAGCCCTGTGGGTCCCATGCGCTGCCAGGCCCTGCCCGCCTCCCAGACTCTCAGCCTCATATACCCCTCCCCACTTCCTGTACGTACTCTGTTCTGCCTTACCTCTCACGTGCTGAGTCATGCCAAGCCCTGCCCCCTCCCCCACTTGCACGTGCCACGCTGTGCGCTGTCTGCCCTGACTCACTCACCTAGAATAATTTGACAATCTTTATTCTGAAAACTACTCCTACCTGAACCCAGTAACGCCTACTAAAATATATAAATATACAAATGTTTTTAAATGTTTGTGTGCATTTGCACACACACGCAAATCATTACTCTCAAAGATTAAAAGAGCAAGCACACACACAAAGAATACACACGTTTTGGTTAAGACAGTTATCAACCAGAGAACACATACTAGTTTCGAGCTACAGATGCAATATTAATAAAAACTCACCCTGGCCTTAGTCTTAAAGGAAGTCTGAACACTTTCCAATGAATAAGCATCACACAGGGCACAGATAAGTTGCGTTAGAAACAAAAGCCTTAACTTGGTGGCCTCTCCCGTTGCGGAGCACAGGCTCCGGACGCGCAGGCCCAGCGGCCATGGCTCACGGGCCCAGCCGCTCCGTGGCATCTGGGACCCCCCCCGGACCGGGGCCCGAACCCGTGTCCCCTGCATCGGCAGGCGGACTCTCAACCACTGCACCAGAAGGGAAGGCCAAGCCTTAACTTTTGAAAATTGAAAAGGCATTTCTAAACTCTTGGTAAAAAAAATAATAATAACGGAAATTAGAAAATACTTAGAACTTAACGAAAACGAAAACAATACATACCCAACTGTGGTCTCAGCTGACAATATAAGAAGACAGAAAATAATGATCTGAGCGCTCAACTCAAATTCGAACAAGTCCCCATACTGACTCCAAAGACACCCATTATTAACCCCCAAATCCCCTTGGACGACCCCTCACCCACCCCTCCAAGTCCGTCTTCAAAGCCCTCACAAGATACCTCAGCGCCCGGTAGGCGCTACACGGAGGAGAGCTTCAAGGCAGCTGAAGTAAAAACGGCAGCAAAGCGACTTCCAGTCCGGTATCGACCTTAGCGCCACCCCTTCCCGAAAGTACTGTGTTTGCACTTGCTCCAGACCCTTAATAACGGAGCTGCTGTACAGCCCAAAGTTTGAAGCAAATGGTTACAGAGAAACCATAGTTACAGAGAAACCATAGTTACATGCACGGTGTTCTGTGCGTCATGAAGGATACACTTGTCTCTTATGACGTCAGCGCCTCACTGTTTCACACATCAGAGTGATCTTCACCGCATTATTGTATGTGGCAGGAAAACTGATCCCTGTATCATTTCCAATTATTTTGAATAATTTCATATTAGTACCATTTTACTATCTGCTATTTAAATCATGAGGTAGGCAATGAGAAAAACAAAGAAAAACAAGTAAATCAGCTTTTAGAAGTCGAGAAAGTAGAAAAAGATTTATGGAAAGGCAGGAAAAATAGAAAGAAAAATGTAAGAAGGTAGTAATAAATTCATATTTGAAATTTATACTTTATTACATAATCAGCAATAAGAAATTGTTAATGGGGTAAACTCTCCAGTTAAAGTCAGAGATTGTCATTTTGGATGAAAATTAACAAGTCTAGCCATATGCTGTTTATGCCAAACCTGGCAAATCATAAGGATACAGAAACGTTTGAAATAAAAGGATGGAAGGAAATTTGCCAGGTACATGCTAATCAAAATAGAGCAAGGTCAATTATATTAATATCAGACTAAAAACACTAAGACAAAAAGTATTAATTGGGGTTCGAAGGGTCATTCTATAATGATTTGATTCGCCATGAACATGTAAAAATCTTATATAATACATGATTATATCCAATCTTATATAATTAAATCCAATCTTACATAATACATGATTAAAATGATGTAAAATGAAAATAAAGAAAAATATATTAGTAAAAGCAAAACAAAAGTAAAATAGAAAAAAACATTATCATTGTGAAAGACTACAATCACACTGCTCACCTTTCAGGACTCAGCTTTGGCATCATCGTCTGGGAAGCTCTCTCTGCTTCCTTTCCATCTGGATGACCAGCCTCTCTTCTGAATGAATTTATGGACATAATTATATAGCAAGAATGTTTCTTTTATTTTAATCTTGAAATTAAGAAGTAAATGGAGGCATTGTCTGAACCCCTCACACCTGTTTTGTCACACCCATCTTCCTCAACTAGAAATGAAGGCAGGGACAACGTTGGTCTTGCTCACTACTGGTTGCGCAGTGCCCAGCTTACACATGACACACAAGAGTGTCCAGTAGCCACTGATGATCAGGTGCCTTGCCTGGTGTTGTTGCAAAGTGGCAAATTACTGCAATTTACCTGGTTGCATATTATTCCTTGAAGATAAGAGCAAATAAATGCTGTAATTTACACTAGAGTTGCATCTAACTAATAATGGTGGGAACTTTGTGCTGCTTTTGCGCTCAAGGACGAAGCACGGCATGTTTTCAAGAAAGCCAATTATTGCTTGTATAATTAATAAAAACGTTGGTTGCTGCTTTGGCATTTCTGAAATGTTAAGAAAACAAGTCTTAAAATGTAAACGTAGATAATGCTTTAATAAAAGCTACCACAGCAGGACAGACGGGGCTGTTTTGCCTGAGCGAGTGGCAGCCCTCTACTGCTGTGCTTCGGCACAATTCATCCCTTGTGATGAGCTTACTTTCGGCCCTGTCATAAGATAAACTACAACAGTATCCCCTGCTAAATCTTTACAGTTTTTATCAAATCCAGTTTAGGGATTGGGGCAAGAGGTGAGAAATTCGAGCTGAACTAAGAAGCAGTCTGTGAGCTCTAAAGAAAGCATTACTACCTCTCTATGGCTGTGAATGTTTATAAGCACTACTTGTTTTGTCCCAGCTAAACTTTTAACTTCCCTTTGAGTTATTTTTCATCACTGTGGCTCATTCAAAGAATCTCGGACAGCGTTTTGCTCTTCACCTCTGACTTCAGACCTACTTCTCCAATATCTCCTGTCTCTTTACTGCTGATTTCTTTCATCGCCAGTTCCAAAGCCCTAGTTCAAGTTTCCTTTATTTTACATTATAATGAACTCCCACCTCTGAGATGTGGCTGGCTAATCCACTTTGCCTCCAGGGTGATGAAAAAATTATGTCACCATTCTCCTTGGGAATCTTCCCTGGATTCCCAGGGTATTCAGAATCAGTTCTCCACTCTATGGTGTGCCCATCAAAGTTCTCTATGACAGGACCCCACTTTCCTGTGATAGACAAATCCTCTTCCCAGGCCCTCCAGGTGTCAAACACTCAGGACATCCTGGATAGTCACTCTCTTGTCAATCCAGCATGGGCTTCCACATTCCAGGCCTTTGCTCAGGCTTGTCCTTCTCTTTTGCTTAGTCCTGCTCACCCTTCAAGACTCAGCTTTGGCATCACCATCTGGGAAGTTCCCTCTACTTCCTTTCCAACCAAGTGACCTGCTTCTCTTCTGAATGCACTTGTGGAAATAGTTATAAGAGTGAGTGGTGTTCCTCTTTTTTTAACCTTGGAATTATAAAGGATGGGGGAGAGTTGCCTGTACTTGTCTGTTTTGTATTTGTCTGCTTTTGCCTGTCAACTTTCTGCTTATCTTTCAAGGTTAAGCTCAGGTGCCTGCCCCACTGGGAAGCCTTCCCCAAACCCCTTGCTCCTCTTTTTCAGTTTTCTCACAACACCTCTGTCATTCTGCTTTGTGTCACTGTGTGGGTTGCAGGTTTCTCTCCTCTACTAGACAGTTAAGGCAATGCTGGAGTGTGAATGACTCCCAGCAGTGTTCCTACAACAGTTGTTGGTGATTCATATATTGCATGTTATAAAAACCAAAGTTTTAAGGTTTATTTTAAGAAATAGTCTTCACAAAGTGAGAGAGTGGCATGGACATATATACACTAGCAAACGTAAAATAGATAGCTAGGGGGAAGCAGCCGCATAGCACAGGGAGATCAGCTCGGTGCTTTGTGACCACATAAAGGGGTGGGGTAGGGAGGGCGGGAATGAGGGAGACGGAAGAGGGAAGAGATATGGGAACATATGTATATGTATAACTGATTCACTTTCTTATAAAGCAGAAACTAACACACCATTGTAAAGCAATTATACTCCAATAAAGGTGTTAAAAAAAAAAAGAAATGATAGAGAGAGTCCTGAAGGTTGAAATGAAAGGACAATAGAGAGTAACTTGAAGCCATATGAAAAAATAAAGATCTCAGTAAAGGTAAATACATGGGCAATTATAAAAGGCAGCATTATTGTAACAACGGTGCATAACCACAGTTTGTTTTCTACATGATTTAAGAGACTACTACATTAAAAAAAGCAATTATTAATCTAGAAGCTACTATTATTATAACTTTGGTTTGTAACTCCACATTTTGTTGTCTACATAATTTGACAGGCTAATGTATTTTAAAAAAAATTATTAGCTTAAGTTTTTGAACACACAATGTATAAAGAAGTAATTTTGTGAAATCAACAACTGAAAGAGGTGGGGATGGGGCTATTAAAGGAGAAATTTGTATATGTTACTGAAATTAAGCTGGTGTAAATTCAAATTAGAGTGTAATAACGTTAGGCTGTTAAATGAAACCGCCATGGTAACCACAAAGAAAATTGCTATAAAATATACACCAAAGGAAATAAGAAAGGAATTTTAAAATTTCATTACCAAAAAAAAAGAAAACCCAACAACTAAACACAAAGGAAGACAGTGTTGCAGGGAAGGAGGGACAGAAAGCTAAAAGACATACAGAAAACAAATGTCAAAATGGAAGTAAGTCCCTCCTTATCAGTAATTATTTTAATGTAAATGGATTAAACTCTCCAATCAAAAGATAGAGATTGGCAGAAAGGATTTTTTTCAAAAAAGTGATCCAACTGTATGGGGTCTACAAGAAATTCATTTTAGATCCCCAAACACTAATAGGCTGAAAGTGAAAGTATGTAAAAGGTTATTCCATGCATAATAACCAAAAGAGAGCAGGGATGGCTATACGAATATCAGACTAATAAATTTTTAGGCAAAAACTCTTGACAAGAGAAGTGGAAGGACATTATATATTAATTAAAAGTTCAAAACAGTGAGAATATATAACAATTATAAACATTTACACACCTAATAACAGACCATCAAAATATATGAAGAAAAATTGACAGAATTGAATGGAGAAATAGATAGTTCTACAATAATAGGTGGAGACTTCAACACTCTACTCGCAGTAATGAATACAACAACCAGACAAGAGATAACTAAGGAAACAGAGGACATGAACAACACAGTAAACAAACTCGATCTAACAGACATATACAGAACACTCTACCCACTACAGCAGAATACACATCCTTCACAAGTGTACATGGGACATATTCCACGATAAACCACATGTTAGGCCACAGATAAAATCTCAATATTTTCTAAAAGTTAGATATCATACAGAGTATCTTTTCTAAAAACAATGAGAATGGGCATCATCAGGAAATCTACAAGCAACAAATGCTGGAGAGAATGTGGAGAAAACGGAACCCTTTTGCACTGTTGGTGGGAATGTAAATTGATACAGCCGCTGTGGAGAACAGTATGGAGGTTCCTTAAAAAACAAAACATAGAATTACCATATGGTCTAGCAATCCCACTACTGAGCACATACCCAGAGAAAACCATAATTCAAAAAGACACATGCACCCCAGTGTTCACTGCAGCACTATTTACAATAGCCAGGGCATGGAAGCAACCTAAATGCCCATCGACAATCAAATGGGTAAAGAAGATGTGGTACCTATATACAATGGAATATTACTCAGCCATAAAAAGGAACGAAATTGGGTAATTTGTAGAGACGTGGATGGACCTAGAGACTGTCATACAGAGTGAAGTAAGGCAGAAAGAGAAAAACAAATATCGTATATTGATGTATATATGTGGAATCTAGAAAAATGGTACAGATGAACCAGTTTGCAAGGCAGAAATAGAGACACAGATGTAGAGAACAAACGTATGGGCACCAAGGGAGGAAAGTGGGGTGGGGGCGGTGGTGGTGGGATGAATTGGGAGATTGGGATTGACATATATACACTAATATTTATAAAATAGATAACTAATAAGAACCTGCTGTATAAAAAATAAGAATAAAATAAAATATTAAAAAAATAAAAACAATGGGATGAAATTAGAGATCAATAACAGAAAGAAAACGGGAAAGTTCAGAAATCTGTGGAAGCTAAACAGCACACTTTTAAGCATCCAGTGGATCAATAAAGAAATCACAAGGGAATTTAGGAAATACTTAGAGACAAATGAAAAAGAAAACATAACATATAAAAGCTTATGGAGGACTTCCCTAGAGGTGCAGTGGTTAAGAATCTGCCTGCCAGTGCAGGGGACACGGGTTCAATCCCTGGTCCAGGACGATCCCACATGCCATGGAGCAACTAAGCCCGTGCACCACAACTACTGACTCTGCGCTCTAGAGCCCATTAGCCACAAATACTGAGCCCACGCACCACAACTACTGAAGCCCATGCACCCTACAGCCCACATACCACAACTACTGAGCCCGCGTGCTGCAACTACTGAAGCCTGGTGCCTGGAGCCCCTGTCCTGCAACAAGAGAAGCCACCACAATGAGAAGCCTGTGCACCGCAACAAAGAGTAGCCCCAGCTTGCCACAACTAGAGAAAGCGCACGCACAGCAACGAAGACCCAATGCAGCCAAAAATAAATTAATTAATTTTTAAAAAGACACTATCAATAGAGTGAAAAAGGCAACACACAAAATGGGTGAAAATAGTTGCAAATTCTATATTTGATAAGGGATTAATATCCAGAATATATAGAGAACTCCTAAAACTCAACAACAAAACAACCCAATTAAAAAGTGGGCATGGGACTTCCCTGGCAGTCCAGTGGTTAAGACTTTGTGCTTCCAATGCAGGGGTCATGGGTTCGATCCCTGGTCAGGGAACTAAGATCCCGTAAGCTGCACAGTGCGGCCAAAAAACCAAAAGTGGGCAGAGGACCTGAATAGACATTTTCCAAGGAAGACACACAGATGGACAACAGGCACATGAAAATACACTCAACATCACTAATTGTTAGAGAAATGCAAATCCAAACTACATGTAATACCGCTTCACACTCATTAGCAGAGCTACTATCAAAAAACAGAAAATAACTAGTGTTGGCAAGGATGTGGAAAAATTGGAACCCTTGTGCACTGTTAGTGGGAATGTAAAATGTACAGCCACTATGGAAAAAAGTGTAACAGTTTCTCAAAAAATTAACAGTAGAACTACCATATGATCCAGCAATTCCACTTCTGGATATACATTCAAAAGAATTGAAAGCAGGGTCTTAAAGAGATATTTGTACTCCCATGTTTATAGCAGCTCTTAGAAAGAGCAATAACTCTGTTCTGCTCCTACCAGTACCGGGAATGTGGTCTTTTCAAGTCTGCCACTGAACTGGGGAGTTGGGGGTGGGAGTAGGGTAAGGTAAAATGCCACAGAACTTGTTGTTCGTACTGAGAGTCAGTATATGTTCTTGACTAAATGTTTCCCAGGTAACTGAAAAACTTTGGTTAATTTCCAGAGTTGTGAAAAAGTTGATTTAGACAATATTTTGCCAGTTTTTTCATTGCTTTTATGGAAGGGTGAAATTCCAGGGGTCCTTACTCCTCCATCTTTGCTAATAGTGCTCCCTTTTATCCTTTTTTACATCTTTAGGACCTGCAGTGATTTCACCTCTGTCATTCTTAATCTTAGTGACTAGTGTCTTCTCTCTTTTTTTCCTGATCATTCTGGTTAGAGGTTTCACAATTTTATTGATCTTCTCAAAGAACTAGCTTCTGGTTTCATTGATTTCCTCTATAGATTTTCTGGTTTCTATTTCGTTGATTTCTGCTCTGATCTTTATTATTTCCCTTCTTCTAATCACTTTAGATTTAATTTGCTCGTACGGCTTTTGTTTCTTAAGAAGGAAGCTGAGATTACTGCTTTAAGAGCATTCTTAATTTCTAATATAAATGTTTAGTGCTATAAATGTCCCTCTAAATATTTCTTTAGCTGAATCCCCCAATTTTTATATGCTGTGCTTTCAGTTTCATTTAGGTCAAAATATCTTATAATTTCAAGTTTTATTTCTTCTTTAACCTACAGATTATTTAGAAGTATGTAATTTAGTTTCAAAACATTTGGGGATTTTCCAGGGATCTTTCTGGTTTTGATGTCTAATTTAATTCAGTTCTGGTCCCAGGCCATACTTTGTGTGATATGAATACTTTTAAATGTATTTCATTGGTTTCATGACCCTGAATATGGTCTATCTTGGTAAATGGGTTACATGTGCTCTTGTAAAGGAAGTGTAGTCTGCTGATATGCTCTATAAATGTCAATGAGGGCAAGTTGGTTGATAGTGTTATCCAAGTCTTCTATATCCTTACTTCTTCTCTTCTGTTTACTTATTCTAGTGATTATTGAGAGAAGGGTGTTGAAATATTGGACTGTAATTGTGGATTGATTTATTTCTCCTTGCAGTTCTATCAGGTTTTTCTTGACATTTTTTGAAGCTCTGTTATTAGGTCCCTAAACATTCAGGATTGTTATGTCCTTTTGATGAATTAACCCCTTTATTATTACAGAATGAACCTGTCGAGAGAAAACTGTGACTCTAAGAGTACTTAAAGATTTTACTCAACGGATGTGCATCAGTTAGAAACTTAAGAACAATAAACTTCCCAAGCTGAGGCAGGATTAATTTATATAGGGAAAGAAGGGCATATGACTGTGGTCTGTCCCAGGCTGCAATTTTTCTTATCTGTAACTGCTGAAAATTTGTGGTTGGAACTGTTGAGAGACTGTTCCAGTTTTCCATGCCTTCTTCTCAGGATCATAGGTGCAATCTCATGCCTGCAGCTTTCAGAACAGTTTTTTTGAAAACTGTTTCTGTAATTCTTAAAGTTTTTCAAAGTTCAGGAGAACAGGAGATTGAAAAAAGGGGGAGGGAAGAGAGAAGGGGAGATCAAGATGGCAGAGGAAGAGGATGCAGAGCTCACCTATACCCACAAACACATGAAAAATACATCAACGTGTGGAACAATTCTCACTGAAAACAAACTGGAGACTGGCAGAAAGGCTGTAAAAATGATCCACACAGAATCAGCTAGGAAGGGAAGAGAAGCAAACAGGTTAAGACCTGCACCCCTGAGAGAGGGCACAGAAGATGAAGGGGACTGCACAGGCTCAGAGGTCCTCCCTGGGGAGTGAGAAGTTCAAGCCACATACTGAGCACCCAGCCTTGGGGTCTGACACGGGGAAGACAAGAAACTGGAGCTGGTTTGAAAACCAGTGAGACTAATAGGAGGGCTGTAAGAAACCTACACACCACTCATGAAGAGCATGCACATGCTTGCTTACTCCCCGGAACAAGGGTGGGGAAGCATATTGAAACTACCCAGGACTCTGGCTGGTTTCCCATGACCAACCCAGCATGTGACCCAGCCTGAGCTAAGCATCTGCTCTGGCCCCACTTGCTCCATGGTGCAGCTCTGCATTAGGGTGAGGGCTACCATGGCAGAGGGGAGTGCGCAGTTGTGAGGGACCGAGCTGGCTCAGACCCAGCATGGCATCTAAACAAGGTGAAGGCAGCCATTGCTGGCACTTGCAGGAATGGTCCAGAACAGTGACTGGTGCTGGTACTGCTACAGCCTGTGCCCTGACCCACACCAAGCACCTGCTCCAGCTCCTCTTGCTCCAGTACTGCTCCCCTTTGGGACAAGGGTGCCCGTGCTGGGAGACGGGAGAGCACACACTTAGAGGGAATGGAGCCAGCTCACACCAGACTCTTAGCACTTATGCTCCAGCAACTTAGGACCCACCCCCACCCCTACCCCCACCCCCATCCCCACCCCCACCCCCAACAGGGTGGTGTTGGCCACTGAGCAGAGGAGAAGCCCTAGACCACATCTGGCCCTGGCTCTAGCCCCTCCATTTCCAGCCCCACCTTCTACCAATGTGACAGCTACCAGCACACTCTGGGGGAAGACGTGATTCATGCTCACTGCAGATCCAGCTCTCCCATCAAAGCCACCGGGCACATGAAGACAGTATTGTGATGCTCCCACACAAGGACCCTCCTTCAAGATTGGTATAGGTAACTATTTCACCTAATTTCATAGAGACAGAGGAAGTTAAGCAAAATGAGAAGGCAGAGGAATTTTTTTCAGATGAAAGAACAAGAGAAAACCCCTGAAAAAACAACTAATGAAACAGAAATTATTTATTATTATTAAAGAGTTCAAAGCATTAGCAATAAAATGCTAACCGAATTAAGGAAACAAATATATGAACACAGTGAGAATTTTAACAAGGAACAAGCAAATATTAAAAAGAAACAGGCAGAACTGAAGAATAAAATAACTGAAATGGCAAATACACTAGGAGGAATTAACAGCGCACTAGGTGATGCAGAAGAACACATAACTGATGTGGAAGATAGAAAAATGGAAATCACCCAATTAGAACAGCAGACAGAAAGACAAATGAAAAAGAAATCGAAAGCAACATACGAGGTCTATGGGATAATATAAAACATGCCAACATCCGCATTATAGGGCTTCCAGAAGGAGAAAAGAGAGGAAAGGGAATTGAAATGTATTTGAAGAAATTATGGTTGAAAACTTCTGAAACCTAAAGAAAGAAACAGATATCCAGGTACAGGAAGCACAGAGGGTCCCAAACAAGATGAAGCCATACAGACTCACACCAAGATATATCATAATTAAAATGGAAAAAGTTAAAGATGAAGAGAGGACTCCAAAGGCGGCAAAGAAAAATGGAGTCAGTTACAAGGGAACCCCCATAAGGCTCTCAGCTGATTTCTCTTCAGAAACTTTGCAGGCCAGAGGGAGTGGCATGATATATTCAAAGTCCTGAAAGGGAAAAACCTGCAACTTAGGATACCCTACCCAGCAAGATTACCATTTAGAATAGAAAGAAAGATAAAGAATTTCTCAGACAAGCAAAAGCTAAAGGAATTCAGCAATATTAACCTCCCTAAAAGAAATATTGAAGGGTTTTCTCTAAAAAGAAAAGAAGCAAGAATCTATTGGAAAGGAAAAATCACAATAGGAAAGGCAAATATATAAAACGATTGATGATCACTTAAATAAGCCAGTACATAGATTAAAAAACAATCAAAAAAAATTTTGTAAAAGCAATTGTAACTACAATTAACAGCAAAAGGATAAGCATGAACATGTAAAATAGAACATCAAAATCACAACATGTGGGGGAGGGAAGTAAAAAATGTACATCTGGGCTTCCCTGGTGGCGCAGTGGTTGAGAGTCCGCCTGCCGATGCAGGGGACACGGGTTCGTGCCCCGGTCTGGGAAGATCCCACATGCCGCGGAGCGGCTGGGCCCGTGAGCCATGGCCGCTGAGCCTGCGCGTCCGGAGCCTGTCCTCCGCAACGGGAGAGGCCACAACAGTGAGAGGCCCGCGTAACGCATAAAAAAAAAAAAAAAAAAAAATGTACATCTTTTAGAATGTGTGTGAACTTAAATGATTATCAGTTTATAGCAAGTAGATACAATTATGGGTCAACATATATGAATCCCACGGTAACCACAAATCAAAAATCAACAATAGATACACAAAAAAACAAAAAGAAAGGAACTCAGGCATACTAGAAAAGAAAATCATCAAACCACAAAAAGAAAAAGAAATGAACAAAGAACTACAAGAAAATGAGAAACAAGGAATTAAATGGTAATAAATACATACCTATCAATAATTACTTTAAATCTCAATGGACTAAATACTCCAAACAAAACAGCGTGGCTGACTGGATAAAAAAACAAGACCCTTCAATATGCTGCCTACAAGAGACTTCAGGGTGAGAAAATACACACAGAATGAAAGTGAGGGCATGGAGAAAGTTATTTTGTGCAAATGGAAATGACAGAAAGCAGGGCTAGCAATACTCGTATCAAAATACACTTTAAAACAAAGGCTATAATGAAAGACAAAGAAGGGCATTATATAATGATAAAGGGATCAATAGAAGAAGAGGACACTACACTCGTTAACATATATGTGCCCAATACAGGAGCACCTAAACATGTAAAGCAAATACTGACAGACATAAAGGAAGAAATTAACAATAGTACAATAAGAGTAGGAGACTTTAACGCCCCACTGACATCAACGGGCAGATCACTGAGACAGAAAATCAATAAAGCAATAGAGGTCCTAAATGACACAATAGACCAGTTGGACTTAATTGATATCTACAGGGCACTACGTTCAAAGAAAGCAGAATACACATTCTTTTCAGGTGCAAATGGAACGCTCTCCAGGATAGATCACATACTAAGTCACAAAACAAGCCTCAACAAATTTACGAGGATAGAAATTACTTCAAGTATGTTTTCTGACCACAAATGCACAAAGCTAGAAAACAACTACAGAAAGAAAAAGGGGGAAAGAACAAACACGTGGAGACTAAACAACATGCTATTAAAAAAAAAGTCAACAATGAAATCAAAGAGGAAATCAGAAAATACCTCAAGACAAATGAAAATGAAAACACAATTTTCCAAAATCTGTGGGATGCAGCAAAATCAGTTCATAGCAGTACTGACCACTCTCGAGAAATAAGAAAAATCTCAACTAAACAACCTAGCCTACCACATAAAAGAATTAGAAAAAGAAGAACAAACAAAGCCCAAAGTCAGAAGTAGGAAGGAAATAATAAAGATCAGAGAGGAAGTAAATAAAATAGAGATAAAAAAACCAAAAAGGTAAATGAAACCAAGAGCTGGGTGTTAAAAAGGATAATGAAACTGATAAACTTTTAGCCAGGTTCACAAAGAAGAAATAAGAGAGGACCCAAATAAAAAAAAATAAGAAATGAAAGAAGAGAGATAATAATGATATCACAGAGATTTAAAAAATCGTAAGAGAGGGCTTCCCTGGTGGCACAGCAGTTGAGAGTCTGCCTGCCGATGCAGGGGACACAGGTTCGTGCCCCGGTCCGGGAAGATCCCACATGCCACGGAGCGGCTGGGCCCGTGAGCCATGGCCGCTGAGCCTGCCCGTCCGGAGCTTGTGCTCCACAACGGGAGAGGCCACAACAGTCAGAGACCCGCCTACCGCAAAAAAAAAAAAAAAAAAAAAAAAAATCATAAGACAACACTGTGAACAGTTATATGCCAACAAATTGGACAACCTAGAAGAAATGGACAAATTTCTTGAAACATACAGCCTGCCAAGACAGAGTCAAGCAGAAACACAGTTTGAACAGACTGATCACTAGAAGTGAAATTGAATCTGTAATTAAAAAATATAAAACTTCCAGGAGGACCTTCAAGATGGCGGGGGAGTAGGACATGGAGATCACCTTCCTCCCCACAAATACATCTAAAATACATCTACACATGGAACAACTCCTACAGAACACCTACTGAACGCTGGCAGAAGACCTCAGACTTACAGAAAGGCAAGAAAATCTCCACGTAGCTGGGTAGGGTGAAAAAAAAAAAAAGAAAAAAAACAGAGACAAAAGAATAAGGACGGGACTTGCCCCTCTGGGAGGGAGCCGTGAAGGAGGAAAAGTTTCCACACGCTAGGAAGCCCATTCACTGGCGGAGATGGGGGGGTGGCGGGGTGGAAGCTTCGGAGCCATGGAAGACAGCGCAGCAACAGGGTTGCGGAGGGCAAAGGAGAGAGAATCCCGCACAGAGGATTGGTGCCAACCAGCACTCCCCAGCCTGAGATGCTTGTCTGTTCAGGGCAGGTGGGGGCTGGGCACTGAGGCTCAGGCTTCGGAGGTCAGACCCCAGGGAGAGGACTGGGGTTGGCTGCGTGAACACAGCCTGAAGGGGGCTAGTGCACCACAACTGAGGGAGTCTGGGAAAAAGCCTAGGCCTTCCTGAGAGGCAAGAGACCATTGTTGCAGGGTGCTCAAGGAGAGGGGCAATCCCACCATAGGAGCTTCTACCTACATGCACTCACAGACAGCAGGGCATCACCCATGCGAGCTGCAGCTGCTACCTAGGATCCCAGAGGCGGGTGCGACGGCTGCCGCCGCTGCCGCCGAGGGTCCTGGGAGCAAGTGCAGGTCACTGCCCACACCCTCCTGGGAGCCTGTGCTGCCCACCACTGCCAAGGGTCCCATTATCTGGGGCCAACTTCCCTGGGAGAATGCATGGCATGCCTCAGGCTGTAGCAACTTCCTGCTGGCCTCTGCCACTGCAGGCACTCCCCCCACACCCCAACTGTGACAGCTGTATCCCTCCCTCTCCCCGGCCTGAGTGAGCAAGTGAGCCCTAATCAGCCTCTGCTTTCACCCCTCTTGGCTGGGCAGGAACAGATGCCTGAGGGTGGCTGACAGGCAGAGGAAGGGCCAAAACCAAAGGTGAACTCCAGGGCCTGTGCGACCAAAGAAGAGAAAGGGAAATCTCTCCGTGCAGCCACAGGAGCAGCGGATTAAACCCCTGCAATTGGCTTGGTAAAACCTGAATCTGTGAAATATCTGAAGAGAAAACGAGTGTTCCCACAATCGAGACTGTGGACTTTGGGGGCAACTGTGGACTTTGGAGACAAGTACATGCAGGAGTAAGGCCAGATCAGAGTCTGAGCTGGCCCCACAGTGCCACAGCAGGTCCAGAGACCTACCTAGAAGTATTGGAGGACCATTGTTTGGGCGTGTGCAAGGAGAGGGGATTCAGAGCACCGCCTAAACGAGCTCCAGAGACGAGCGTGAGCCGCAGCTATCAGTGTGGACATGAGAGATGGGCATGAGATGCTAAGGCTGCTGCTGCAGCCACCAAGAAGCCTGTGTGCAAGCACAGGTCACTATCCACACCTCCTCTCCCGGGAGCCTGTGCAGCCCGCCACTGCCAGGGTCCCGGGATCCAGGAACAACTTTCCCAGGAGAACACACAGCGCGCCTCAGGCTGTTGCAATGTCACGCCGGCCTCTGCCACCACAGGTTTGCCCCGCATTCTGTACCCCTCCCTCCCCCTGGCCCGAGTGAGCCAGAGCCCCCTAATCAGCTGCTACTTTAACCCTAAACTGTCTGAGCGAAGAACAGACACCCTCAGGCGACCTACACGCAGACGTGGGGCCAAATCCAAAGCCAAACCCCAGGAGCCATGTAAAAAATAAGAGAAAGGGAAATTTCTCCCAGCAGCCTCAGGAGCAGTGGATTAAATCTTCACAATCAACTTGCATCTCTGGAATACCTGAATAGACAACGAATCATGCCAAAATTGAGGTAGTGGACCTTGGGAACAACTGCAGACTTGGAGTTTGCTTTCTGCATCTAATTTGTTTCTGGTTTTATGTTTATCTTAGTTTAGTATTTAGAGTTTATTACCATTGGTAGATATCTTTATTGATTTCGTTACTCTCTTCCTTTATATATATATATATTTTTTTTTCCTTTTTCTCCTTTTGTGAGTGTGTATGTGTATCCTTTGTGTGATTTTGTTTGTATAGCTTTGCTTTTACCATTTGTCCTAGGGTTCTGTCTGTCCGTTATTTTTTGCTTTTGTTTTTTTTTTTAGTATAGTTTTTAGGGCTTGATATCATTGGTGGATTTGTCTTCTTGGTTTGGCTGCTCTCTTCTTTCTTTCTTTCTTTTTTTAAAAAATTTTTAATATTTTTTTATTTTAATAACTTTATTTTATTTTTTTCTTTCTTTTCTCCTTCCTTCCTTTCTCTCTTTCTTTCTTTCTTTCCTTCTTTCTCTCTCTATCTTTCTTCCTCCCTCCCACCCTCCTTCCCTGCCTCCCTCCCTCTCTCCCTCTCTCTCTCTCTCTCTCTCTCTCTCTTTCTTTCTTTCTTTCTTTCTCCCTTTAATTCTGAGCCGTGTGGCTGACAGGGTCTTGGTGCTCCAGCCAAGTGTCAGGCCTGTGCCTCTGAGGTGGGAAAGCCGAGATCAGGACATTGGACCACCAGAGACCTCCCAGCTCCACGTAATATCAAACGGTGAAAGCTCTCCCAGAGATCTCCATCTCAAAGCTAAGAGCCAGCTCCATTCAACAACCAGCAAGCTACAGTGCTGGACACCCTACAACTAGCAAGGCAGGAACACAACCCCACCCATTAGCAGAGAGGCTGCCTAAAATCATAATAAGGTCACAGACACCCCAAAACACCACCGGACACGGTCCTGCCCACCAGAAAGACAAGATCCAGCCTCATCCACAAGAACACAGGCACCAGTCCCCCCCACCAGGAAGCCCGCACAACCCACTAAACCAACCTTAGCCACTGGGGGCGGACACCAAAAACAACGGGAACTACGAACCTGCAGCCTGCAAACACAGTAAGTTAAGCAAAATGAGAAGACAGAGATATACACAGCAGATGAAGGAGCAAGGTAAAAACCCACCAGACCAAACAAATGATGAGGAAATAGGCAGTCTACCTGAAAAAGAATTCAGAGTAATGATAGTAAAGATGATCCAAAATCTTGGAAATAGAATGGAGAAAATACAAGAAACGTTTAACAAGGACCTAGAAGAATTAAAGCGCAAAGAAACAATGATGAACAACACAATAAATGAAATACAAAATTCTCTAGAAGGAATCAATAGCAGAATAACTGAGGCAGAAGAACAGATAAGTGACCTGGAAGATAAAATAGTGGAAATAACTACCACAGAGCAGAATAAAGAAACAAGAATGAAAAGAATTGAGCTCCCAGCCCCGCCCACCCCGGCGGGTGAGCAGACAAGCCTCACGGGCTGATGTTGAACTATCCTTGCGTCTCTGGAATAAACCCCACTTGATCATGACTTCTTTAGAACTACAAGCTCCTGAACTGCTTTGGTCCACTGATCTTCTTTCTAAGTTACAAGAGAAGACAGCTTTGCCAAATCTTTTATTTCAAAACATTGAACTTCTGTTTTCCACCTTCCAAGGGTTTCCAGAAAGGAAGCAAAACCACAGACTTGTCAACTGTCAGAGAGTTTAGATACTTCAAGTTCTGAAAGTGAAGCAGAGAGTGAACCAGAACAAGTTTCTGGTTACAACAGACTACTTGCCACATTAAAGGATGTTTCCAAGGAAGATGAGGAGGAGGAAGAGGAAGAAGACCATGTTATAGATGAGACAGAAATGAATCTTGAAGATGGCGATAGTGACATCAGTGTGGAGGAAGAGACGGCAGTAGCATCTACTGACATGCAGAAGAATGCGGCCTTACCTGCTGACCCTAAGGGAAAAGATGGGCACGGGCCACCTGGCACATCAGAGGAATCCCCAGAGGAGTTGACAGACGCAAAACATGAGTCACTCTTCAGCCTAGAAACCAACTTTCTCGAGGAGGAAAGAGAAGGCAACTGTTCTCTGAAAGCATTACAAGATCCATTTGCACAACATGTAAACAAAGAACTGAAAGAAAAAGAGATCCAGGCTGTTGCCACAAATCCCAAAACTACCCACCAGCTAAAATGGCCCGTCCTGGGCCAGCGTGTCTTTTCATGCAGGTTTCGACAGTTGGAAACCGGAAACCTTTAAACCCCCAAAGGACATTGACTTAAAGTCACTTCATCTCCAGAAGCCTCTGGAATCCACCTGGATCAAGACCAACAGCCAGTTCCTCTCTGGTCCCCCAAATTCAAGTAGCCCCTTCACACCCCTCCAGAAAGAGCCCTTCTTAATTATGAATTCTTACCGGGACCTCTTCTACCCAGAAAGGACTGCCCTGAAGAATGGGGAAGAGATCCGCCACGTGTACTGCCTGCATGTGATAAATCACGTCCTCAAAGCCAATGCCCAGGTGCTTACCAACAACAGCAGATGCCGAAGCCAGAAACTTGGGGTGGGTGATGATGATGACTTCAGGGACCAAGGGCTAACGAGGCCCAAGGTGCTGACAGTGGTGCCATTCCGGGAAGCTGCTTTGCGGGTGGTACAGCTCTTTATCAGTCTTCTTGAGGGCGACAGCAAGAAGAAAATAATTGTAAGCAACAAAAAGAGGTTTAATGGAGAGTATGGCTCAGATCCCGAGGAGAGACCACCCAACCTGAAGAGGCCTGAGGATTGTGAAGCTGTATTTGTCGGCAACATCGATGACCACTTCAGGACTGGAGTGGCAATACTGCAGAGAAGCATCCGACTTTATGCCCCCTTCTATTCGTCAGACATCCTCATTGCCTCCCCTCTGGGCTTGAGGACCATCATTGGTGGAGAAGGAGAGAAGAAGAGAGAGTTTGACTTTCTGTCTTCTATTGAGCTTCTCATCATTGATCAAGCTGACATTTCCCTGATGCAGAACTGGGAGCATGTCTTGCATTTGATGAACCACATGGACCTACTGCCCTTGGACTCACATGGGGTGGACTTTTCTCGAGTGCGCATGTGGAGCCTCAATAATTGGTCCAAGTACTATCGTCAGACGCTGCTGTCTGGGGCCCTGCAGGATGCCCAGATCAACTCTGTGTTCATCAAATACTGCGTCAATGTGCAAGGCCAGGTGGCTGTGAGGAACGTCCCGATGACAGGCTGCATCAGTCATGTCCTGGTGCAGCTCCCACATGTCTTCCAGAGGATGGAAGCTGAAAACCTAGCTTCAGTGATTGATGCCAGGTTTAACTTTTTTGTCAACAAGATTTTGCCTCAGTATCGTGATGCAGTCATGTCTCACACGCTTATCTACGTCCCCTCCTACTTTGACTTTGTGCATCTCCGAAATTACTTCAAGAAGGAGGAACTGAACTTCACTCATATCTGCGAGTACGCCCAGAAGTCTGGTGTCTCCAGGGCCAGAGACTTCTTCCTTCAAGGAGAGAAGCAGTTCCTGCTCCTCACAGAGCGCTTCCATTTCTACAAAAGATACACAATAACAGGCATCAGGAACCTGATTTTCTATGAACTGCCAACATATCCCCACTTCTACAGTGAAGTCTGTAACGTGCTGCAAGCCACCACCCGAGGAGAGGAAGCTGCCTGGACCTGCACTGTCCTCTACTCCAAGTACGATGCCCAGAGGTTGGCTGCTGTGGCCGGGGTGGAGCGGGCTGCACAGATGCTGCAGTCCAAGAAGAACGTCCACCTCTTCATTACTGGAGAGAGATGAGAATTGGTTGGACAGGAAATGGTGTTTGCTGTGATATGTCATGCTTGGTTCTGTGTCACTTGGACCTGATTCTGATCACTTACACAAAGAAGGGCTGCAACAAGGAAGGAGCACCAGGCAGGTTCTTATCAGATACTTCTTTCTTTTCAGATCATATATACCTGAAAAGTTCAGTGTAAACCAGATTTTGGTAAAACCCATCTTTCAGAGGTCAGGGGAGAGCTCATGGGACTCTGAGAAGTTGATAGAAGGAATCCTCTACTTGTGAATTTTTTTGGACGCCATAAATTCTTTTGTTGTGACTTCACCTCTAATTTATTACACTTGGTAAATTCTTTAAAAAAAAAGAATGAAAAGAATTGACTCAATCTACACTACCAGCTCTGTAGGGGTAGTGTGAAAGCAGCATAGACAATATGTAAACAAATGAGTGTGGCTGTGTTTCAATAAAACTTTATTTATAAAAACTGGTGGTGGGCCAGATTCGGCCTGTGGGTTCTAGTTTGCTGATCCCTGATATAAAGAGCTCCTAAAAATTGAGAAACGTGGGCCTAAAAACCTCATTTTAAAAATGTGGGAGCAACCTAAATGTCCATTGACAGATGAATGGATAAAGAAGATGTGGTACATATATACAATAGAATACTACTCAGCCATCAAAAAGAATGAGATGATGCCATTTTCAACAACAGCGATGCAACTAGAGATTATCATACAAAGTGCAGTAAGTCAGAGAGAGAAAGACAAGCACCACATGATATCACTTATATATGAAATCTAAAACATGACACGAATGCATCTACGAAACAGAAACACATTCACAGACGTAGAAAACAGACTTGTGGTTTCCAAGGGGGATGGAGGGTGGGGGAGGGATGGAGTAGAACGTTGGGGTTAGCATATGCAAGCTATTATATATGGAATGGATAAACAATGGAAAAAATATTTAAAAAAGAATGTATGTATATGTATAACTGAATCACTGCTGTACAGCAGAAATTAACACAACATTGTGAATCAACTATACTTTAATAAAAAACAAATTTAAAAAATGGGAAGACATGAACAGGTAATTCACAAAAAGAGAAAGAGATGTACGATGGCCACCAAATATATTTTTAAAGTTCTAGCTTACTTACAATTAGCAAAATGCACATTAAAATAACACCGAGATGCCATGTCTCACCTATCAGACTGGTAAAAATTAAAAGTGTGACAATATATTATGTTGGTGAGGCTGTCGGGAGAAAAGCACTCTAGTATATTTCTGTTGGGAACACAAACTGGTTCGATCTTTCTGGCGAGGAATTGGGTAATATCTAACTAAACTACATTTGTTCTTACCTCTTGAGTCAGCAATCCTACATCTAGAAATCCACCTTAAAGATCTCCAACAAAAGGAAGACTATGAATGGATATGGAGTGATTTCATATCGTTAAATGAAGAAAGTGAAGCTTTAAAGAGTGTCTAGAAAGAAGGGGATATAAGAAGACATACATGTCCTTGCAAAAGAAATACAGGAGGATACACTTGAAACTAAAGAGCTCACTTACCCACAGGGGATGGGTGGGAAAGGGACAGGATAGTAGGGACAAGGAGATAAGTGACGCTTCTCTGAATATACCTTTTTGTGTAGCTTTGACTCATGAAACCATACGGTTTCACATCCTCCAAAAAAATTAACTACAATGTGGGGTGAACCCTAAATGACATATAAGCTAACAAATGAACATACCTATATTAAAAATGAATAGTATAACGGCACTGAAGAGGATGGGAAAGGAAAGAAATTAGCCTAAGTATTTCAGTTATCAGTAGAGGGCATAGAAAGACACTGGAGGAGGAAGAGACTTCTCTTCCTAGTTCTGGTGTGCTGCTCTCACCAAGTTCCTGCAGCACCCATGGCTTCTGCAGTGCATCCCTAGGTGGACAGCAGCACCCAGCGGCCATAAGCATGTGGCACATCCCATAAACGTCTTCCTCCATCATCCCAGAGGGCAGACTTCCATCAAGCCCTGCCAACGAGCTCAGCAAACTTCTCTGCCATCCAATGGGTCTTGGTCGTGCCCTTTCCAATTAGATCAAGTTCTAAGCCGGGGTGGAGAGATGGGGAGTGGCCTCTTTCTCAGGTGCTTTATCTCAGCACTAGGGATAAAGGCTACTCCCTATATTTGCTATTCTTTGGAGTGCTCTTTACCTCTTAGTAGCCAATCTCCCATTACTCCAATTCCCTGTTATAGTTAATTACTTATATTAAACATGCTCTCTTCAAACTCCTGTGTGATTTCTGTCTCTTGATTGGGCTCTAAGAATAAACTAGGTGACACTGGAGTGTTCTGACTAGTCAGTGAGCATATTTAGTGCCCAGATCCTGTTTCTCAATACCATTCTCCAATAAAAGGAGTTAGGGCTTCTTGGAGAAGTGGTTGAGTCCAGGGCTGGAGCAGGGAAACTACAAGATGAACCTGAAACATCTTGTGGTGCCAAAAAGTAAGAACGTACTCAAAAAAGGCAGGGCGTGTCAAAAAGATACAGAAGCCAACCCAGAGGAGCTCCTAATGGCCAAAGCTAGAAATCTGAGCAACAAAACATAAACAATAGTATTGGATTATAACCCACGAAATAAAAATGAATATCCGTAAGTCCATACTGATATAAATACATGATTGAATAAATTAATAAATGGGAGAGATGAGACAGATAACTTGGAGAATTTCAAATAATGTGTGTAGATATTTCCCCGTCCAGGAAGTAGTGGTTAACATCCTCTCCCCATCCCTGGGTGTGCTTAGTGACTTGCTTCCTAAGAGTGGAGTATAGAAAGGGGGTGGGGAGTAACTTTATAGTGGAGAAAGCTGGCAAACCTCTGCCAAGGCAGTGATCAAGGTTAACATTATTGGGGATAAGTCAGGTTCATAGCATGTACCCCTGATATGAAGTGATGAGAATGGCACTTCACTTCTGTGGTATTCTTCCCAAAATCTCAAACCCTAGTCTGGTAATGAGAAAAGTGTCAGATAAAACCAACTGAAGAATGTTCTATCAATCACTTGACCAGTACTCCTAAAAACTGTCAAGGTCATCACAAACAAGGAAAGCTTGAGAAACTCACAGTCTAGGGGAAGCCAAAGAGACATGATGAATAAATGTAATGTGGTGTCCTGGATGAGATCCTGCAACAGAAAAAAAAAAAAAAAACGTTAGTTTAAAACCAAAGAAATGCAAATAAAGTGTGTAGTTTAGTTAACAGTAATGTACCAATGTTGGTTCCTTTGTTGTGACAAACATACCATAGCAATGTAGGATGTCAACGATAGGGAAAACTATCTTTGAGACTTTTCTATAAATCGAAAGCTATTCTAGATTTTTTAAAGTTTATTTAAACAATAAAAAAAGGACACATTAGCCAACCTGAAGGAGCTCCCAATGGTCACAGCTGGGACAATGTGATCAACACGATCAATAATGCTAGTTCAGTAGCTCCCCCCTTATCCATGGGGGATATGTTCCAAGATCCCCAATGGATGCCTGAAACCCCATATTGTACCGAACCTTATACATACTATTTTTCCCTATACAAATACATGCCTATGATAAAGTTTAATTTATAAATTAGGCACAGTAGAGAACAGCCAAACTGCCAGCATCACTACTCCTGCACTTTGGGGCCATTATTAAGTAAAATAATGGTTACTTGAACACAATCACTGCTATATTGCAACAAACGGGTGGGATACACTGGATGAAGGGATGATTCACAGCCCCAGGCAGGACGAAGCGGGATGGCGGGAGATTTAATCACACCACTCAGAATGGCACACAATTTTAAAACTTATAAATTGTTGGTTTCTGGAATTTTCCATTTAATATTTTTGGACCACATTGGACCATGGGTAACTGAAACTGCGGAAAACTAAACTGCGGATAAGGAGGGGCTACTGTATTGGAGGATAACCCAGAGAATAAAATAAATATCCATGAGTCCATACTGATATAAATTAAAAAGTGAATAAAAAGACAATAAATAAGTGAGAGGGGAGGGACAGCTCTTTCTTAGAGAATAATCCCAATTAATAAATGTAGAAGGAATGAAGGAAATACAAAACCACTATTGGGCAAACACCACGGTAATAATTGTTGTAGGCAAGATCCACTGATAAATGCTAAAATTAGTGGGCAAAAGATTGAATAGAAACAGAATATTCGCATAGTCTCAAAGTATCTTCCCCAAGGTATTTATTAAGTACAATGCGAAAAATAGAAACTTTACAATGGAGAAACCAGCAGATATTACCTTAACCAAGTGATCAAGGTTAACATCGACATCACGTACCTCCTCAAGAAGTGCACTGAGGACATTTCTGTGGCATTCTTGCTAAAATGCAAAACCACAATCTAATCATGAGAAGATAACAGACAAACCTAAGTTGAGAGACATTCTACAAAATACCTGAACTGTACCTTTCAAAAGTGTCAAGGTCATTAAAGACAAGGATAGACAGAGGAGCAGTCAAAGGTTGGAGAAGATCTTGAAACAAAAAGAACACTAGTGGGAAAAATGGTGAAATTTGAATTAGGTCTATAGCTTATTTAACAGTATTGAGCTGGGGGAAAGCAGCTCTGGTGGGGATCAACTGAGCATGTGCACAGAGCCAGTGAGGACTGAAGGGCCTGTGCGGGGCATCAGGGGGTAGCGTCTCCCTGACTGGGGCCTGTGGTCACCTCCACCCAGACCTCGCTCGCAGACACCCTGCAGGGAGCTGCCTCCCCCTCCTCTAGGCTGTGGGGCTGACCCTCCCATCTCACCTTTCCTCCATCGGCTGCATCACATTTTCCACTGAAACAGGAAGGGCTCTGGATGTGGGACACCAGCCACGTGGTGTTCATGCAGCAGGAAGATGGTGACCTGTCTCAGGGACACCAAGTCTGGAATTTGCCTCTGCCCTGAGGCCCTGGTGATCAATATCAGGTACCTCATTTAATTTTCACTGCAACCTTGTCAGCTACCTGACAATGATCATCATTAGGACCATTTGACAGTAGAAGCAGCTGAAGCACAGTGAGGTGAAGTCGGTTGCCCAAGGTCACACTGCTAGCAAGTAGAAGGACCAGGAAATACTTGAGCCAAGTTCTGCTGACTCCAAAGTGCCCATACTCAGTCATTCTGCGATTGTTTTTTTTTTTTTGGCCGTGCCACGCGGCATGTGGGATCTTCCCCAACCAGGGATCAAACCCACGCCCTCTACATTGGGAGCGTGGAGTCTTAACCACTGCACCACCAGGGAAGTCCCTGTCACTCTGCGATTCTGAACCCCAAGCAGGGTTGGCTCCCAATAAACAATATTCCTATTTTCCATTGTCTTCAAAGTGCTCAGGCTGACGGGAGACAACATCTTGTGTGCATAAACTGAGCTTCTGCATGTTTCAGTGCACATCCAGGGCAACCTACCTGGTCCTCCCTCTTCTGACAGAGATGAAAACTCAAACTCACCCTCCCCACCCACTTCTTAGACACTGAAAACCAGGTGTGCACCAGGTCCTCCAGTGATTGACGAACTCAGGAAAGTTGATCTCTGGTCACGTGAGGTCCCAAATCCCTGGGACCATGCCCCTGATTCCTCTGGCTGCCAATCATTTACTGACCAGCAGAAGCCATCTATGGTTGGACTACAGGGACTGCCAGAGGATACTTCAAAGTCTTCCGGTCACTGGCATGGCCCATGCTCCTCATATCATTAATCCATGATGACCACAGGAACCTCGAATAATGCCCAACATGGGCACACCAGTGCCACACCCCCAGCCGGCTTCCAATCATCCGTCTTCCTAGACTGCCAGTTACTGACCCGCATAGTTTCCAAAACTGACTTACGGAGCAGCTAAACACTGACCATTCCTGAAAGATGTTATGGCTTTCATTCCAGAAGTCCCTCACAAAGCCACTGACCCTCCAGTCCCTAATTGCCTGGCTCTACATCCCCATAAACTTAGTGGCCTAAAAAAAACACACATTTATTATCCCATAGTTCATATGAGTCTGGAATCTGGGCACAGCTTAGCTTGGTCCTCTTTTAGGGTCTCTCATGAGGCTGCATTCAAGGTCTCAGCTAGGCTTGGGGACTCATCTGATGGCTCAACTGGGGAAGGATCCGCTTCCAAGTTCACTTATATGGTTGTTTACAGGATTCAGTTCATTTGGGCTGTTGGACTGAGAGCCTCAGTTTCGTACCCACTGTTGGTGAAAGGCCACCCTCAGTTCCCTGCTGTACGGGCCTCCCCAACACGGCAAGTTGGTTCACTAAATCCAACAAGGGAGACAGCCTGTTAGCAAGATAGAAGCTACAATCTCTTGTAATCTAACCATGAAGGCGGCATCTCCTCAGTGTTAAAGGTATGCTATTGATTAGAAGCAAATTACTCAAATGGAGGGAATTACACAAGGCCATGAATACCAGGAGGCAAGGATCATTGGGAGCCATTTTAGAAGCTACTTCCCATAGACCATGGAGAAATAAACAGCTTCAGACATTAAATAATATGAACACTATTCTACCAATTTACTCTATTTGAGGAAAACACTAAAGGAAGTATTCTAAATAAATGAATACTAAATCAGAAGATAGATCTCAAAATAACAGAGCAAGACAATGGTTAGCAATGACTGTTGTGGTAAAATACACACCCTCAAGTACACATTCATATAGCTATAGTTAAATTATGACAAATAAAGTGACTGGGGACTTTGAATAAAAATGTTAAGTAAGTTTTCTTGAAGCAGAATTGACTTAACCTAAGAAAAATACAGTCTTCATAAAAGCAGTTTAAATGTTTCTAGGAAAATCTGGAAATAATACTGTTCACATTGATGAGGCAGATATGGAGGATAGAGTATCTTCCTCTACCAAGAAAGGTTAATTATATTCTGATCAAATAACAGAAAAAACATAAATCATGCCTGTTAGAGAGAACCAAATATATAACCAGACAATTAGTAAACATAAAAATTACCAAACTAATGAGGTATGGGGGGGGAGAAAACTGAACAGAAATGTCATAAAGGTGTTAGGAAGGAGAAAAGAATGAAAGTTATATTTAGGAAGTAGTAAAATTGATAGTAAGCATAATATAATACAAAAAAATAAGGTTATCATCATTATACAAATTTAAATGGACTGAATCTCAAGACACAAATGTGGGATTAGAGCAAAAAATACTCTTATATGCAGTTAAAAGAAGTATATCTTAAACAAAGAGGAAAATGCAAAATAAAGGTTTAGGCAAAGACACACCAGATTAGTGGCAGCAAAATAAAAGCAGCAGTGATGATGTACTTACCAAAGTAAATTCAAGGTCAAAAGGACTCAACAAGCAAAACAAAGAAAACACATAGTGGCATTGTGAAAAATGGCCAAAGATATATATTTTAGGATCCCCCCATCCCCTGCCAAAAACAGAACTATAAGGAGAAATTTGTTTTAAAATATAACATTTATTCTCTCTTTTGATAATATAACAGATGGAGTAGACAAAAAGACAAAAAATCAGAGTAAAGAAATGTTAATCCTCAAACTAGATTGAAAAGTCCTAATGAGTAATCTGTACCTAACCGAGAATATAGTTTCTTCTCTTATATCCATGAAAGTTTTACAAAATTCAGTTGAGTAATCTGGCCCACAGAGAAAATCTTGAGTAATGTTTACAAGTTCAGATTCAACAGGCTACATTCTCTGATCACAGTAAAACCATAATTACAAAAAAAGAAAGAAAAGATAACCAAACTACTTTAACCAGTTAGAAACTAAGAAACGTTCCTCAATAGCTAGGATCAAAGTGAGAAATCAATTCTGAAGTTGCACCTTTCATACCAGAGTTTATGAGACACAGCTACATTTAGAAAAAAGTGTATAGTCTCAAATCCTTTACTATTAAAAAAAAGACTGGGAAACCAAAAAATAATCGTTAGGAATTTGACTCAAGAAGGTAGAGAAAGAACAAAATGAAGCAAACACATAGAAAAATGAAACACAAAACAAAAAAATCAAGGTGGCAGTTAATAAAAGCTTAAGTACATAAAGCTTAAGTAAAGTACATAAATATAAATTTAGGGAGTATAAATAAAACAAAAGGGTAAGCCTTTCTAATAATTGACTATATGGCTTAGCTCCTGGAAAATCTGATGAAGTTTAAAAGAAAAAAAGTACAATACTAGTAATAAAAAAGGAGATATTGCACCAGATACGTAGTGCATTAGAGAACTAATATACTAGTTATCGTGGAATATGAGGTTTAAGTCTAGAGCAACATACTTAAACATTTAGGTGAAATATGTGAGTCCCCGGGGAAAAGTGTAACAGTGAAAATTAATGAAAATATCCCTAAGGGGCCCGTGAATATAAAAAGAATAGGAAGAGTAGTTCAAGTCCATCATTTGAGACATACCAGTACCCACAGGCAGCACTGCTTGACACACCTCTACTGGCACAGGAGGCCTGGCTGGGGCTGGCAAAGGCAGATGTGGCAGAGGTCCCAGTCCTCTTCCGGCAACCCTATAGGCTTGAAATGGGCAGAGCCAGCTGGAAAGGGCAGACCCAGAGCAGGGTAGTGGGAGGAGGAGGACAGGACAGGATGGGCAGGTTTGCGGGGGAGACAGATAGACCAGGACTCGACTGGCAGGGGCCAAGGCTGACAGAAAAGGCTGGGACCTCGTGGTATGGTAAAGGGTGGACCAAGGTCGGTGGGGGCAGGGACATAATTGCTATGACACCCTGGACTCTCCTCAGTGTCCCAAAGTGGAATCACCAAGGAGGACTATCCCACACTCACCTATTCCCTCCATTGCAACGTTTCCCCAGCACCTCTGGCCTGGGGAATATTAACAATTATACAGAAGTTGGTCAAGGTACACTAATCAGGTGCCAACTACATATTTGATGGACTGGGATGGGGGACTTAGGAGAACAAGAGTCACTGGCATTCCCTTCATAAGATCACATCTCCGTTGACAGAAGAGGATGCACCGAGCACAGTGGGCATCACAGGCACCCCCAAATGTGCACTGTAGCCCACCCCCCAAGTAAAGCTGCACTGTCACCCACCACCACTGGAGGTTCGGAATTGGGTTTGTGGCCAGAGAGAACGGCTTAGGGGCCACCAGAGGATATTAAAATCTCTTGTTCTAAAGTTTTTAAACAAAACTCAGGATGGTGGGAGATGAGGGTAGGGCAGATCTCCTGACCGCACCCAGATTCAGGAAAGAAAGAGACGGGGGATACAGGAACGGACAGAAAGAGGGAGATTTTGAGGACCACCCCACCTCAAGGAGGCGTAGACCGAGACAGGAGACTAAATGGGGAGCAGAGAAGCACAGAGAAACTCTGAGATGCCCTGAGAAATATATTAGAGCAACAGGTGTGTGAGGAATTCGTAGAGTGTCTCCCTTGCACAGGGTGTTGAGTACAGGACCTCAGCTGAGCAGAGCTCAGCTGTCTACTCTGGAGCGTAGGTCAGTGGTGAGCGGGTCATGCTGGATTGTCTGATGAAGCATCAGGGCCAGCAGCCCTGCCCGATTCTTCATGGCTGTGCGCACCTTGTGCTCCTGCTCAACCAGCTCTTCCAGCTTGAGCAACTGTGGGGGGCAAGCATGAGAAGGGGCTTCTAGGATTCCATCCCGCCTCTCAGCCCCTAAGGGGCATACCATGTAACGTACCATGTAACGTACGTACCATGCGCACGCGCTCTAGGTCCACCTCGGCACGTCTCAGCTTCTCCCAGCAGTAGTGGTGACTGCACAAGCGTTTGGGGAGGCAACAGAAATTATCGGTGGGCTCAAAGACGTTTTTCACTAGTGGGCAACCGCACACTTCTTCATCCGGTACCTGTGGGGAAGAATGAAAGATGATGAGGTACGTGAAGGGTGGCAAATGGAGGGTGATCAGGCAGGCAGGATGCAAGGAAGAGGGGAAGAGAGGGCAGGCAGGCAGGAAGGAGAGGAATGCGGAGTGGTGACCTAGCAGGGGCGAAGAGAGGAATTCAGTGATTAGGTAAAGAAGAGGGGGCCAAAGGGGGATGATCAATCATGGAGAATGGAGGAAGAAGTTAAGCAGGGATGTAGGAATGGAGGTGATCAGGCAGGAAGGACGGAAGAACAGAAAGAGATCAAACAGGAAGGAGAGGAAGGATGGAGGGGAGGTCTGACAGGGAGAAGTAGATGAATGAGGGTTGGTAAAGCATGGGGGAGGTGAGGAATAAGGCTGGGAGGGTGAAAGGGATGGGGGCTGATCAAACAGGGAAGAAGAAGGGATTTAGGAGATGACAAGCAGTGAGAAGGCGATTGGGGAAGTGAGGCAGGGAGAATAAGAATGGAAGGAAGTCAGCAAGTGAGAAGAGAGGAATTGAGGGTAACCATGCAGGGAGAGAGGGGGGATTGTGGGGTGGTCAGGCAGGGGCTAGGAAAAGAAGGGAGATGAGCAAGCAAGGAGAAGGGAAGAATGGGGAATGGTTGTGCAGTGAGGAGCAGAGGAACGGAGGCTGGTCAGGCAGAGGGAGAGAGAAATGTTGGCCTGCGGGGTCAGGCAAGGAGATTATGAATAAATAAACAGGCAGAGAGAAAAGTAAAACTAGAAAGTGATTGGGCAGTGAGAAGGGGGATGTAGGGGAGGTCAGGAAAGGAGGAGGGGATACATAGGGATTGGCCAGGAGGTAAGAAGGCAGTCACGCAGAAGGAAGAAGGAATAGGAGGCAATCAAGCACTGGAGGACGAGAGGAAGGTGGTCAGGTAGGGAGAAGGGGAGGAATGGAGGGCGATGAGGTAGAGAAAGAAAAGTCTCACCTTGGGGTCCTTCGAGTGCTCAGGGCATAGCACCTGGAGTCGCTTACAGTAGCTCTTACTCCATGGGTCGTAAACATCACAGAAGAGCCTTGTGGCTCTGGGGACAGGTGAAAGTGAGGTGCTAAGGGTCAGGAGGAGGGTGGTCCCGCCCTGAACCCTGCCCACACTTTGTCCCCAACCCCACCTACACCCTGCCGCTAATCTGCCCACCTCTGTCTCTGAGCCTACCCACATCCTGCCCTTGATCTTGCCCACCCTGCTCCTGACCTCGTCCACATCGTGCCTTTGACCCTGAGTAGCACTCACACTCACCCCTCAATGCGAGTGGGGTACATGGACGTGAAGGGCGATTTGCGCTCATACTGGGGAAAAAAGAGTACACATGGGAGGAACGATAGACACACACTGCGTGACCTCCCATGAAAAAGCCCCAAACAACACATTTGCTCCCTGTGGACCCTACGCTCCTGTCTGCTCAGCCATGTCCCCCCCTCACCAGTGGCTGATGCCCAAATCTTGGCCCCTTTACTGGGGATGGAAGAAAAGCACAAATGGGTAGAGCCATGGATGTGTGTTGTATTCTCTTCTACAACAAATACCCGGGCACCAAACCTGCCCCCCTCCTCATGGACCCCACCCAGCCAAAAACATCCTTGCCCCATCTTCCCCCAGCCAATGCTCCAACCTTGGCGAAGCAGTGCTCCATGTGGCGCAGGGCAACCTGCATTTTGATGGGTTGCCCGCAGGAGACACAGAAGATCTGCAGGTTGACGCTGTTCCTGCCACGTTTGTCACTCTGCATAGGACAGTAGAAGGGCCAGTAAAGCAGTGCAGGGTGGGGACGGCAGGGCAAGATATCAGGCACCTTTCTGCTCCACCCCACGCATTCCCACTCACCTCTTCATCTTTGCACACAGGCTGCTGCTTGCCACGCTGAATGATGGCCTCAAGTTCATGGAAATGGCACTCTATGTCCTTCAGGCGGGTGTGGGTGTCCTGCTGTTCACGGTGGATGCGCTCGAGCATTTTCTTGCCATGCTCCTCAGCAACGCAAGGGCTCTTCTGCCACTGCTGGATGCGCTTGGGCAGGATCGCATAGATGCGGCTGGAAGGGGAGACAGCAAGAATGGAATGCGTATGTGGGGACATCAAAATAAGAAGAAATGGATGAGTGACCGAATGGTGGATGTTTAGGATAATGAATGGTAGATGAGTGAATGTTGGTGAATGCGTGCTTGGATGGTGGATGGTTGGGTGGATGGCTAGACAGCTGGGTGGGTAAGTGACTGTTGAGGGTGAATGAGTGGGTTGGTGGATAGAACGTGGATGGGTGGTTCAGCGGGTCGGTGGATGTAAGGGTGGATGGACAGGTGGGTGAGTGGACGAGTGGTGGAGGATACATAGGTAGCGGGGTAGATGGACTTACAGCTGGCATAGATCATGCCCTACTTTATTCCCTGTTGCTTAACCTCCAGGTGCACTCACTCAGCTGCCAGCTTCATGCCACAGTCGTCCGAGCAGTACTTGGAGCCTGGCCGGGTGGGGTGCACACAGCCAGGTCCCAGGCACTGCCGCAGTGAGGCTGGGTGCTCGGCATCTGACTGCTCTGGGTCTTCTGACTTTTCCATGAGCTTCTGCTGCTTCTCCTTCTGTGAGACAAGAGTGGTCAAAGCAGGGGCAGGGGAATCAGTGTCAGCCCCCTAACCCTGTACTACTACCTTGCATTCTGCCCCCAACCTCTGCCTCCATGCCCCCCATTCCACCATTTCTGTCATCTTCCACTCCACTTTTTTCTTCAAATTCTTCCTTTTCTTCGTATCCATTGCCTGCTTCTGCAGTGCAGAATCTAGGAATGGGAAGTCCTCAGTGTCATTCATCCAGGGCTGTAGGCTAGAAAAATGCTGACAGGTCTCCCCAATTTGTTTCTTAAATGATCGCTGGACACTCCGTGCCTCCTCTCTCTTCATTGCTGAGCCTCCCTGCCTTCAATGTCCTTATCCTTCCACGCAGGGGCCCTGCCATACACTCATCAGGCTTTGACTGTCAAGAATCTCGTATATAAAAGTCCTGGTATAAGCTTCAGTACTGAGGCAGGTCCTTTTCAGACAACAGCTGGTGTATGGCCTCCTTTACTGCCCATGGCATTGCCCCCACCTGGTACTTCTGGGACAGCTCAGACTTCTGTAGTTGAGGCAGGTGTGATCGAGTGAGCAGTTGTCAGGGGGACTATGGCAAAGTCTCTGAGAGTATCCCAGTTAAGAACTGACGGGCAGACCCTCGCACCAGCTCCATTCCCCCAACCACCCTGTGTCCTAGATTCACCAGAGACCAGGGATTATAAGTAGCGCTCCTGTGCTGATGGAAGGAGGCCTCTGGGTCAGCACTAAGTGGGTGGGGATGGGCTCACCCTGCCCCAACACTCCTGGCCTCACCCTCTGGCCACTGTGGCTGGGGCCCACAGCACCTGCCTGGATACACTAGGTCTTGCCTGCCTGGGAATGACTGGCACCACCTGGCCCTGCTTGCCCACCTTATCCAGACACACTTGGCTAGTCCATCTGGCTGCATCTTGCCCAGTCGAATTCATAAGGCCCTGCATATCCACCCAGAAAAGCTAGACTCCACCTCCTTACACTTAGAGGGCTCAGCCTGCCTTGTCCACCCTCCAGGACACACCTGCTACCCTGCTTGCCCTACACCATGGTCCCAGACAAGCCTCCTCTGCCCAGCCGGCCCAGCCCCTCAGACATGCTCCGCCCACCTTTCTGTCCCGCCCACTCTGCCTAGTCTCTCCAGGCTCCACGTGCCTGACTCTGCCTTCTTGGACACACTCTGTCTTGCCTTAAGGCTCCCAGCCCTGTGGGTCCCATGCGCTGCCAGGCCCTGCCCGCCTCCCAGACTCTCAGCCTCATATACCCCTCCCCACTTCCTGTACGTACTCTGTTCTGCCTTACCTCTCACGTGCTGAGCCATGCCAAGCCCTGCCCCCTCCCCCACTTGCACGTGCCACGCTGTGCGCTGTCTGCCCTGACTCACTCACCTAGAATAATTTGACAATCTTTATTCTGAAAACTACTCCTACCTGAACCCAGTAACGCCTACTAAAATATATAAATATACAAATGTTTTTAAATGTTTGTGTGCATTTGCACACACACGCAAATCATTACTCTCAAAGATTAAAAGAGCAAGCACACACACAGAGAATACACACGTTTTGGTTAAGACAGTTATCAACCAGAGAACACATACTAGTTTCGAGCTACAGATGCAATATTAATAAAAACTCACCCTGGCCTTAGTCTTAAAGGAAGTCTGAACACTTTCCAATGAATAAGCATCACACAGGGCACAGATAAGTTGCGTTAGAAACAAAAGCCTTAACTTGGTGGCCTCTCCCATTGCGGAGCACAGGCTCCGGACGCGCAGGCCCAGCGGCCATGGCTCACGGGCCCAGCCGCTCCGTGGCATCTGGGACCCCCCGGACCGGGGCCCGAACCCGTGTCCCCTGCATCGGCAGGCGGACTCTCAACCACTGCACCAGAAGGGAAGGCCAAGCCTTAACTTTTGAAAATTGAAAAGGCATTTCTAAACTCTTGGTAAAAAAAATAATAATAACGGAAATTAGAAAATACTTAGAACTTAACGAAAACGAAAACAATACATACCCAACTGTGGTCTCAGCTGACAATATAAGAAGACAGAAAATAATGATCTGAGCGCTCAACTCAAATTCGAACAAGTCCCCATACTGACTCCAAAGACACCCATTATTAACCCCCAAATCCCCTTGGACGACCCCTCACCCACCCCTCCAAGTCCGTCTTCAAAGCCCTCACAAGATACCTCAGCGCCCGGTAGGCGCTACACGGAGGAGAGCTTCAAGGCAGCTGAAGTAAAAACGGCAGCAAAGCGACTTCCAGTCCGGTATCGACCTTAGCGCCACCCCTTCCCGAAAGTACTGTGTTTGCACTTGCTCCAGACCCTTAATAACGGAGCTGCTGTACAGCCCAAAGTTTGAAGCAAATGGTTACAGAGAAACCATAGTTACAGAGAAACCATAGTTACATGCACGGTGTTCTGTGCGTCATGAAGGATACACTTGTCTCTTATGACGTCAGCGCCTCACTGTTTCACACATCAGAGTGATCTTCACCGCATTATTGTATGTGGCAGGAAAACTGATCCCTGTATCATTTCCAATTATTTTGAATAATTTCATATTAGTACCATTTTACTATCTGCTATTTAAATCATGAGGTAGGCAATGAGAAAAACAAAGAAAAACAAGTAAATCAGCTTTTAGAAGTCGAGAAAGTAGAAAAAGATTTATGGAAAGGCAGGAAAAATAGAAAGAAAAATGTAAGAAGGTAGTAATAAATTCATATTTGAAATTTATACTTTATTACATAATCAGCAATAAGAAATTGTTAATGGGGTAAACTCTCCAGTTAAAGTCAGAGATTGTCATTTTGGATGAAAATTAACAAGTCTAGCCATATGCTGTTTATGCCAAACCTGGCAAATCATAAGGATACAGAAACGTTTGAAATAAAAGGATGGAAGGAAATTTGCCAGGTACATGCTAATCAAAATAGAGCAAGGTCAATTATATTAATATCAGACTAAAAACACTAAGACAAAAAGTATTAATTGGGGTTCGAAGGGTCATTCTATAATGATTTGATTCGCCATGAACATGTAAAAATCTTATATAATACATGATAATATCCAATCTTATATAATTAAATCCAATCTTACATAATACATGATTAAAATGATGTAAAATGAAAATAAAGAAAAATATATTAGTAAAAGCAAAACAAAAGTAAAATAGAAAAAAACATTATCATTGTGAAAGACTACAATCACACTGCTCACCTTTCAGGACTCAGCTTTGGCATCACCGTCTGGGAAGCTCTCTCTGCTTCCTTTCCATCTGGATGACCAGCCTCTCTTCTGAATGAATTTATGGACATAATTATATAGCAAGAATGTTTCTTTTATTTTAATCTTGAAATTAAGAAGTAAATGGAGGCATTGTCTGAACCCCTCACACCTGTTTTGTCACACCCATCTTCCTCAACTAGCAATGAAGGCAGGGACAACGTTGGTCTTGCTCACTACTGGTTGCGCAGTGCCCAGCTTACACATGACACACAAGAGTGTCCAGTAGCCACTGATGATCAGGTGCCTTGCCTGGTGTTGTTGCAAAGTGGCAAATTACTGCAATTTACCTGGCTGCATATTATTCCTTGAAGATAAGAGCAAATAAATGCTGTAATTTACACTAGAGTTGCATCTAACTAATAATGGTGGGAACTTTGTGCTGCTTTTGCGCTCAAGGACGAAGCACGGCATGTTTTCAAGAAAGCCAATTATTGCTTGTATAATTAATAAAAACGTTGGTTGCTGCTTTGGCATTTCTGAAATGTTAAGAAAACAAGTCTTAAAATGTAAACGTAGATAACGCTTTAATAAAAGCTATCACAGCAGGACAGACGGCGCTGTTTTGCCTGAGCGAGTGGCAGCCCTCTACTGCTGTGCTTCGGCACAATTCATCCCTTGTGATGAGCTTACTTTCGGCCCTGTCATAAGATAAACTACAACAGTATCCCCTGCTAAATCTTTACAGTTTTCATCAAATCCAGTTTAGGGATTGGGGCAAGAGGTGAGAAATTCGAGCTGAACTAAGAAGCAGTCTGTGAGCTCTAAAGAAAGCATTACTACCTCTCTATGGCTGTGAATGTTTATAAGCACTACTTGTTTTGTCCCAGCTAAACTTTTAACTTCCCTTTGAGTTATTTTTCATCACTGTGGCTCATTCAAAGAATCTCGGACAGCGTTTTGCTCTTCACCTCTGACTTCAGACCTACTTCTCCAATATCTCCTGTCTCTTTACTGCTGATTTCTTTCATCGCCAGTTCCAAAGCCCTAGTTCAGGTTTCCTTTATTTTACATTATAATGAACTCCCACCTCTGAGATGTGGCTGGCTAATCCACTTTGCCTCCAGGGTTGTCTTCCCAAAGGGCCACAGATGAAAAAATTATGTCACCATTCTCCTTGGGAATCTTCCCTGGATTCCCAGGGTATTCAGAATCAGTTCTCCACTCTATGGTGTGCCCATCAAAGTTCTCTATGACAGGACCCCACTTTCCTGTGATAGACAAATCCTCTTCCCAGGCCCTCCAGGTGTCAAACACTCAGGACATCCTGGATAGTCACTCTCTTGTCAATGCAGCATGGGCTTCCACATTCCAGGCCTTTGCTCAGGCTTGTCCTTCTCTTTTGCTTAGTCCTGCTCACCCTTCAAGACTCAGCTTTGGCATCACCATCTGGGAAGTTCCCTCTACTTCCTTTCCAACCAAGTGACCTGCTTCTCTTCTGAATGCACTTGTGGAAATAGTTATAATAGTGAGTGGTGTTCCTCTTTTTTTAACCTTGGAATTATAAAGGATGGGGGAGAGTTGCCTGTACTTGTCTGTTTTGTATTTGTCTGCTTTTGCCTGTCAACTTTCTGCTTATCTTTCAAGGTTAAGCTCAGGTGCCTGCCCCACTGGGAAGCCTTCCCCAAACCCCTTGCTCCTCTTTTTCAGTTTTCTCACAACACCTCTGTCATTCTGCTTTGTGTCACTGTGTGGGTTGCAGGTTTCTCTCCTCTACTAGACAGTTAAGGCAATGCTGGAGTGTGAATGACTCCCAGCAGTGTTCCTACAACAGTTGTTGGTGATTCATATATTGCATGTTATAAAAACCAAAGTTTTAAGGTTTATTTTAAGAAATAGTCTTCACAAAGTGAGAGAGTGGCATGGACATATATACACTAGCAAACGTAAAATAGATAGCTAGGGGGAAGCAGCCGCATAGCACAGGGAGATCAGCTCGGTGCTTTGTGACCACATAAAGGGGTGGGGTAGGGAGGGCGGGAATGAGGGAGACGGAAGAGGGAAGAGATATGGGAACATATGTATATGTATAACTGATTCACTTTCTTATAAAGCAGAAACTAACACACCATTGTAAAGCAATTATACTCCAATAAAGGTGTTAAAAAAAAAAAAGAAATGATAGAGAGAGTCCTGAAGGTTGAAATGAAAGGACAATAGAGAGTAACTTGAAGCCATATGAAAAAATAAAGATCTCAGTAAAGGTAAATACATGGGCAATTATAAAAGGCAGCATTATTGTAACAACGGTGCATAACCACAGTTTGTTTTCTACATGATTTAAGAGACTACTACATTAAAAAAAGCAATTATTAATCTAGAAGCTACTATTATTATAACTTTGGTTTGTAACTCCACATTTTGTTGTCTACATAATTTGACAGGCTAATGTATTTTAAAAAAAATTATTAGCTTAAGTTTTTGAACACACAATGTATAAAGAAGTAATTTTGTGAAATCAACAACTGAAAGAGGTGGGGATGGGGCTATTAAAGGAGAAATTTGTATATGTTACTGAAATTAAGCTGGTGTAAATTCAAATTAGAGTGTAATAACGTTAGGCTGTTAAATGAAACCGCCATGGTAACCACAAAGAAAATTGCTATAAAATATACACCAAAGGAAATAAGAAAGGAATTTTAAAATTTCATTACCAAAAAAAAAGAAAACCCAACAACTAAACACAAAGGAAGACAGTGTTGCAGGGAAGGAGGGACAGAAAGCTAAAAGACATACAGAAAACAAATGTCAAAATGGAAGTAAGTCCCTCCTTATCAGTAATTATTTTAATGTAAATGGATTAAACTCTCCAATCAAAAGATAGAGATTGGCAGAAAGGATTTTTTTCAAAAAAGTGATCCAACTGTATGGGGTCTACAAGAAATTCATTTTAGATCCCCAAACACTAATAGGCTGAAAGTGAAAGTATGTAAAAGGTTATTCCATGCATAATAACCAAAAGAGAGCAGGGATGGCTATACGAATATCAGACTAATAAATTTTCAGTCAAAAACTCTTGACAAGAGAAGTGGAAGGACATTATATATTAATTAAAAGTTCAAAACAGTGAGAATATATAACAATTATAAACATTTACACACCTAATAACAGACCATCAAAATATATGAAGAAAAATTGACAGAATTGAATGGAGAAATAGATAGTTCTACAATAATAGGTGGAGACTTCAACACTCTACTCGCAGTAATGAATACAACAACCAGACAAGAGATAACTAAGGAAACAGAGGACATGAACAACACAGTAAACAAACTCGATCTAACAGACATATACAGAACACTCTACCCACTACAGCAGAATACACATCCTTCACAAGTGTACATGGGACATATTCCACGATAGACCACATGTTAGGCCACAGATAAAATCTCAATATTTTCTAAAAGTTAGATATCATACAGAGTATCTTTTCTAAAAACAATGAGAATGGGCATCATCAGGAAATCTACAAGCAACAAATGCTGGAGAGAATGTGGAGAAAACGGAACCCTTTTGCACTGTTGGTGGGAATGTAAATTGATACAGCCGCTGTGGAGAACAGTATGGAGGTTCCTTAAAAAACAAAACATAGAATTACCATATGGTCTAGCAATCCCACTACTGAGCACATACCCAGAGAAAACCATAATTCAAAAAGACACATGCACCCCAGTGTTCACTGCAGCACTATTTACAATAGCCAGGGCATGGAAGCAACCTAAATGCCCATCGACAATCAAATGGGTAAAGAAGATGTGGTACCTATATACAATGGAATATTACTCAGCCATAAAAAGGAACGAAATTGGGTAATTTGTAGAGACGTGGATGGACCTAGAGACTGTCATACAGAGTGAAGTAAGGCAGAAAGAGAAAAACAAATATCGTATATTGATGTATATATGTGGAATCTAGAAAAATGGTACAGATGAACCAGTTTGCAAGGCAGAAATAGAGACACAGATGTAGAGAACAAACGTATGGGCACCAAGGGAGGAAAGTGGGGTGGGGGCGGTGGTGGTGGGATGAATTGGGAGATTGGGATTGACATATATACACTAATATTTATAAAATAGATAACTAATAAGAACCTGCTGTATAAAAAATAAGAATAAAATAAAATATTAAAAAAATAAAAACAATGGGATGAAATTAGAGATCAATAACAGAAAGAAAACGGGAAAGTTCAGAAATCTGTGGAAGCTAAACAGCACACTTTTAAGCATCCAGTGGATCAATAAAGAAATCACAAGGGAATTTAGGAAATACTTAGAGACAAATGAAAAAGAAAACATAACATATAAAAGCTTATGGAGGACTTCCCTAGAGGTGCAGTGGTTAAGAATCTGCCTGCCAGTGCAGGGGACACGGGTTCAATCCCTGGTCCAGGACGATCCCACATGCCATGGAGCAACTAAGCCCGTGCACCACAACTACTGACTCTGCGCTCTAGAGCCCATTAGCCACAAATACTGAGCCCACGCACCACAACTACTGAAGCCCATGCACCCTACAGCCCACATACCACAACTACTGAGCCCGCGTGCTGCAACTACTGAAGCCTGGTGCCTGGAGCCCCTGTCCTGCAACAAGAGAAGCCACCACAATGAGAAGCCTGTGCACCGCAACAAAGAGTAGCCCCAGCTTGCCACAACTAGAGAAAGCCCACGCACAGCAACGAAGACCCAATGCAGCCAAAAATAAATTAATTAATTTTTAAAAAGACACTATCAATAGAGTGAAAAAGGCAACACACAAAATGGGTGAAAATAGTTGCAAATTCTATATTTGATAAGGGATTAATATCCAGAATATATAGAGAACTCCTAAAACTCAACAACAAAACAACCCAATTAAAAAGTGGGCATGGGACTTCCCTGGCAGTCCAGTGGTTAAGACTTTGTGCTTCCAATGCAGGGGTCATGGGTTCGATCCCTGGTCAGGGAACTAAGATCCCGTAAGCTGCACAGTGCGGCCAAAAAACCAAAAGTGGGCAGAGGACCTGAATAGACATTTTCCAAGGAAGACACACAGATGGACAACAGGCACATGAAAATACACTCAACATCACTAATTGTTAGAGAAATGCAAATCCAAACTACATGTAATACCGCTTCACACTCATTAGCAGAGCTACTATCAAAAAACAGAAAATAACTAGTGTTGGCAAGGATGTGGAAAAATTGGAACCCTTGTGCACTGTTAGTGGGAATGTAAAATGTACAGCCACTATGGAAAAAAGTGTAACAGTTTCTCAAAAAATTAACAGTAGAACTACCATATGATCCAGCAATTCCACTTCTGGATATACATTCAAAAGAATTGAAAGCAGGGTCTTAAAGAGATATTTGTACTCCCATGTTTATAGCAGCTCTTAGAAAGAGCAATAACTCTGTTCTGCTCCTACCAGTACCGGGAATGTGGTCTTTTCAAGTCTGCCACTGAACTGGGGAGTTGGGGGTGGGAGTAGGGTAAGGTAAAATGCCACAGAACTTGTTGTTCGTACTGAGAGTCAGTATATGTTCTTGACTAAATGTTTCCCAGGTAACTGAAAAACTTTGGTTAATTTCCAGAGTTGTGAAAAAGTTGATTTAGACAATATTTTGCCAGTTTTTTCATTGCTTTTATGGAAGGGTGAAATTCCAGGGGTCCTTACTCCTCCATCTTTGCTAATAGTGCTCCCTTTTATCCTTTTTTACATCTTTAGGACCTGCAGTGATTTCACCTCTGTCATTCTTAATCTTAGTGACTAGTGTCTTCTCTCTTTTTTTCCTGATCATTCTGGTTAGAGGTTTCACAATTTTATTGATCTTCTCAAAGAACTAGCTTCTGGTTTCATTGATTTCCTCTATAGATTTTCTGGTTTCTATTTCGTTGATTTCTGCTCTGATCTTTATTATTTCCCTTCTTCTAATCACTTTAGATTTAATTTGCTCGTACGGCTTTTGTTTCTTAAGAAGGAAGCTGAGATTACTGCTTTAAGAGCATTCTTAATTTCTAATATAAATGTTTAGTGCTATAAATGTCCCTCTAAATATTTCTTTAGCTGAATCCCCCAATTTTTATATGCTGTGCTTTCAGTTTCATTTAGGTCAAAATATCTTATAATTTCAAGTTTTATTTCTTCTTTAACCTACAGATTATTTAGAAGTATGTAATTTAGTTTCAAAACATTTGGGGATTTTCCAGGGATCTTTCTGGTTTTGATGTCTAATTTAATTCAGTTCTGGTCCCAGGCCATACTTTGTGTGATATGAATACTTTTAAATGTATTTCATTGGTTTCATGACCCTGAATATGGTCTATCTTGGTAAATGGGTTACATGTGCTCTTGTAAAGGAAGTGTAGTCTGCTGATATGCTCTATAAATGTCAATGAGGGCAAGTTGGTTGATAGTGTTATCCAAGTCTTCTATATCCTTACTTCTTCTCTTCTGTTTACTTATTCTAGTGATTATTGAGAGAAGGGTGTTGAAATATTGGACTGTAATTGTGGATTGATTTATTTCTCCTTGCAGTTCTATCAGGTTTTTCTTGACATTTTTTGAAGCTCTGTTATTAGGTCCCTAAACATTCAGGATTGTTATGTCCTTTTGATGAATTAACCCCTTTATTATTACAGAATGAACCTGTCGAGAGAAAACTGTGACTCTAAGAGTACTTAAAGATTTTACTCAACGGATGTGCATCAGTTAGAAACTTAAGAACAATAAACTTCCCAAGCTGAGGCAGGATTAATTTATATAGGGAAAGAAGGGCATATGACTGTGGTCTGTCCCAGGCTGCAATTTTTCTTATCTGTAACTGCTGAAAATTTGTGGTTGGAACTGTTGAGAGACTGTTCCAGTTTTCCATGCCTTCTTCTCAGGATCATAGGTGCAATCTCATGCCTGCAGCTTTCAGAACAGTTTTTTTGAAAACTGTTTCTGTAATTCTTAAAGTTTTTCAAAGTTCAGGAGAACAGGAGATTGAAAAAAGGGGGAGGGAAGAGAGAAGGGGAGATCAAGATGGCAGAGGAAGAGGATGCAGAGCTCACCTATACCTACAAACACATGAAAAATACATCAACGTGTGGAACAATTCTCACTGAAAACAAACTGGAGACTGGCAGAAAGGCTGTAAAAATGATCCACACAGAATCAGCTAGGAAGGGAAGAGAAGCAAACAGGTTAAGACCTGCACCCCTGAGAGAGGGCACAGAAGATGAAGGGGACTGCACAGGCTCAGAGGTCCTCCCTGGGGAGTGAGAAGTTCAAGCCACATACTGAGCACCCAGCCTTGGGGTCTGACACGGGGAAGACAAGAAACTGGAGCTGGTTTGAAAACCAGTGAGACTAATAGGAGGGCTGTAAGAAACCTACACACCACTCATGAAGAGCATGCACATGCTTGCTTACTCCCCGGAACAAGGGTGGGGAAGCATATTGAAACTACCCAGGACTCTGGCTGGTTTCCCATGACCAACCCAGCATGTGACCCAGCCTGAGCTAAGCATCTGCTCTGGCCCCACTTGCTCCATGGTGCAGCTCTGCATTAGGGTGAGGGCTACCATGGCAGAGGGGAGTGCGCAGTTGTGAGGGACCGAGCTGGCTCAGACCCAGCATGGCATCTAAACAAGGTGAAGGCAGCCATTGCTGGCACTTGCAGGAATGGTCCAGAACAGTGACTGGTGCTGGTACTGCTACAGCCTGTGCCCTGACCCACACCAAGCACCTGCTCCAGCTCCTCTTGCTCCAGTACTGCTCCCCTTTGGGACAAGGGTGCCCGTGCTGGGAGACGGGAGAGCACACACTTAGAGGGAATGGAGCCAGCTCACACCAGACTCTTAGCACTTATGCTCCAGCAACTTAGGACCCACCCCCACCCCTACCCCCACCCCCATCCCCACCCCCACCCCCAACAGGGTGGTGTTGGCCACTGAGCAGAGGAGAAGCCCTAGACCACATCTGGCCCTGGCTCTAGCCCCTCCATTTCCAGCCCCACCTTCTACCAATGTGACAGCTACCAGCACACTCTGGGGGAAGACGTGATTCATGCTCACTGCAGATCCAGCTCTCCCATCAAAGCCACCGGGCACATGAAGACAGTATTGTGATGCTCCCACACAAGGACCCTCCTTCAAGATTGGTATAGGTAACTATTTCACCTAATTTCATAGAGACAGAGGAAGTTAAGCAAAATGAGAAGGCAGAGGAATTTTTTTCAGATGAAAGAACAAGAGAAAACCCCTGAAAAAACAACTAATGAAACAGAAATTATTTATTATTATTAAAGAGTTCAAAGCATTAGCAATAAAATGCTAACCGAATTAAGGAAACAAATATATGAACACAGTGAGAATTTTAACAAGGAACAAGCAAATATTAAAAAGAAACAGGCAGAACTGAAGAATAAAATAACTGAAATGGCAAATACACTAGGAGGAATTAACAGCGCACTAGGTGATGCAGAAGAACACATAACTGATGTGGAAGATAGAAAAATGGAAATCACCCAATTAGAACAGCAGACAGAAAGACAAATGAAAAAGAAATCGAAAGCAACATACGAGGTCTATGGGATAATATAAAACATGCCAACATCCGCATTATAGGGCTTCCAGAAGGAGAAAAGAGAGGAAAGGGAATTGAAATGTATTTGAAGAAATTATGGTTGAAAACTTCTGAAACCTAAAGAAAGAAACAGATATCCAGGTACAGGAAGCACAGAGGGTCCCAAACAAGATGAAGCCATACAGACTCACACCAAGATATATCATAATTAAAATGGAAAAAGTTAAAGATGAAGAGAGGACTCCAAAGGCGGCAAAGAAAAATGGAGTCAGTTACAAGGGAACCCCCATAAGGCTCTCAGCTGATTTCTCTTCAGAAACTTTGCAGGCCAGAGGGAGTGGCATGATATATTCAAAGTCCTGAAAGGGAAAAACCTGCAACTTAGGATACCCTACCCAGCAAGATTACCATTTAGAATAGAAAGAAAGATAAAGAATTTCTCAGACAAGCAAAAGCTAAAGGAATTCAGCAATATTAACCTCCCTAAAAGAAATATTGAAGGGTTTTCTCTAAAAAGAAAAGAAGCAAGAATCTATTGGAAAGGAAAAATCACAATAGGAAAGGCAAATATATAAAACGATTGATGATCACTTAAATAAGCCAGTACATAGATTAAAAAACAATCAAAAAAAATTTTGTAAAAGCAATTGTAACTACAATTAACAGCAAAAGGATAAGCATGAACATGTAAAATAGAACATCAAAATCACAACATGTGGGGGAGGGAAGTAAAAAATGTACATCTGGGCTTCCCTGGTGGCGCAGTGGTTGAGAGTCCGCCTGCCGATGCAGGGGACACGGGTTCGTGCCCCGGTCTGGGAAGATCCCACATGCCGCGGAGCGGCTGGGCCCGTGAGCCATGGCCGCTGAGCCTGCGCGTCCGGAGCCTGTCCTCCGCAACGGGAGAGGCCACAACAGTGAGAGGCCCGCGTAACGCATAAAAAAAAAAAAAAAAAAAATGTACATCTTTTAGAATGTGTGTGAACTTAAATGATTATCAGTTTATAGCAAGTAGATACAATTATGGGTCAACATATATGAATCCCACGGTAACCACAAATCAAAAATCAACAATAGATACACAAAAAAACAAAAAGAAAGGAACTCAGGCATACTAGAAAAGAAAATCATCAAACCACAAAAAGAAAAAGAAATGAACAAAGAACTACAAGAAAATGAGAAACAAGGAATTAAATGGTAATAAATACATACCTATCAATAATTACTTTAAATCTCAATGGACTAAATACTCCAAACAAAACAGCGTGGCTGACTGGATAAAAAAACAAGACCCTTCAATATGCTGCCTACAAGAGACTTCAGGGTGAGAAAATACACACAGAATGAAAGTGAGGGCATGGAGAAAGTTATTTTGTGCAAATGGAAATGACAGAAAGCAGGGCTAGCAATACTCGTATCAAAATACACTTTAAAACAAAGGCTATAATGAAAGACAAAGAAGGGCATTATATAATGATAAAGGGATCAATAGAAGAAGAGGACACTACACTCGTTAACATATATGTGCCCAATACAGGAGCACCTAAACATGTAAAGCAAATACTGACAGACATAAAGGAAGAAATTAACAATAGTACAATAAGAGTAGGAGACTTTAACGCCCCACTGACATCAACGGGCAGATCACTGAGACAGAAAATCAATAAAGCAATAGAGGTCCTAAATGACACAATAGACCAGTTGGACTTAATTGATATCTACAGGGCACTACGTTCAAAGAAAGCAGAATACACATTCTTTTCAGGTGCAAATGGAACGCTCTCCAGGATAGATCACATACTAAGTCACAAAACAAGCCTCAACAAATTTACGAGGATAGAAATTACTTCAAGTATGTTTTCTGACCACAAATGCACAAAGCTAGAAAACAACTACAGAAAGAAAAAGGGGGAAAGAACAAACACGTGGAGACTAAACAACATGCTATTAAAAAAAAAGTCAACAATGAAATCAAAGAGGAAATCAGAAAATACCTCAAGACAAATGAAAATGAAAACACAATTTTCCAAAATCTGTGGGATGCAGCAAAATCAGTTCATAGCAGTACTGACCACTCTCGAGAAATAAGAAAAATCTCAACTAAACAACCTAGCCTACCACATAAAAGAATTAGAAAAAGAAGAACAAACAAAGCCCAAAGTCAGAAGTAGGAAGGAAATAATAAAGATCAGAGAGGAAGTAAATAAAATAGAGATAAAAAAACCAAAAAGGTAAATGAAACCAAGAGCTGGGTGTTAAAAAGGATAATGAAACTGATAAACTTTTAGCCAGGTTCACAAAGAAGAAATAAGAGAGGACCCAAATAAAAAAAAATAAGAAATGAAAGAAGAGAGATAATAATGATATCACAGAGATTTAAAAAATCGTAAGAGAGGGCTTCCCTGGTGGCACAGCAGTTGAGAGTCTGCCTGCCGATGCAGGGGACACAGGTTCGTGCCCCGGTCCGGGAAGATCCCACATGCCACGGAGCGGCTGGGCCCGTGAGCCATGGCCGCTGAGCCTGCCCGTCCGGAGCTTGTGCTCCACAACGGGAGAGGCCACAACAGTCAGAGACCCGCCTACCGCAAAAAAAAAAAAAAAAAAAAAAAAAAATCATAAGACAACACTGTGAACAGTTATATGCCAACAAATTGGACAACCTAGAAGAAATGGACAAATTTCTTGAAACATACAGCCTGCCAAGACAGAGTCAAGCAGAAACACAGTTTGAACAGACTGATCACTAGAAGTGAAATTGAATCTGTAATTAAAAAATATAAAACTTCCAGGAGGACCTTCAAGATGGCGGGGGAGTAGGACATGGAGATCACCTTCCTCCCCACAAATACATCTAAAATACATCTACACATGGAACAACTCCTACAGAACACCTACTGAACGCTGGCAGAAGACCTCAGACTTACAGAAAGGCAAGAAAATCTCCACGTAGCTGGGTAGGGTGAAAAAAAAAAAAAGAAAAAAAACAGAGACAAAAGAATAAGGACGGGACTTGCCCCTCTGGGAGGGAGCCGTGAAGGAGGAAAAGTTTCCACACGCTAGGAAGCCCATTCACTGGCGGAGATGGGGGGGTGGCGGGGTGGAAGCTTCGGAGCCATGGAAGACAGCGCAGCAACAGGGTTGCGGAGGGCAAAGGAGAGAGAATCCCGCACAGAGGATTGGTGCCAACCAGCACTCCCCAGCCTGAGATGCTTGTCTGTTCAGGGCAGGTGGGGGCTGGGCACTGAGGCTCAGGCTTCGGAGGTCAGACCCCAGGGAGAGGACTGGGGTTGGCTGCGTGAACACAGCCTGAAGGGGGCTAGTGCACCACAACTGAGGGAGTCTGGGAAAAAGCCTAGGCCTTCCTGAGAGGCAAGAGACCATTGTTGCAGGGTGCTCAAGGAGAGGGGCAATCCCACCATAGGAGCTTCTACCTACATGCACTCACAGACAGCAGGGCATCACCCATGCGAGCTGCAGCTGCTACCTAGGATCCCAGAGGCGGGTGCGACGGCTGCCGCCGCTGCCGCCGAGGGTCCTGGGAGCAAGTGCAGGTCACTGCCCACACCCTCCTGGGAGCCTGTGCTGCCCACCACTGCCAAGGGTCCCATTATCTGGGGCCAACTTCCCTGGGAGAATGCATGGCATGCCTCAGGCTGTAGCAACTTCCTGCTGGCCTCTGCCACTGCAGGCACTCCCCCCACACCCCAACTGTGACAGCTGTATCCCTCCCTCTCCCCGGCCTGAGTGAGCAAGTGAGCCCTAATCAGCCTCTGCTTTCACCCCTCTTGGCTGGGCAGGAACAGATGCCTGAGGGTGGCTGACAGGCAGAGGAAGGGCCAAAACCAAAGGTGAACTCCAGGGCCTGTGCGACCAAAGAAGAGAAAGGGAAATCTCTCCGTGCAGCCACAGGAGCAGCGGATTAAACCCCTGCAATTGGCTTGGTAAAACCTGAATCTGTGAAATATCTGAAGAGAAAACGAGTGTTCCCACAATCGAGACTGTGGACTTTGGGGGCAACTGTGGACTTTGGAGACAAGTACATGCAGGAGTAAGGCCAGATCAGAGTCTGAGCTGGCCCCACAGTGCCACAGCAGGTCCAGAGACCTACCTAGAAGTATTGGAGGACCATTGTTTGGGCGTGTGCAAGGAGAGGGGATTCAGAGCACCGCCTAAACGAGCTCCAGAGACGAGCGTGAGCCGCAGCTATCAGTGTGGACATGAGAGATGGGCATGAGATGCTAAGGCTGCTGCTGCAGCCACCAAGAAGCCTGTGTGCAAGCACAGGTCACTATCCACACCTCCTCTCCCGGGAGCCTGTGCAGCCCGCCACTGCCAGGGTCCCGGGATCCAGGAACAACTTTCCCAGGAGAACACACAGCGCGCCTCAGGCTGTTGCAATGTCACGCCGGCCTCTGCCACCACAGGTTTGCCCCGCATTCTGTACCCCTCCCTCCCCCTGGCCCGAGTGAGCCAGAGCCCCCTAATCAGCTGCTACTTTAACCCTAAACTGTCTGAGCGAAGAACAGACACCCTCAGGCGACCTACACGCAGACGTGGGGCCAAATCCAAAGCCAAACCCCAGGAGCCATGTAAAAAATAAGAGAAAGGGAAATTTCTCCCAGCAGCCTCAGGAGCAGTGGATTAAATCTTCACAATCAACTTGCATCTCTGGAATACCTGAATAGACAACGAATCATGCCAAAATTGAGGTAGTGGACCTTGGGAACAACTGCAGACTTGGAGTTTGCTTTCTGCATCTAATTTGTTTCTGGTTTTATGTTTATCTTAGTTTAGTATTTAGAGTTTATTACCATTGGTAGATATCTTTATTGATTTCGTTACTCTCTTCCTTTATATATATATATATTTTTTTTTCCTTTTTCTCCTTTTGTGAGTGTGTATGTGTATCCTTTGTGTGATTTTGTTTGTATAGCTTTGCTTTTACCATTTGTCCTAGGGTTCTGTCTGTCCGTTATTTTTTGCTTTTGTTTTTTTTTTTAGTATAGTTTTTAGGGCTTGATATCATTGGTGGATTTGTCTTCTTGGTTTGGCTGCTCTCTTCTTTCTTTCTTTCTTTTTTTAAAAAATTTTTAATATTTTTTTATTTTAATAACTTTATTTTATTTTTTTCTTTCTTTTCTCCTTCCTTCCTTTCTCTCTTTCTTTCTTTCTTTCCTTCTTTCTCTCTCTATCTTTCTTCCTCCCTCCCACCCTCCTTCCCTGCCTCCCTCCCTCTCTCCCTCTCTCTCTCTCTCTCTCTCTCTCTCTTTCTTTCTTTCTTTCTTTCTCCCTTTAATTCTGAGCCGTGTGGCTGACAGGGTCTTGGTGCTCCAGCCAAGTGTCAGGCCTGTGCCTCTGAGGTGGGAAAGCCGAGATCAGGACATTGGACCACCAGAGACCTCCCAGCTCCACGTAATATCAAACGGTGAAAGCTCTCCCAGAGATCTCCATCTCAAAGCTAAGAGCCAGCTCCATTCAACAACCAGCAAGCTACAGTGCTGGACACCCTACAACTAGCAAGGCAGGAACACAACCCCACCCATTAGCAGAGAGGCTGCCTAAAATCATAATAAGGTCACAGACACCCCAAAACACCACCGGACACGGTCCTGCCCACCAGAAAGACAAGATCCAGCCTCATCCACAAGAACACAGGCACCAGTCCCCCCCACCAGGAAGCCCGCACAACCCACTAAACCAACCTTAGCCACTGGGGGCGGACACCAAAAACAACGGGAACTACGAACCTGCAGCCTGCAAACACAGTAAGTTAAGCAAAATGAGAAGACAGAGATATACACAGCAGATGAAGGAGCAAGGTAAAAACCCACCAGACCAAACAAATGATGAGGAAATAGGCAGTCTACCTGAAAAAGAATTCAGAGTAATGATAGTAAAGATGATCCAAAATCTTGGAAATAGAATGGAGAAAATACAAGAAACGTTTAACAAGGACCTAGAAGAATTAAAGCGCAAAGAAACAATGATGAACAACACAATAAATGAAATACAAAATTCTCTAGAAGGAATCAATAGCAGAATAACTGAGGCAGAAGAACAGATAAGTGACCTGGAAGATAAAATAGTGGAAATAACTACCACAGAGCAGAATAAAGAAACAAGAATGAAAAGAATTGAGCTCCCAGCCCCGCCCACCCCGGCGGGTGAGCAGACAAGCCTCACGGGCTGATGTTGAACTATCCTTGCGTCTCTGGAATAAACCCCACTTGATCATGACTTCTTTAGAACTACAAGCTCCTGAACTGCTTTGGTCCACTGATCTTCTTTCTAAGTTACAAGAGAAGACAGCTTTGCCAAATCTTTTATTTCAAAACATTGAACTTCTGTTTTCCACCTTCCAAGGGTTTCCAGAAAGGAAGCAAAACCACAGACTTGTCAACTGTCAGAGAGTTTAGATACTTCAAGTTCTGAAAGTGAAGCAGAGAGTGAACCAGAACAAGTTTCTGGTTACAACAGACTACTTGCCACATTAAAGGATGTTTCCAAGGAAGATGAGGAGGAGGAAGAGGAAGAAGACCGTGTTATAGATGAGACAGAAATGAATCTTGAAGATGGCGATAGTGACATCAGTGTGGAGGAAGAGACGGCAGTAGCATCTACTGACATGCAGAAGAATGCGGCCTTACCTGCTGACCCTAAGGGAAAAGATGGGCACGGGCCACCTGGCACATCAGAGGAATCCCCAGAGGAGTTTACAGACGCAAAACATGAGTCACTCTTCAGCCTAGAAACCAACTTTCTCCAAGAGGAAAGAGAAGGCAACTGTTCTCTGAAAGCATTACAAGATCCATTTGCACAACATGTAAACAAAGAACTGAAAGAAAAAGAGATCCAGGCTGTTGCCACAAATCCCAAAACTACCCACCAGCTAAAATGGCCCATCCTGGGCCAGCGTGTCTTTTCATGCAGGTTTCGACAGTTGGAAACCGGAAACCTTTAAACCCCCAAAGGACATTGACTTAAAGTCACTTCATCTCCAGAAGCCTCTGGAATCCACCTGGATCAAGACCAACAGCCAGTTCCTCTCTGGTCCCCCAAATTCAAGTAGCCCCTTCACACCCCTCCAGAAAGAGCTCTTCTTAATTATGAATTCTTACCGGGACCTCTTCTACCCAGAAAGGACTGCCCTGAAGAATGGGGAAGAGATCCGCCACGTGTACTGCCTGCATGTGATAAATCACGTCCTCAAAGCCAATGCCCAGGTGCTTACCAACAACAGCAGATGCCGAAGCCAGAAACTTGGGGTGGGTGATGATGATGACTTCAGGGACCAAGGGCTAACGAGGCCCAAGGTGCCATTCCGGGAAGCTGCTTTGCGGGTGGTACAGCTCTTCATCAGTCTTCTTGAGGGCGACAGCAAGAAGAAAATAATTGTAAGCAACAAAAAGAGGTTTAATGGGGAGTATGGCTCAGATCCTGAGGAGAGACCACCCAACCTGAAGAGGCCTGAGGATTGTGAAGCTGTATTTGTCGGCAACATCGATGACCACTTCAGGACTGGAGTGGCAATACTGCAGAGAAGCATCCGACTTTATGCCCCCTTCTATTCGTCAGACATCCTCATTGCCTCCCCTCTGGGCTTGAGGACCATCATTGGTGGAGAAGGAGAGAAGAAGAGAGAGTTTGACTTTCTGTCTTCTATTGAGCTTCTCATCATTGATCAAGCTGACATTTCCCTGATGCAGAACTGGGAGCATGTCTTGCATTTGATGAACCACATGGACCTACTGCCCTTGGACTCACATGGGGTGGACTTTTCTCGAGTGCGCATGTGGAGCCTCAATAATTGGTCCAAGTACTATCGTCAGACGCTGCTGTCTGGGGCCCTGCAGGATGCCCAGATCAACTCTGTGTTCATCAAATACTGCGTCAATGTGCAAGGCCAGGTGGCTGTGAGGAACGTCCCGATGACAGGCTGCATCAGTCATGTCCTGGTGCAGCTCCCTCATGTCTTCCAGAGGATGGAAGCTGAAAACCTAGCTTCAGTGATTGATGCCAGGTTTAACTTTTTTGTCAACAAGATTTTGCCTCAGTATCGTGATGCAGTCATGTCTCACACGCTTATCTACGTCCCCTCCTACTTTGACTTTGTGCATCTCCGAAATTACTTCAAGAAGGAGGAACTGAACTTCACTCATATCTGCGAGTACGCCCAGAAGTCTGGTGTCTCCAGGGCCAGAGACTTCTTCCTTCAAGGAGAGAAGCAGTTCCTGCTCCTCACAGAGCGCTTCCATTTCTACAAAAGATACACAATAACAGGCATCAGGAACCTGATTTTCTATGAACTGCCAACATATCCCCACTTCTACAGTGAAGTCTGTAACGTGCTGCAAGCCACCACCCGAGGAGAGGAAGCTGCCTGGACCTGCACTGTCCTCTACTCCAAGTACGATGCCCAGAGGTTGGCTGCTGTGGCCGGGGTGGAGCGGGCTGCACAGATGCTGCAGTCCAAGAAGAACGTCCACCTCTTCATTACTGGAGAGAGATGAGAATTGGTTGGACAGGAAATGGTGTTTGCTGTGATATGTCATGCTTGGTTCTGTGTCACTTGGACCTGATTCTGATCACTTACACAAAGAAGGGCTGCAACAAGGAAGGAGCACCAGGCAGGTTCTTATCAGATACTTCTTTCTTTTCAGATCATATATACCTGAAAAGTTCAGTGTAAACCAGATTTTGGTAAAACCCATCTTTCAGAGGTCAGGGGAGAGCTCATGGGACTCTGAGAAGTTGATAGAAGGAATCTTCTACTTGTGAATTTTTTTGGACACCATAAATTCTTTTGTTGTGACTTCACCTCTAATTTATTACACTTGGTAAATTCTTTAAAAAAAAAGAATGAAAAGAATTGACTCAATCTACACTACCAGCTCTGCAGGGGTAGTGTGAAAGCAGCATAGACAATATGTAAACAAATGAGTGTGGCTGTGTTTCAATAAAACTTTATTTATAAAAACTGGTGGTGGGCCAGATTCGGCCTGTGGGTTCTAGTTTGCTGATCCCTGATATAAAGAGCTCCTAAAAATTGAGAAACGTGGGCCTAAAAACCTCATTTTAAAAATGTGGGAGCAACCTAAATGTCCATTGACAGATGAATGGATAAAGAAGATGTGGTACATATATACAATAGAATACTACTCAGCCATCAAAAAGAATGAGATGATGCCATTTTCAACAACAGCGATGCAACTAGAGATTATCATACTAAGTGCAGTAAGTCAGAGAGAGAAAGACAAGCACCACATGATATCACTTATATATGAAATCTAAAACATGACACGAATGCATCTACGAAACAGAAACAGATTCACAGACGTAGAAAACAGACTTGTGGTTTCCAAGGGGGATGGAGGGTGGGGGAGGGATGGAGTAGGACGTTGGGGTTAGCATATGCAAGCTATTATATATGGAATGGATAAACAATGGAAAAAAATATTTAAAAAAGGATATATGTATATGTATAACTGAATCACTGCTGTACAGCAGAAATTAACACAACATTGTGAATCAACTATACTTTAATAAAAAACAAATTTAAAAAATGGGAAGACATGAACAGGTAATTCACAAAAAGAGAAAGAGATGTACGATGGCCACCAAATATATTTTTAAAGTTCAACCTTACTTACAATTAGCAAAATGCACATTAAAATAACACCGAGATGCCATGTCTCACCTATCAGACTGGTAAAAATTAAAAGTGTGACAATATGTTATGTTGGTGAGGCTGTGGGGAAAAAAGCACTCTAGTATATTTCTTTTGGGAACACAAACTGGTTCGATCCTTCTGGCGAGGAATTGGGTAATATCTAACTAAACTACATTTGTTCTTACCTCTTGAGTCAGCAATCCTACATCTAGAAATCCACCTTAAAGATCTCCAACAAAAGGAAGACTATGAATGGATATGGAGTGATTTCATATCGTTAAATGAAGAAAGTGAAGCTTTAAAGAGTGTCTAGAAAGAAGGGGATATAAGAAGACATACATGTCCTTGCAAAAGAAATACAGGAGGATACACTTGAAACTAAAGAGCTCACTTACCCACAGGGGATGGGTGGGAAAGGGACAGGATAGTAGGGACAAGGAGATAAGTGACGCTTCTCTGAATATACCTTTTTGTGTAGCTTTGACTCATGAAACCATACTGTTTCACATCCTCCAAAAAAATTAACTACAATGTGGGGTGAACCCTAAATGACATATAAGCTAACAAATGAACATACCTATATTAAAAATGAATAGTATAACGGCACTGAAGAGGATGGGAAAGGAAAGAAATTAGCCTAAGTATTTCAGTTATCAGTAGAGGGCATAGAAAGACACTGGAGGAGGAAGAGACTTCTCTTCCTAGTTCTGGTGTGCTGCTCTCACCAAGTTCCTGCAGCACCCATGGCTTCTGCAGTGCATCCCTAGGTGGACAGCAGCACCCAGCGGCCATAAGCATGTGGCACATCCCATAAACGTCTTCCTCCATCATCCCAGAGGGCAGACTTCCATCAAGCCCTGCCAACGAGCTCAGCAAACTTCTCTGCCATCCAATGGGTCTTGGTCGTGCCCTTTCCAATTAGATCAAGTTCTAAGCCGGGGTGGAGAGATGGGGAGTGGCCTCTTTCTCAGGTGCTTTATCTCAGCACTAGGGATAAAGGCTACTCCCTATATTTGCTATTCTTTGGAGTGCTCTTTACCTCTTAGTAGCCAATCTCCCATTACTCCAATTCCCTGTTATAGTTAATTACTTATATTAAACATGCTCTCTTCAAACTCCTGTGTGATTTCTGTCTCTTGATTGGGCTCTAAGAATAAACTAGGTAACACTGGAGTGTTCTGACTAGTCAGTGAGCACATTTAGTGCCCAGATCCTGTTTCTCAATACCATTCTCCAATAAAAGGAGTTAGGGCTTCTTGGAGAAGTGGTTGAGTCCAGGGCTGGAGCAGGGAAACTACAAGATGAACCTGAAACATCTTGTGGTGCCAAAAAGTAAGAACGTACTCAAAAAAGGCAGGGCGTGTCAAAAAGATACAGAAGCCAACCCAGAGGAGCTCCTAATGGCCAAAGCTAGAAATCTGAGCAACAAAACATAAACAATAGTATTGGATTATAACCCATGAAATAAAAATGAATATCCATAAGTCCATACTGATATAAATACATGATTGAATAAATTAATAAATGGGAGAGATGAGACAGATAACTTGGAGAATTTCAAATAATGTGTGTAGATATTTCCCCGTCCAGGAAGTAGTGGTTAACATCCTCTCCCCATCCCTGGGTGTGCTTAGTGACTTGCTTCCTAAGAGTGGAGTATAGAAAGGGGGTGGGGAGTAACTTTATAGTGGAGAAGGCTGGCAAACCTCTGCCAAGGCAGTGATCAAGGTTAACATTATTGGGGATAAGTCAGGTTCATAGCATGTACCCCTGATATGAAGTGATGAGAATGGCACTTCACTTCTGTGGTATTCTTCCCAAAATCTCAAACCCTAGTCTGGTAATGAGAAAAGTGTCAGATAAAACCAACTGAAGAATGTTCTATCAATCACTTGACCAGCACTCCTAAAAACTGTCAAGGTCATCACAAACAAGGAAAGCTTGGGAAACTCACAGTCTAGGGGAAGCCAAAGAGACATGATGAATAAATGTAATGTGGTGTCCTGGATGAGATCCTGCAACAGAAAAAAAAAAAAAACACATTAGTTTAAAACCAAAGAAATGCAAAAAAAGTGTGTAGTTTAGTTAACAGTAATGTACCAATGTTGGTTCCTTAGTTGTGAGAAACATACCATAGCAATGTAGGATGTTAACGATAGGGAAAACTATCTTTGAGACTTTTCTATAAATCGAAAGCTATTCTAGATTTTTTAAAGTTTATTTAAACAATAAAAAAAGGACACATTAGCCAACCTGAAGGAGCTCCCAATGGTCACAGCTGGGACAATGTGATCAACACGATCAATAATGCTAGTTCAGTAGCTCCCCCCTTATCCATGGGGGATATGTTCCAAGATCCCCAATGGATGCCTGAAACCCCATATTGTACCGAACCTTATACATACTATTTTTCCCTATACACATACATGCCTATGATAAAGTTTAATTTATAAATTAGGCACAGTAGAGAACAGCCAAACTGCCAGCATCACTACTCCTGCACTTTGGGGCCATTATTAAGTAAAATAATGGTTACTTGAACACAATCACTGCTATATTGCAACAAACGGGTGGGATACACTGGATGAAGGGATGATTCACAGCCCCAGGCAGGACGAAGCGGGATGGCGGGAGATTTAATCACACCACTCAGAATGGCACACAATTTTAAAACTTATAAATTGTTGGTTTCTGGAATTTTCCATTTAATATTTTTGGACCACATTGGACCATGGGTAACTGAAACTGCGGAAAACTAAACTGCGGATAAGGAGGGGCTACTGTATTGGAGGATAACCCAGAGAATAAAATAAATATCCATGAGTCCATACTGATATAAATTAAAAAGTGAATAAAAAGACAATAAATAAGTGAGAGGGGAGGGACAGCTCTTTCTTAGAGAATAATCCCAATTAATAAATGTAGAAGGAATGAAGGAAATACAAAACCACTATTGGGCAAACACCACGGTAATAATTGTTGTAGGCAAGATCCACTGATAAATGCTAAAATTAGTGGGCAAAAGATTGAATAGAAACAGAATATTCGCATAGTCTCAAAGTATCTTCCCCAAGGTATTTATTAAGTACAATGCGAAAAATAGAAACTTTACAATGGAGAAACCAGCAGATATTACCTTAACCAAGTGATCAAGGTTAACATCGACATCACGTACCTCCTCAAGAAGTGCACTGAGGACATTTCTGTGGCATTCTTGCTAAAATGCAAAACCACAATCTAATCATGAGAAGATAACAGACAAACCTAAGTTGAGAGACATTCTACAAAATACCTGAACTGTACCTTTCAAAAGTGTCAAGGTCATTAAAGACAAGGATAGACAGAGGAGCAGTCAAAGGTTGGAGAAGATCTTGAAACAAAAAGAACACTAGTGGGAAAAATGGTGAAATTTGAATTAGGTCTATAGCTTATTTAACAGTATTGAGCTGGGGGAAAGCAGCTCTGGTGGGGATCAACTGAGCATGTGCACAGAGCCAGTGAGGACTGAAGGGCCTGTGCGGGGCATCAGGGGGTAGCGTCTCCCTGACTGGGGCCTGTGGTCACCTCCACCCAGACCTCGCTCGCAGACACCCTGCAGGGAGCTGCCTCCCCCTCCTCTAGGCTGTGGGGCTGACCCTCCCATCTCACCTTTCCTCCATCGGCTGCATCACATTTTCCACTGAAACAGGAAGGGCTCTGGATGTGGGACACCAGCCACGTGGCGTTCATGCAGCAGGAAGATGGTGACCTGTCTCAGGGACACCAAGTCTGGAATTTGCCTCTGCCCTGAGGCCCTGGTGATCAATATCAGGTACCTCATTTAATTTTCACTGCAACCTTGTCAGCTACCTGACAATGATCATCATTAGGACCATTTGACAGTAGAAGCAGCTGAAGCACAGTGAGGTGAAGTCGGTTGCCCAAGGTCACACTGCTAGCAAGTAGAAGGACCAGGAAATACTTGAGCCAAGTTCTGCTGACTCCAAAGTGCCCATACTCAGTCATTCTGCGATTGTTTTTTTTTTTTTGGCCGTGCCACGCGGCATGTGGGATCTTCCCCAACCAGGGATCAAACCCACGCCCTCTACATTGGGAGCGTGGAGTCTTAACCACTGCACCACCAGGGAAGTCCCTGTCACTCTGCGATTCTGAACCCCATGCAGGGTTGGCTCCCAATAAACAATATTCCTATTTTCCATTGTCTTCAAAGTGCTCAGGCTGACGGGAGACAACATCTTGTGTGCATAAACTGAGCTTCTGCATGTTTCAGTGCACATCCAGGGCAACCTACCTGGTCCTCCCTCTTCTGACAGAGATGAAAACTCAAACTCACCCTCCCCACCCACTTCTTAGACACTGAAAACCAGGTGTGCACCAGGTCCTCCAGTGATTGACGAACTCAGGAAAGTTGATCTCTGGTCACGTGAGGTCCCAAATCCCTGGGACCATGCCCCTGATTCCTCTGGCTGCCAATCATTTACTGACCAGCAGAAGCCATCTATGGTTGGACTACAGGGACTGCCAGAGGATACTTCAAAGTCTTCCGGTCACTGGCATGGCCCATGCTCCTCATATCATTAATCCATGATGACCACAGGAACCTCGAATAATGCCCAACATGGGCACACCAGTGCCACACCCCCAGCCGGCTTCCAATCATCCGTCTTCCTAGACTGCCAGTTACTGACCCGCATAGTTTCCAAAACTGACTTACGGAGCAGCTAAACACTGACCATTCCTGAAAGATGTTATGGCTTTCATTCCAGAAGTCCCTCACAAAGCCACTGACCCTCCAGTCCCTAATTGCCTGGCTCTACATCCCCATAAACTTAGTGGCCTAAAAAAAACACACATTTATTATCCCATAGTTCATATGAGTCTGGAATCTGGGCACAGCTTAGCTTGGTCCTCTTTTAGGGTCTCTCATGAGGCTGCATTCAAGGTCTCAGCTAGGCTTGGGGACTCATCTGATGGCTCAACTGGGGAAGGATCCGCTTCCAAGTTCACTTATATGGTTGTTTACAGGATTCAGTTCATTTGGGCTGTTGGACTGAGAGCCTCAGTTTCGTACCCACTGTTGGTGAAAGGCCACCCTCAGTTCCCTGCTGTACGGGCCTCCCCAACACGGCAAGTTGGTTCACTAAATCCAACAAGGGAGACAGCCTGTTAGCAAGATAGAAGCTACAATCTCTTGTAATCTAACCATGAAGGCGGCATCTCCTCAGTGTTAAAGGTATGCTATTGATTAGAAGCAAATTACTCAAATGGAGGGAATTACACAAGGCCATGAATACCAGGAGGCAAGGATCATTGGGAGCCATTTTAGAAGCTACTTCCCATAGACCATGGAGAAATAAACAGCTTCAGACATTAAATAATATGAACACTATTCTACCAATTTACTCTATTTGAGGAAAACACTAAAGGAAGTATTCTAAATAAATGAATACTAAATCAGAAGATAGATCTCAAAATAACAGAGCAAGACAATGGTTAGCAATGACTGTTGTGGTAAAATACACACCCTCAAGTACACATTCATATAGCTATAGTTAAATTATGACAAATAAAGTGACTGGGGACTTTGAATAAAAATGTTAAGTAAGTTTTCTTGAAGCAGAATTGACTTAACCTAAGAAAAATACAGTCTTCATAAAAGCAGTTTAAATGTTTCTAGGAAAATCTGGAAATAATACTGTTCACATTGATGAGGCAGATATGGAGGATAGAGTATCTTTCTCTACCAAGAAAGGTTAATTATATTCTGATCAAATAACAGAAAAAACATAAATCATGCCTGTTAGAGAGAACCAAATATATAACCAGACAATTAGTAAACATAAAAATTACCAAACTAATGAGGTATGGGGGGGGAGAAAACTGAACAGAAATGTCATAAAGGTGTTAGGAAGGAGAAAAGAATGAAAGTTATATTTAGGAAGTAGTAAAATTGATAGTAAGCATAATATAATACAAAAAAATAAGGTTATCATCATTATACAAATTTAAATGGACTGAATCTCAAGACACAAATGTGGGATTAGAGCAAAAAATACTCTTATATGCAGTTAAAAGAAGTATATCTTAAACAAAGAGGAAAATGCAAAATAAAGGTTTAGGCAAAGACACACCAGATTAGTGGCAGCAAAATAAAAGCAGCAGTGATGATGTACTTACCAAAGTAAATTCAAGGTCAAAAGGACTCAACAAGCAAAACAAAGAAAACACATAGTGGCATTGTGAAAAATGGCCAAAGATATATATTTTAGGATCACCCCACCCCCTGCCAAAAACAGAACTATAAGGAGAAATTTGTTTTAAAATATAACATTTATTCTCTCTTTTGATAATATAACAGATGGAGTAGACAAAAAGACAAAAAATCAGAGTAAAGAAATGTTAATCCTCAAACTAGATTGAAAAGTCCTAATGAGTAATCTGTACCTAACCGAGAATATAGTTTCTTCTCTTATATCCATGAAAGTTTTACAAAATTCAGTTGAGTAATCTGGCCCACAGAGAAAATCTTGAGTAATGTTTACAAGTTCAGATTCAACAGGCTACATTCTCTGATCACAGTAAAACCATAATTACAAAAAAAGAAAGAAAAGATAACCAAACTACTTTAACCAGTTAGAAACTAAGAAACGTTCCTCAATAGCTAGGATCAAAGTGAGAAATCAATTCTGAAGTTGCACCTTTCATACCAGAGTTTATGAGACACAGCTACATTTAGAAAAAAGTGTATAGTCTCAAATCCTTTACTATTAAAAAAAAGACTGGGAAACCAAAAAATAATCGTTAGGAATTTGACTCAAGAAGGTAGAGAAAGAACAAAATGAAGCAAACACATAGAAAAATGAAACACAAAACAAAAAAATCAAGGTGGCAGTTAATAAAAGCTTAAGTACATAAAGCTTAAGTAAAGTACATAAATATAAATTTAGGGAGTATAAATAAAACAAAAGGGTAAGCCTTTCTAATAATTGACTATATGGCTTAGCTCCTGGAAAATCTGATGAAGTTTAAAAGAAAAAAAGTACAATACTAGTAATAAAAAAGGAGATATTGCACCAGATACGTAGTGCATTAGAGAACTAATATACTAGTTATCGTGGAATATGAGGTTTAAGTCTAGAGCAACATACTTAAACATTTAGGTGAAATATGTGAGTCCCCGGGGAAAAGTGTAACAGTGAAAATTAATGAAAATATCCCTAAGGGGCCCGTGAATATAAAAAGAATAGGAAGAGTAGTTCAAGTCCATCATTTGAGACATACCAGTACCCACAGGCAGCACTGCTTGACACACCTCTACTGGCACAGGAGGCCTGGCTGGGGCTGGCAAAGGCAGATGTGGCAGAGGTCCCAGTCCTCTTCCGGCAACCCTATAGGCTTGAAATGGGCAGAGCCAGCTGGAAAGGGCAGACCCAGAGCAGGGTAGTGGGAGGAGGAGGACAGGACAGGATGGGCAGGTTTGCGGGGGAGACAGATAGACCAGGACTCGACTGGCAGGGGCCAAGGCTGACAGAAAAGGCTGGGACCTCGTGGTATGGTAAAGGGTGGACCAAGGTCGGTGGGGGCAGGGACATAATTGCTATGACACCCTGGACTCTCCTCAGTGTCCCAAAGTGGAATCACCAAGGAGGACTATCCCACACTCACCTATTCCCTCCATTGCAACGTTTCCCCAGCACCTCTGGCCTGGGGAATATTAACAATTATACAGAAGTTGGTCAAGGTACACTAATCAGGTGCCAACTACATATTTGATGGACTGGGATGGGGGACTTAGGAGAACAAGAGTCACTGGCATTCCCTTCATAAGATCACATCTCCGTTGACAGAAGAGGATGCACCGAGCACAGTGGGCATCACAGGCACCCCCAAATGTGCACTGTAGCCCACCCCCCAAGTAAAGCTGCACTGTCACCCACCACCACTGGAGGTTCGGAATTGGGTTTGTGGCCAGAGAGAACGGCTTAGGGGCCACCAGAGGATATTAAAATCTCTTGTTCTAAAGTTTTTAAACAAAACTCAGGATGGTGGGAGATGAGGGCAGGGCAGGTCTCCTGACCGCACCCAGATTCAGGAAAGAAAGAGACGGGGGATACAGGAACGGACAGAAAGAGGGGGATTTTGAGGACCACCCCACCTCAAGGAGGCGTAGACTGAGACAGGAGACTAAATGGGGAGCAGAGAAGCACAGAGAAACTCTGAGATGCCCTGAGAAATATATTAGAGCAACAGGTGTGTGAGGAATTCGTAGAGTGTCTCCCTTGCACAGGGTGTTGAGTACAGGACCTCAGCTGAGCAGAGCTCAGCTGTCTACTCTGGAGCGTAGGTCAGTGGTGAGCGGGTCATGCTGGATTGTCTGATGAAGCATCAGGGCCAGCAGCCCTGCCCGATTCTTCATGGCTGTGCGCACCTTGTGCTCCTGCTCAACCAGCTCTTCCAGCTTGAGCAACTGTGGGGGGCAAGCATGAGAAGGGGCTTCTAGGATTCCATCCCGCCTCTCAGCCCCTAAGGGGCATACCATGTAACGTACCATGTAACGTACGTACCATGCGCACGCGCTCTAGGTCCACCTCGGCACGTCTCAGCTTCTCCCAGCAGTAGTGGTGACTGCACAAGCGTTTGGGGAGGCAACAGAAATTATCGGTGGGCTCAAAGACGTTTTTCACTAGTGGGCAACCGCACACTTCTTCATCCGGTACCTGTGGGGAAGAATGAAAGATGATGAGGTACGTGAAGGGTGGCAAATGGAGGGTGATCAGGCAGGCAGGATGCAAGGAAGAGGGGAAGAGAGGGCAGGCAGGCAGGAAGGAGAGGAATGCGGAGTGGTGACCTAGCAGGGGCGAAGAGAGGAATTCAGTGATTAGGTAAAGAAGAGGGGGCCAAAGGGGGATGATCAATCATGGAGAATGGAGGAAGAAGTTAAGCAGGGATGTAGGAATGGAGGTGATCAGGCAGGAAGGACGGAAGAACAGAAAGAGATCAAACAGGAAGGAGAGGAAGGATGGAGGGGAGGTCTGACAGGGAGAAGTAGATGAATGAGGGTTGGTAAAGCATGGGGGAGGTGAGGAATAAGGCTGGGAGGGTGAAAGGGATGGGGGCTGATCAAACAGGGAAGAAGAAGGGATTTAGGAGATGACAAGCAGTGAGAAGGCGATTGGGGAAGTGAGGCAGGGAGAATAAGAATGGAAGGAAGTCAGCAAGTGAGAAGAGAGGAATTGAGGGTAACCATGCAGGGAGAGAGGGGGGATTGTGGGGTGGTCAGGCAGGGGCTAGGAAAAGAAGGGAGATGAGCAAGCAAGGAGAAGGGAAGAATGGGGAATGGTTGTGCAGTGAGGAGCAGAGGAACGGAGGCTGGTCAGGCAGAGGGAGAGAGAAATGTTGGCCTGCGGGGTCAGGCAAGGAGATTATGAATAAATAAACAGGCAGAGAGAAAAGTAAAACTAGAAAGTGATTGGGCAGTGAGGAGGGGGATGTAGGGGAGGTCAGGAAAGGAGGAGGGGATACATAGGGATTGGCCAGGAGGTAAGAAGGCAGTCACGCAGAAGGAAGAAGGAATAGGAGGCAATCAAGCACTGGAGGACGAGAGGAAGGTGGTCAGGTAGGGAGAAGGGGAGGAATGGAGGGCGATGAGGTAGAGAAAGAAAAGTCTCACCTTGGGGTCCTTCGAGTGCTCAGGGCATAGCACCTGGAGTCGCTTACAGTAGCTCTTACTCCATGGGTCGTAAACATCACAGAAGAGCCTTGTGGCTCTGGGGACAGGTGAAAGTGAGGTGCTAAGGGTCAGGAGGAGGGTGGTCCCGCCCTGAACCCTGCCCACACTTTGTCCCCAACCCCACCTACACCCTGCCGCTAATCTGCCCACCTCTGTCTCTGAGCCTACCCACATCCTGCCCTTGATCTTGCCCACCCTGCTCCTGACCTCGTCCACATCGTGCCTTTGACCCTGAGTAGCACTCACACTCACCCCTCAATGCGAGTGGGGTACATGGACGTGAAGGGCGATTTGCGCTCATACTGGGGAAAAAAGAGTACACATGGGAGGAACGATAGACACACACTGCGTGACCTCCCATGAAAAAGCCCCAAACAACACATTTGCTCCCTGTGGACCCTACGCTCCTGTCTGCTCAGCCATGTCCCCCCCTCACCAGTGGCTGATGCCCAAATCTTGGCCCCTTTACTGGGGATGGAAGAAAAGCACAAATGGGTAGAGCCATGGATGTGTGTTGTATTCTCTTCTACAACAAATACCCGGGCACCAAACCTGCCCCCCTCCTCATGGACCCCACCCAGCCAAAAACATCCTTGCCCCATCTTCCCCCAGCCAATGCTCCAACCTTGGCGAAGCAGTGCTCCATGTGGCGCAGGGCAACCTGCATTTTGATGGGTTGCCCGCAGGAGACACAGAAGATCTGCAGGTTGACGCTGTTCCTGCCACGTTTGTCACTCTGCATAGGACAGTAGAAGGGCCAGTAAAGCAGTGCAGGGTGGGGACGGCAGGGCAAGATATCAGGCACCTTTCTGCTCCACCCCACGCATTCCCACTCACCTCTTCATCTTTGCACACAGGCTGCTGCTTGCCACGCTGAATGATGGCCTCAAGTTCATGGAAATGGCACTCTATGTCCTTCAGGCGGGTGTGGGTGTCCTGCTGTTCACGGTGGATGCGCTCGAGCATTTTCTTGCCATGCTCCTCAGCAACGCAAGGGCTCTTCTGCCACTGCTGGATGCGCTTGGGCAGGATCGCATAGATGCGGCTGGAAGGGGAGACAGCAAGAATGGAATGCGTATGTGGGGACATCAAAATAAGAAGAAATGGATGAGTGACCGAATGGTGGATGTTTAGGATAATGAATGGTAGATGAGTGAATGTTGGTGAATGCGTGCTTGGATGGTGGATGGTTGGGTGGATGGCTAGACAGCTGGGTGGGTAAGTGACTGTTGAGGGTGAATGAGTGGGTTGGTGGATAGAACGTGGATGGGTGGTTCAGCGGGTCGGTGGATGTAAGGGTGGATGGACAGGTGGGTGAGTGGACGAGTGGTGGAGGATACATAGGTAGCGGGGTAGATGGACTTACAGCTGGCATAGATCATGCCCTACTTTATTCCCTGTTGCTTAACCTCCAGGTGCACTCACTCAGCTGCCAGCTTCATGCCACAGTCGTCCGAGCAGTACTTGGAGCCTGGCCGGGTGGGGTGCACACAGCCAGGTCCCAGGCACTGCCGCAGTGAGGCTGGGTGCTCGGCATCTGACTGCTCTGGGTCTTCTGACTTTTCCATGAGCTTCTGCTGCTTCTCCTTCTGTGAGACAAGAGTGGTCAAAGCAGGGGCAGGGGAATCAGTGTCAGCCCCCTAACCCTGTACTACTACCTTGCATTCTGCCCCCAACCTCTGCCTCCATGCCCCCCATTCCACCATTTCTGTCACCTTCCACTCCACTTTTTTCTTCAAATTCTTCCTTTTCTTCGTATCCATTGCCTGCTTCTGCAGTGCAGAATCTAGGAATGGGAAGTCCTCAGTGTCATTCATCCAGGGCTGTAGGCTAGAAAAATGCTGACAGGTCTCCCCAATTTGTTTCTTAAATGATCGCTGGACACTCCGTGCCTCCTCTCTCTTCATTGCTGAGCCTCCCTGCCTTCAATGTCCTTATCCTTCCACGCAGGGGCCCTGCCATACACTCATCAGGCTTTGACTGTCAAGAATCTCGTATATAAAAGTCCTGGTATAAGCTTCAGTACTGAGGCAGGTCCTTTTCAGACAACAGCTGGTGTATGGCCTCCTTTACTGCCGATGGCATTGCCCCCACCTGGTACTTCTGGGACAGCTCAGACTTCTGTAGTTGAGGCAGGTGTGATCGAGTGAGCAGTTGTCAGGGGGACTATGGCAAAGTCTCTGAGAGTATCCCAGTTAAGAACTGACGGGCAGACCCTCGCACCAGCTCCATTCCCCCAACCACCCTGTGTCCTAGATTCACCAGAGACCAGGGATTATAAGTAGCGCTCCTGTGCTGATGGAAGGAGGCCTCTGGGTCAGCACTAAGTGGGTGGGGATGGGCTCACCCTGCCCCAACACTCCTGGCCTCACCCTCTGGCCACTGTGGCTGGGGCCCACAGCACCTGCCTGGATACACTAGGTCTTGCCTGCCTGGGAATGACTGGCACCACCTGGCCCTGCTTGCCCACCTTATCCAGACACACTTGGCTAGTCCATCTGGCTGCATCTTGCCCAGTCGAATTCATAAGGCCCTGCATATCCACCCAGAAAAGCTAGACTCCACCTCCTTACACTTAGAGGGCTCAGCCTGCCTTGTCCACCCTCCAGGACACACCTGCTACCCTGCTTGCCCTACACCATGGTCCCAGACAAGCCTCCTCTGCCCAGCCGGCCCAGCCCCTCAGACATGCTCCGCCCACCTTTCTGTCCCGCCCACTCTGCCTAGTCTCTCCAGGCTCCACGTGCCTGACTCTGCTTTCTTGGACACACTCTGTCTTGCCTTAAGGCTCCCAGCCCTGTGGGTCCCATGCGCTGCCAGGCCCTGCCCGCCTCCCAGACTCTCAGCCTCATATACCCCTCCCCACTTCCTGTACGTACTCTGTTCTGCCTTACCTCTCACGTGCTGAGCCATGCCAAGCCCTGCCCCCTCCCCCACTTGCACGTGCCACGCTGTGCGCTGTCTGCCCTGACTCACTCACCTAGAATAATTTGACAATCTTTATTCTGAAAACTACTCCTACCTGAACCCAGTAACGCCTACTAAAATATATAAATATACAAATGTTTTTAAAAGTTTGTGTGCATTTGCACACACACGCAAATCATTACTCTCAAAGATTAAAAGAGCAAGCACACACACAGAGAATACACACGTTTTGGTTAAGACAGTTATCTACCAGAGAACACATACTAGTTTCGAGCTACAGATGCAATATTAATAAAAACTCACCCTGGCCTTAGTCTTAAAGGAAGTCTGAACACTTTCCAATGAATAAGCATCACACAGGGCACAGATAAGTTGCGTTAGAAACAAAAGCCTTAACTTTTGAAAATTGAAAAGGCATTTCTAAACTCTTGGTAAAAAAAATAATAATAACGGAAATTAGAAAATACTTAGAGCTTAACGAAAACAATACATACCCATCTGTGGTCTCAGCTGACAATATAAGAAGACAGAAAATAATGATCTGAGCGCTCAACTCAAATTCGAACAAGTCCCCATACTGACTCCAAAGACACCCGTTATCAACCCCCAAATCCCCTTGGACGACCCCGTCACCCGCCCCTCCGTCTTCAAAGCCCTGACAAGATACCTCAGCGCCCAGAAGTTGCTACACGGAGGAGAGCTTCAAGGCAGCTGAGGTAAAAACGGCAGCAAAGCGACTTCGGGTCCGGTATCGACCTTAGCGCCACCCCTTCCCGAAAGTACTGTGTTTGCACTTGCTCCAGACCCTTAATAACGGAGCTGCTGTACAGCCCAAAGTTTGAAACAAATGGTTACAGAGAAACCATAGTTACGTGCACGCTGTTCTGTGCGCCATGAAGGATACACTTGTTTCTTTTGACACCAGCGCCTCACTGCTTCACACATCAGAGGATCTTCACCGCATTATTGTATGTGGTAGGAAAACTGATCCCTTTATCATTTCCAATTATTTTGAATAATTTCATATTAGTACCATTTTACTATCTGCTATTTAAATCATGAGGTAGGCAATGAGAAAAACAAAGAAAAACAAGTAAATCAGCTTTTAGAAGTCGAGACAGTAGAAAAAGATTTATGGAAAGGCAGGAAAAATAGAAAGAAAAATGTAAGAAGGTAGTAATAAGTTCATATTTGAAATTTATACTTTATTACATAATCAGTAATAAAAAATTGTTAATGGGGTAAACTCTCCAGTTAAAGTCAGAGATTGTCATTTTGGATGAAAATTAACAAGTCTAGCCATATGCTGTTTATGCCAAACCTGGCAAATCATAAGGATACAGAAACGTTTGAAATAAAAGGATGGAAGGAAATTTGCCAGGTACATGCTAATCAAAATAGAGCAAGGTCAATTATATTAATATCAGACTAAAAACACTAAGACAAAAAGTATTAATTGGGGTTCGAAGGGTCATTCTATAATGATTTGATTCGCCATGAACATGTAAAAATCTTATATAATACATGATAATATCCAATCTTATATAATTAAATCCAATCTTACATAATACATGATTAAAATGATGTAAAATGAAAATAAAGAAAAATATATTAGTAAAAGCAAAACAAAAGTAAAATAGAAAAAAACATTATCATTGTGAAAGACTACAATCACACTGCTCACCTTTCAGGACTCAGCTTTGGCATCACCGTCTGGGAAGCTCTCTCTGCTTCCTTTCCATCTGGATGACCAGCCTCTCTTCTGAATGAATTTGTGGACATAATTATATAGCAAGAATGTTTCTTTTATTTTAATCTTGAAATTAAGAAGTAAATGGAGGCATTGTCTGAACCCCTCACACCTGTTTTGTCACACCCATCTTCCTCAACTAGAAATGAAGGCAGGGACAACGTTGGTCTTGCTCACTACTGGTTGCGCAGTGCCCAGCTTACACATGACACACAAGAGTGTCCAGTAGCCACTGATGATCAGGTGCCTTGCCTGGTGTTGTTGCAAAGTGGCAAATTACTGCAATTTACCTGGCTGCATATTATTCCTTGAAGATAAGAGCAAATTAATGCTGTAATTTGCCCTAGAGTTGCATCTAACTAATCACCATGTAGAAAAGCAAAGTTCAAAAATGTTAAGATGTTGCTGTTAAGAAGCTATTGTCCTGGTTCGAGCCTAGCCTCTAAAGACAGTATCCTGTAGTGGAATAACTGAGGACATGGAAAGGAGACGTGACCCATGAGCGCCCCCCCCAGCAAACTGGGGGCTGGCTAATAAGCCAGAACTGCAAACATTCCTGATCGCTTTGTGCTCCCCCCCCCCCGCCCGGCAAACCGGGGGCATGAGACTAAGCCAGAGCTGTGAACAGTCCTGAATGCTTTGAGCCCCCCCCGCCCCCCCCACCCCGCCCCGGCAAACCGGGAGCCTGCGAAGAAGCATTGAGTCCTTTGGGCACTGATCCATGAGATGTCCTCAATATAATCAGAGTGGTGGGAACGCAAGGAAATGTCCTTGTGCTACTTCAGTATAATCAAAATAATGGTGGGAACTTTGTGCTGCTTTTGCGCTCAAGGCCGAAGCACGGCATGTTTTCAAGAAAGCCAATTATTGCTTGCATAATTAATAAAAACGTAGGTTGCTGCTTTGGCATTTCTGAAATGTTAAGAAAACAAGTCTTAAAATGTAAACGTAGACAATGCTTTAATAAAAGCTACCACAGCAGGACAGACGGGGCTGTTTTGCCTGAGCGAGTGGCAGCCCTCTACTGCTGTGCTTCGGCACAATTCATCTCGTGTGATGAGCTTACTTTCGGCCCTGTCATAAGATAAACTACAACATTTGGCACCCGAACAGGGACTTGAAGGTAAGTAATCTCGTGATCACGGGACCGAAGGGGAAATTGGTCCGCTCAGAGTAAGCGAAACCTTCGGCAACAGTAGAGTAACTGTAATGGGGAATTCTCATTCAGTAGAATTTCAATACATTAGACTCCTGAAACAGTTATTACGGAGTTCAGGAGTGAAGGTGAAACCAGAATCTTTTGATGAATTGTTTGCGCTGGTACGTAACATTGTTACTGGTTTCAATCTACTGGTCATAACCAGTTGAATTTAAAAGTTTGGAAACAGGTTATGCGAGCCTTAAGAAGAGCTCATCAGCATGGAGACCCTATATCTGTCCGTGTTTGGTCTCTTTGTAAATTAATTTCCCTTGCCCTGGAACCATTACAATCTGAGACAAAAAGTGAAAATGGGGCGCGCCCTCAGCGTCCGAGTTCTGCTCCCGATCATTCTGCTGCTTTTCGTACTCTGTTTCGTGAGTCTCCTATAGAGGATCTTCCTCCGCCTCCCCTTGTGTCTGAGACAGGAGAGGATTTTTCAGATTCCAGTGATGAAGGGGCTTTTTCTGATGATGATAAAGGTTAGGAACAGACTAACAAACAAAATGAGATGCCACTCTCTCAACAGAATGAGATTTCTGATATACTTTCAAAGTTAAAAAATTTAATGGTTAAATTGAAAAAAAATAAAAATAATGCTACCACTCCCTCATATCAGGAGCCATGTCCTACTATTCCTTCGGCTCCTCCCCTTATCCTGTTGGAGCCTCTCGTCAGTTTCGCTTTCCTCTAAAACCTGAATCTAATAGACTATTGTTGGAAGAAGAGATGAATAAGGAAGAAAAGCAATATTCTGAACCATTTTTTGCTTTCCCTATTATTAGACAAGCTATGCCTGCTAATGATCAATTTCCAAATGGTTATATAAATGTTAAGTATAACCCTCATGATGTAAAAATTTTTTAAATGCTAAAAAAGCTATTAATGCATATGGGATGCATTCTAATTATGTTCAAGGTCTTTTGTCTAGGTATGCTTCCAAAAATATATTAATTCCACAGGATTGAAAGGCGCTTGCCAAGACTGCTACTTGGTGGAAAGAAGAAGGCACCTCCATTGACCTGGGGGCAAACGAAAAAGTTTGCAGGCACTGCTAAAAATCTTGTCATTTCACAGGGTAAACCTCTCACTAGAACCAGTCTTTTGTGGCTATGTTGGCAATGTTGTCTACACAGGTAATAAACATATCAGCCAATGAGATAAATTGTACTAACCATACTTATTGGACTTATATTCCTGACCCTCCTCTTAATATGGGGGTTACCTGGTGGGATGCCCCAATTCTTGTATATGTAAATGAGTCTGGATGGTTGCCTGGTCCTTTTGATGATAGAGGCCCTTTGAAGCCGGAAGAAGAAAAAAAATAATAGAGAATTACACGGTGGGTGTTAATGGACCTCCTATTTGTATGGGAAAGGGAGATCATTGCCTTAAAATGAATTATCAGGCATGGTTAAGTGCTGTCAAAAATGAAAGCAGATATCATGGGTTATATCTTTTGAGTGCTTATAGTTTTAAAAGTTCTAATTCCACTCTTAATGAAAATGTTTCCACACCTTACTTGCCTCCATGCCAGGTGCCTCTTGTGGACCGATTATCGGATTGGGTCCATTGGACTTGATGCCCAGGAGAAATGGCTTGGGTTCTTGTTAATACTTCTTGGGGAAGCGTCATTGATTGGAGCCCTTTTGGCTCTGCCCGAGGAAAAAGGGGTCTGAAGAATTTACACTGGCATAGAGAAGATAACACTATTTATAGCAATACTATTAATGATACCATACTATGGCATGCAGGAGGGTTTTCTCCTCCTGGTCCTCATTTAAATGGATATCCTATCCAAAAGGATTTGTGGAAGCTTATGACAGCTTTGAAAAAGATTAATGCTTGGGTAGGACATATGGTTAACAAATCTGGAAATCATAGTTTGACTTTTCATGAAAATGTTACTCGATATACTCGTAGTTGTGTGAAATTACCTTATATATTGTTAAAGGGACCAGCTGTATGGAATGAGACTCAAGGTATTATAATGGGTAAAAATTGCTCTCTGTATACTTGCATTAACTCTAGTATATCTTTTATCATATCTACTGAAAGTTTGTATATCTTACGAGCTCGGAGAGGTCTTTGGCTTCCTGTCAATCTTGGAAGGGAATGGCAGGAATCTCTTCCTATGGCTGTTTTGCAATATTTAGCTGATGCATTAAAAAGAAGTAAAAGATTTGTAGGAATGTTGATTGCAGCTGTCATGGGTATTATAGCCATAACAGCTTCTACTGCAGGATTGCTAATGCTCATTATAATAATAATCATATGTTTAATTGTAGTCTGATGACTAGTGAAACCTACCCGCCATGCACCATCGCAACAAGCTGCTGTGTTTTCCTTGATGCTGCACAAGCTGCAAAATAATTCCATGTAGTTTAGTACCGAGAGTAATGCTGCCATGTTCTCCTTGATGCTACAAAAATTATAAAACAAAAAGAGGGAAATGTAGTGGGATAACTGAGGACATGGAAAGGAGACGTGACCCATGAGGCCCCCCCGCAGCAAACTGGGGACTGGCGGATAAGCCAGAGCTGTGAACAGTCCTGAATGCTTTGAGCCCCCCCGCCACCCCCGCCCCGGCAAACCGGGAGCCTGCGAAGAAGCATTCAGTGCTTTGGGCACTGATCCATGAGATGTCCTCAATATAATCAGAGTGGTGGGAACGCAAGGAAATGTCCTTGTGCTACTTCAGTATAATCAAAATAATGGTGGGAACTTTGTGGTGCTTTTGTGCTCAAGGACGAAGCACGGCATGTTTTCAAGAAAGCCAATTATTGCTTGTATAATTAATAAAAACGTTGGTTGCTGCTTTGGCATTTCTGAAATGTTAAGAAAACAAGTCTTAAAATGTAAACGTAGATAACGCTTTAATAAAAGCTATCACAGCAGGACAGACGGCGCTGTTTTGCCTGAGCGAGTGGCAGCCCTCTACTGCTGTGCTTCGGCACAATTCATCCCTTGTGATGAGCTTACTTTCGGCCCTGTCATAAGATAAACTACAACAGTATCCCCTACTAAATCTTTACAGTTTTTATCAAATCCAGTTTAGGGATTGGGGCAAGGGGTGAGAAATTCGAGCTGAACTAAGAAGCAGTCTGTGAGCTCTAAAGAAAGCATTACTACCTCTCTATGGCTGTGAATGTTTATAAGCACTACTTGTTTTGTCCCAGCTAAACTTTTAACTTCCCTTTGAGTTATTTTTCATCACTGTGGCTCATTCAAAGAATCTCGGACAGCGTTTTGCTCTTCACCTCTGACTTCAGACCTACTTCTCCAATATCTCCTGTCTCTTTACTGCTGATTTCTTTCATCGCCAGTTCCAAAGCCCTAGTTCAGGTTTCCTTTATTTTACATTATAATGAACTCCCACCTCTGAGATGTGGCTGGCTAATCCACTTTGCCTCCAGGGTTGTCTTCCCAAAGGGCCACAGATGAAAAAATTATGTCACCATTCTCCTTGGGAATCTTCCCTGGATTCCCAGGGTATTCAGAATCAGTTCTCCACTCTATGGTGTGCCCATCAAAGTTCTCTATGACAGGACCCCACTTTCCTGTGATAGACAAATCCTCTTCCCAGGCCCTCCAGGTGTCAAACACTCAGGACATCCTGGATAGTCACTCTCTTGTCAATCCAGCATGGGCTTCCACATTCCAGGCCTTTGCTCAGGCTTGTCCTTCTCTTTTGCTTAGTCCTGCTCACCCTTCAAGACTCAGCTTTGGCATCACCATCTGGGAAGTTCCCTCTACTTCCTTTCCAACCAAGTGACCTGCTTCTCTTCTGAATGCACTTGTGGAAATAGTTATAATAGTGAGTGGTGTTCCTCTTTTTTTTAACCGTGGAATTATAAAGGATGGGGGAGAGTTGCCTGTACTTGTCTGTTTTGTATTTGTCTGCTTTTGCCTGTCAACTTTCTGCTTACTTTCAAGGTTAAGCTCAGGTGCCTGCCCCACTGGGAAGCCATCCCCAAACCCCTTGCTCCTCTTTTTCAGTTTTCTCACAACACCTCTGTCATTCTGCTTTGGGTCACTGCATGGGATGCAGGTTTCTCTCCTCTACTAGACAGTTAAGGCAATGCTGGAGTGTGAATGACTCCCAGCACAGTGTTCCTACAACAGTTGTTGGTGATTCATATATTGCATGTTATAAAAACCAAAGTTTTAAGGTTTATTTTAAGAAATAGTCTTCACAATGTGAGAGAGTGGCATGGACATATATATACTACCAAACATAAAATAGATAGCTAGGGGCAAGCAGCCGCATAGCACAGGGAGATCAGCTCGGTGCTTTGTGACCACCTAAAGGGGTGGGATAGGGAGGGTGGGATAGGGAGGGTGGGAGGGAGGGAGACACAAGAGGGAAGAGATATGGGAACATATGTATAACTGATTCACTTTGTTATAAAGCAGAAACTAACACACCATTGTAAAGCAATTATACTCCAATAAAGATGGTAAAAAAAAAAGAAATGATAAAGGGAGTCATGAAGGTTGAAATGAAAGGACAATAGAGAGTAACTTGAAGCCATATGAAAAAAAAAGATCTCAGTAAAGGTAAATACATGGGCAATTATAAAAGGCAGCATTATTGTAACAACGGTGCATAACCACACTGTTTGTTTTCTACATGATTTAAGAGACTACTACATTAAAAAAAGCAATTATTAATCTAGAAGCTACTATTATTATAACTTTGGTTTGTAACTCCACATTTTGTTGTCTACATAATTTGACAGGCTAATGTATTTTAAAAAAAATTATTAGCTTAAGTTTTTGAACACACAATGTATAAAGAAGTAATTTTGTGAAATCAACAACTGAAAGAGGTGGGGATGGGGCTATTAAAGGAGAAATTTGTATATGTTACTGAAGTTAAGCTGGTGTAAATTCAAATTAGAGTGTAATAACGTTAGGCTGTTAAATGAAACCGCCATGGTAACCACAAAGAAAATTGCTATAAAATATACACCAAAGGAAATAAGAAAGGAATTTTAAAATTTCATTACCAAAAAAAAAAACAACCCCAACAACTAAACACAAAGGAAGACAGTGTTGCAGGGAAGGAGGGACAGAAAGCTAAAAGACATACAGAAAACAAATGTCAAAATGGAAGTAAGTCCCTCCTTATCAGTAATTATTTTAATGTAAATGGATTAAACTCTCCAATCAAAAGATAGAGATTGGCAGAAAGGATTTTTTTCAAAAAAGTGATCCAACTGTATGGGGTCTACAAGAAATTCATTTTGGATCCCTGAACACTAATAGGCTGAAAGTGAAAGTATGTAAAAGGTTATTCCATGCATAATAACCAAAAGAGAGCAGGGATGGCTATACGAATATCAGACTAATAAATTTTTAGGCAAAAACTCTTGACAAGAGAAGTGGAAGGACATTATATATTAATTAAAAGTTCAAAACAGTGAGAATATATAACAATTATAAACATTTACACACCTAATAACAGACCATCAAAATATATGAAGAAAAATTAACAGAATTGAATGGAGAAATAGATAGTTCTACAATAATAGTTGGAGACTTCAACACTCTACTCGCAATAATGAATACAACAACCAGACAAGAGATAACTAAGGCAACAGAGGACATGAACAACACAGTAAACAAACTCGATCTAACAGACATATACAGAACACTCTACCCACTACAGCAGAACACACATCCTTCACAAGTGTACATGGGACATATTCCACGATAGACCACATGTTAGGCCACAGATTAAATCTCAATATTTTCTAAAAGTTAGATATCATACAGAGTATCTTTTCTAAAAACAATGGGAATGGGCATCATCAGAATATCTACAAGCAACAAATGCTGGAGAGGGTGTGGAGAAAACGGAACCCTCGTGCACTGTTGGTGGGAATGTAAATTGATACAGCCGCTGTGGAGAACAGTATGGAGGTTCCTTAAAAAACAAAACATAGAATTACCATATGGTCCAGCAATCCCACTACTGAGCATATACCCAGAGAAAACCATAATTCAAAAAGACACATGCACCCCAATGTTCATTGCAGCACTATTTACAATAGCCAGGGCATGGAAGCAACCTAAATGCCCATCGACAATCAAATGGGTAAAGAAGATGTGGTACCTATATACAATGGAATATTACTCAGCCATAAAAAGGAACGAAATTGGGTAATTTGTAGAGACGTGGATGGATCTAGAGACTGTCATACAGAGTGAAGTAAGGCAGAAAGAGAGAAACAAATATCGTACATTAATGTATATATGTGGAATCTAGAAAAATGGTACAGGTGAACCGGTATACAAGGCAGAAATAGAGACACAGATGTAGAGAACAAACGTATGGACACCAAGGGAGGAAAGTGGGGTGGGGGCGGTGGTGGTGGGATGAATTGGGAGATTGGGATTGACATATATACACTAATATGTATAAAATAGATAACTAATAAGAACCTGCTGTATAAAAAATAAAATAAAATATTAAAAGAATAAAAGCAATGGGATGAAATTAGAGATCAATAACAGAAAGAAAATGGGAAATTTCAGAAATCTGTAGAAGCTAAACAACACACTTTTAAGCATCCAATGGATCAATAAAGAAATCACAAGGGACATTAGGAAATACTTAGTGACAAATGAAAAAGAAAACATAACATAAAAAAGCTAATGGAGGACTTCCCTAATGGTGCAGTGGTTAAGAATCTGCCTGCCAGTGCAGGGGACACGGGTTCAATCCCTGGTCCAGGATGATCCCACATGCCATGGAGCAACTAAGCCCATGCACCACAACTACTGAATCTGCACTCTAGAGCCCATGAGCCACAAATACTGAGCCCATGCACCACAACTACTGAAGCCCATGCACCCTAGAGCCCACATACCACAACTACTGAGCCCGCATGCTGCAACTACTGAAGCCTGGTGCCTGGAGCCCCTGCCCTGCAACAAGAGAAGCCACCACAATGAGAAGCCTGTGCACTGCAACAAAGAGTAGCCCTTGCTTGCCACAACTAGAGAAAGCCTGTGCACAGCAACGAAGACCCAACACAGCCCAAAAATAAATAAAATTAAGAAAACGAAAAGCTTATGTGACACTGTGAAAGCAATGCTAAGGGATAATTTATAGCTATAAACACATTAAAAAACAAGAAAGATCTCAAGTCAACACCTAACTTTACAACTTAAGGAACCTGTAAAAGAGGAAAAAATTAAATCCAAAGCTAGCAGAAGGAAAGAAATAATAAAGATTAGAGATAAAATGAAATAGAGAATAGAAAAGTGATAGAAAAGCAACAAAACCCAAAGCTGATTCTTGAAAAGATCAACAAAATGGATAAACTTTTAGCTAGATGGGCTAAGAAAGAAACAGAGGATTCAAATTATTAAAATCAAAAATGAAAGTGAGTACGTTACTACTAATTCTACAGAAATAAAAAGAATTAAAAGAGAGTACTCTGAGCAATTGTATGCCAACAAATTGGATAACCTAAATGAAATGGACAAATTCCTAGAAAAACAAAGCCTACCAAGACTAAACCATGAAGAAATAGAAAATCTGAAGAGACCAATAATTAGTAAAAAGATTGAATTGGTAATCAAAAATCTCCCAAGAAAGGAAATCTCTGGGCCTAATAGCTTTCCCAATGAATTCTACCAAACATTTAAAGAAAAACTGACATCATTCCTTCTGAAGCTTTTCAAAAAAAATTGAAGAGTAGGGAATGTTCCCTAATTCATTCTATGAGGCCAGCCTTATGCTGATCCCAAAGCCAGACAGACACTACAAGAAAAAAAATCAATCACAGACCAAAATCCCTCATGAACATTGATACAAAAATAGTCAACAAACCAAATAAACAGCATATTAGGATTATACAACACGATCATTATTTCTGGAATGCATGGTTGGCTCAACATGAAAACTGAACAATGTAATACACTAACTTAACAAAATGAAAGGTCGAAAAACCAAATGGTCCTTTCAATTGATAGAGAAAAAGCATTTGACAAAATTCAACACTCTTTCATGATAAAAAAAAATCAACAAACTAGGAATTGAAAGAAACTACCTCAACATAGTAAGATTGATGTATGAAAAACCCACAGAAAATACCATACTCAGTGGTAAAAGACTGAAAACTTCCTCTAAGATCAGACACAAGGCAAGGATGCCCACCTTTGCTACTTCTATTCAACATAATAGTGGAAGTCCTGACAAGAGCAATTAGGCAAGGAAAAGAAATAAAAGGCATATAAATTGGAAAAGAAGAAGTAAAATGATCTCTGTTCACAGATAATATGCTCTTATATGTAGAAAACCCTACATTCCATAGAGACACTGCAAAAAAAAACCCTGTTAGAACTAATATACAAATTCAGCAAAGTAGCAAGACATAAGGTCAGCACACAAAAATCAGTTGCATTTGTATGCACTAACAATGAACAATCCAAAACGGAAATTTAAAAACCAATTGCATTTATAATATCAAAAGGAATAAAAATATTTAGGAATTAACTTAACCAAGGAAGTTAAAAGACTTGTACAATGAAAACTACAAAACATTTCTGAAAGAAAATAAAGACATAAATAAATGGATAAATAACCCATGTTCATAGATTAGGAAACATAGTTAAGATGTCAATATTGATCTAGATTCAATGCAATCCTTATCAAAATCCCAATTTTTTTTCACACAAAAAAATCCTAAAATTCATATAGAATCTCAAGGGACCTTGAATAGCCAAAACAATCTTGAAAAAGAAGAACAAAACTGGATGACTCACATTTCCTGATTTCAGTCTTACTACAAAGGTACAGTAATCAAAACAATATGGTACTGGCATAAAGACAAACATATAAGCCAATGGAACAGAACAGAGAATCCAGAAATAAACCCTTGTATATATGATCAAATGATTTTTGAGAAGGCTATCAAGACCATTCAGTGGGGGAAAAACAGCCATTTCAACAAATGGTGCTGGGAAAACTGAATATCCACATGGGAAAGAATGAAGTTGGATCCCTACGTAACACCATATAAAAAAATTAACTCGGGACAGGAGGGGAGATGGTAGAAGAGTAAGACGCGGAAATCACCTTCCTCCCCACAGATACACCAGAAATACATCTACACGTGGAACAACTCCTACAGAACACCTACTGAACGCTGGCAGAAGACCTCAGACCTCCCAAAAGGCAAGAAACTCCCCACGTACCTGGGTAGGGCAAAAGTAAAAAGAATAAACAGACACCAAAGAATAGGGACAGGACCTGCCCCAGTGGGAGGGAGCTGTGAAGGAGGAAAGGTTTCCACACACTAGAAGACCCTTCGCGGGTGGAGACTGCAGGTGGCGGAGTGGGGGAGCTTCGGAGCCGTGGAGGAGAGCGCAGCAACAGGTGTGCAGAGCGCAAAGCGGGGAGATTCCCGCACAGAGGATCGGTGCCTACCGGCTCACCCACTGGGGTGGGCGGGATTGCGAGCTGAGGCTCGGACTGTGGTTGGAGCGCAGGGAGAGGACTGGGGTTGGTGGCGTGAACACAGCCTGAAGGGGTTAGTGCACCACAGCTAGCCGGGAGGGAGTCCGGGAAAAGGTCTGGAGCTGCCGATGAGGCAAGAGACTTTTTCTTCCCTCTTTGTTTCCTGGTGCACGAGGAGAGGGGATTAAGAACGCTGCTTAAAGGAGCTCCAGAGACTGGCGCAAGGCGTGGCTAAAAGCACGGACCCAGAGACTGGCAGGACACGCTAAGGCTGCTGCTGCTGCCACCAAGAAGCCTGTGTGTGAGCACAGGTTACTACCCACACCCGCCTTCCCGGGGAGCCTGTGCAGCCTGCCACTGCTAGGTTCCCGGGATCCAGGGACAACTTCCCCGGGAGAACACATGGCGTGCCTCAGGCTGGTGCAACGTCAGGCCAGCCTCTGCCGCCGCAGGCTCGCCCCGCACTCCGTGCCGCTCCCTCCCCCCGGCCTGAGTGAGCCAGAGCTCCCGAATCAGCGGCTCCTTTAACCCCGTCCTGTCTGAGCGAAAAACAGACGCCCTCCGGCGACCTACACACAGAGGCGGGGCCAAATCCAAAGCTGAGCTCCTGGGAGCTGTGAGAACAAAGAAGAGAAAGGGAAATCTCTCCCAGTAGCCTCAGCAGCAGCGCATTAAAGCTCCACAATCAACTTGATGTACCCTGCATCTGTGGAATACATGAATAGACAACAAATCATCCCAAATTAAGGAGGTGGACTTTGAGAGCAAGATTTATGATTTTTTCCCCTTTTCCTCTTTTTGTGAGTGTGTATGTGTATGCTTCTGTGTGAGATTTTGTCTGTATAGCTTTGCTTCCACCATTTTTCCTAGGGTTCTATTCGTCCGTTTTTTAAAAAAATTTTTTTCTTAATAATTTTAATTTTAATAACTTTATTTTACTTTATCTTGCTTTCTTTCTCCTTCCTTCCTTCCTTCCTTCCTTCCCGCCCTCCCTCCCTCCCTCCCTCCTTTAGACAACGAATCACCCCAAATTGAGGAGGTGGACTTTGAGAGCAAGATTTATGATTTTTTTCCCCTTTTCCTCTTTTTGTGAGTGTGTATGTGTATGCTTCTGTGTGAGATTTTGTCTGTATAGCTTTGCTTCCACCATTTTTCCTAGGGTTCTATTCGTCCGTTTTTTAAAAAAATTTTTTTCTTAATAATTTTAATTTTAATAACTTTATTTTACTTTATCTTGCTTTCTTTCTCCTTCCTTCCTTCCTTCCTTCCTTCCTTCCCGCCCTACCTCCCTCCCTCCCTCCTTTAGACAACGAATCACCCCAAATTGAGGAGGTGGACTTTGAGAGCAAGATTTATGATTTTTCCCCCTTTCCCTCTTTTTGTGAGTGTGTATGTGTATACTTCTGTATGAGATTTTGTCTGTATAGCTTTGCTTCCACCATTTGTCCAAAGGTTCTATACGTCCATTTTTAAAAAAATTATTTTCTTAATAATTATTTTTAAGTTAATAACTTTATTATATTTTACTTTATCTTCTTTCTTTCTTTTTTCCTTCCTTACCTCCTTCCTTCCTTCCTTCCTTCCTTCCCCCCACCGTCCCTCCCTCCCTCCCACCTTTCTTTCTTTCTTTCCTTCTTTCCTTTTCTTCTTTCTTTCCTTCTTTTCTTCTTCCTTCCTTCCTTTCTTCATTTCTTTCTTTCTTTCTTTCTTTCTTTCTTTCTTTCTACCTACTTCTACTAATTCATTCTCTCTACTTTTTCTCCCTTTTACCCTGAGCCGTGTGGATAAAAGGCTCATGGGGCTGCAGCCAGGAGTCAGTGCTGTGCCTCTGAGGTGGGAGAGCCAACTTCAGGACACTGGTCAACAAGAGACCTCCCAGGTCAGCATAATATCAAATGGCGAAAATCTCCCAGAGATCTCCATTTCAATGCCAGCACCCAGCTTCACTCAACGACCAGCAAGCTACAGTGCTGGAAACCCTATGCCAAAAAACTAGTAAAACAGGAACACAACCCCACCCATTAGCAGAGAGGCTGCCTAAAATCACAATAAGGCCACAGACACCACAAAACACACCAACAGACGTGGACCTGCCCACCAGAGAGACAAGATCCAGCCTCATCCACCAGAACACAGGCACTAGTCCCCTCCACCAGGAAGCCTACACAACCCACTGAACCAACCTTAGCCACTGGAGACAGACATCAAAAACAACGGGAACTACGAAAGTGCAGCCTGCAAAAAGGAGACCCCAAACACAGTAAGATAAGCAAAATGAGAAGACAGAAAAACACACAGCAGATGAAGGAGCAAGATAAAAACCCACCAGATCTAACAGATGAAGAGGAAATAGGCAGTCTACCTGAAAAACAATTCAGAATAATGATAGTAAAGATGATCCAAAAGCTTGGAAATAGAATAGACAAAATGCAAGAGACATTTAACAAGGACCTAGAAGAACTAAAGATGAAACAGACAATGATGAACAACACAATAAATGAGATGAAAAATACTCTAGATGGGATCAATAGCAGAATAACTGAGGCAGACCGGATAAGTGACCTGGAAGATAAAATAGTGGAAATAACTACTGCAGAAAATAATAAAGTAAAAAGAATGAAAAGAACTGAGGACACTCTCAGAGACCTCTGGGACAAAATTAAATGCACCAACATTCGAATTATAGGGGTTCCAGAAGAAGAAGAGAAAAAGAAAGGGACTGAGAAAATATTTGAAGAGATTATAGTTGAAAAATTCCCTAATATGGGAAAGGAAACAGTTAATCAAGTCCAGGAAGCACAGAGAGTCCCATACAGGATAAATCCAAGGAGAAATATGCCAAGACACATATTAATCAAACTGTCAAAAATTAAATACAAAGAAAGCATATTAAAAGCAGCAAGGGAAAAACAACACATAACACACAAGGGAATCCCCATAAGGTTAACAGCTGACCTTTCAGCAGAAACTCTGCAAGCCACAAGGGAGTGGCAGGACATATTTAAAGTGATGAAGGAGAAAAACCTGCAACCAAGATTGCTCTACTCAGCAAGGATCTCATTCAGATTTGATGGAGAAATTAAAACCTTTACAGACAAGCAAAAGCTGAGAGAGTTTAGCACCACCAAACCAGCTTTACAACAAATGCTAAAGGAACTTCTCTAGGCAAGAAACACAAGAGAAGGAAAAGACCTACAATAACTAACCCAAAACAATTTAGAAAAGGGGAAGAGGAACATACATATCGATAATTACCTTAAATGTAAATGGAATAAATGCTCCCACGAAAAGACACAGATTGGCTGAATGGATACAAAAACAAGATCCATATATATGCTGTCTACAAGAGACTCACTTCAGACCTAGAGACACATACAGACTGAAAGTAAGGGGATGGAAAAAGATATTCCATGCAAATGGAAACCAAAACAATGCGGGAGTAGCAATTCTCATATCAGACAAAATAGACTTTAAAATAAAGACTATTACAAGAGACAAAGAAGGACACTACATAATAATCAAGGGATCGATCCAAGAAGAAGATAAAACAATTGTAAATATTTATGCAACCAACATAGGAGCACCACAATACATAAGGCAAATACTAACAGCCATTAAAGGGGAAATTGACAGTAAGACGTTCATAGTAGGGGACTTTAACACTCCACTTTCACCAATGGACAGATCATCCAAAATCAAAATAAATAAGGAAACACAAGCTTTAAATGATACATTAAAGAAGACGGACTTAATTGATATTTATGGGACACTCCATCCAAAAACAACAGAATACACATTTCTCTCAAGTGCTCATGGAACATTCTCCAGGATAGATCATATCTTGGGTCACAAACCAAGCCTTGGTAAATGTAAGAAAATTGAAATTGTATCAAGTTTCTTTTCCGACCACAACGCTGAGACTAGATATCAATTACAGGAAAACAACTGTAAAAAATACAAACACATGGAGGCTAAACAATACACTACTTACTAACGAAGGGATCACTGAAGAAATCAAAGAGGAAATAAAAAACTAGCTAGAAACAAATGACAATGGAGACACGATGACCCAAAACCTATGGGATGCAGCAAAAGCAGTTCTAAGAGGGAAGTTTATAGCAATACAAGCCCACCTTAAGAAACAGGAAACATCTCGAATAAACAACCTAACCTTGCACCTAAAGCAATTAGAGAAAGAAGAACAAAAAAACCCCAAAGTTAGCAGAAGGAAAGAAATCATAAAAATCAGATCAGAAATAAATGAAAAAGAAATGAAGGAAACGATATCAAAGATCAATAAAACTAAAAGTTTGTTCTTTGAGAAGATAAACAAAATAGATAAACCATTAGCCAGACTCATCAAGAAAAAAAGGGAGAAGACTCAAATCAAGAGAATTATAAATGAAAAAGGAGAAGTAACAACTGACAATGCAGAAATACAAAAGATCATAAGAGATTACTACAAGAAACTCTATGCCAATAAAATGGACAACCTGGAAGAAATGGACAAATTCTTAGAAATGCACAACCTGCCTAGACTGAATCAGGAAGAAATAGAAAATATGAACAGACCAACCACAAGAAACGAAATTGAAACTATGATTAAAAATCTTCCAACAGGGCTTCCCTGGTGGTGCAGTGGTTGAGAGCCCGCCTGCCGATGCAGGGGGCACGGGTTCGTGCCCCGGTCCGGGAAGATCCCGCATGCCGCGGAGTGGCTGGGCCCGTGAGCCATGGCCCCTGAGCCTGCGCGTCCAGAGCCTGTGCTCCGTAATGGGAGAGGCCACAACAGCGAGAGGCCCGCGTACCACAAAAAAAAAAAAAAAAAAAAAAAAATCTTCCAACAAACAAAAGCCCAGGACCAGATGGCTTCACAGGCGAATTCTATCAAACATTTAGGGAAGAGCTAAGACCTATCCTTCTTAAACTCTTCCAAAATATAGCAGAGGGAGGAACACTCCCAAATTCATTCTACGAGGCCACCATCACCTTGATACCAAAAGCAGACAAGGATGTCACAAAGAAAGAAAACTACAGGCCAATATCACTGATGAACATAGATGCAAAAATCCTCAACAAAATACTAGCAAACAAAATCCAACAACACATTAAAAGGATCATACACCATGATCAAGTGGGGTTTATTCCAGGAATGCAAGGATCCTTCAATATACGCAAATCAATCAATGTGATAAACCATAATAACAAATTGAAGGAGAAAAACCATATGATCATCTTAATAGATGCAGAGAAAGCTTTTGACAAAATTCAACACCCATTTATGATAAAAACCCTGCAGAAAGTAGGCATAGAGGGAACTTTCCTCAACATACTAAAGGCCATATATGACAAACCCACAGCCAACATCATCCTCAATGGTGAAAAAGTGAAATCATTTCCACTAAGATCAGGAACAAGACAAGGTTGCACACTCTCACCACTCTTATTCAGCATAGTTTTGGAAGTTTTAGCCACAGCAATCAGAGAAGAAAAGGAAATAAAAGGAATCCAAATTGGAAAAGAAGAAGTAAAACTGTCACTGTTTGCAGATGACATGATACTATACATAGAGAATCCTAAAGATGCTACCAGAAAACTACTAGAGCTAATCAATGAATTCGGAAAAGTAGCAGAATACAAAATTAATGCACAGAAATCTCTGGCATTCCTATAAACTAATGACGAAAAATCTGAAAGTGCAATCAAGAAAACACTCCCATTTACCATTGCAAGAAAAAGAATACAATATCTAGGAATAAACCTACCTAAGGAGACAAAAGACCCGTATGCAGAAAATTATAAGACACTGATGAAAGAAATTAAAGATGATACAAATAGACGGAGAGATATACTATGTTCTTGTATTGGAAGAATCAACATTGTGAAAATGACTCTACCACCCAAAGCAATCTACAGATTCAATGCAATCCCTATCAAACTACCACTGGCATTTTTCACAGAACTAGAACAAAAAATTTCACAATTTGTATGAAAACACAAAAAACCCCAAATAGCCAAAGCAATCGTGAGAATGAAAAACGGAGCTCGAGGATTCAGGCTCCCTGACTTCAGACTATACTACAAAGCTACAGTTATCAAGTCAGTATGGTACTGGCACAAAAACAAAGATAGATCAATGGAACAGGATAGAAAGCCCAGAGATAAACCCACGCACATATGGTCACCTTATCTTTGGTAAAGGAGGCAGGAATGTACAGTGGAGAAAGAACAGCCTCTTCAATAAGTGGTGCTGGGAAAACTGGACAGGTACATGTAAAAGTATGAGATAAGATCACTTCCTAGCACCATACACAAAAATAAGCTCAAAATGGATTAAAGACCTAAATGTAAGGCCAGAATCTATCCAACTCTAAGAGGAAAACATAGGCAGAACACTCTATGACATAAATCATAGCAAGATCCTTTTTTACTCACCTCCTAGAGAAATGGAAATAAAAACAAAAATAAACAAATTGCACCTAATGAAACTTGAAAGCTTTTGAACAGCAAAGGAAACCATATACAAGACCAAAAGACAACCCTCACAACCCTCAGAATAGGATTAAATATTAAATATTTGCAAATGAAGCAACTGACAAAGGCTAAATTTCCAAAATTTACAAGCAGCTCATGCACCTCAATAACAAAAAAACAAACAACCCAATGCAAAAATGGGCAGAAGACCTAAATAGACATTTCTCCAAAGAAGATATACAGAATGCCAACAAACACATGAAAGAATGCTCAACAACATTAATCATTAGAGAAATGCATATCAAAACTACAATGAGATATCATCTCACACCAGTCAGAATGGCCATCATCAAAATATCTAGAAATTGTAAATGCTGGAGACGGTGTGGAGAAAAGGGAACATGCTTGCACTGCTGGTGGGAATGTGAATTGATACAGCCACTATGGAGAACCGTATGGAGGTTCCTTAAAAAACTATAAATAGTACTACCATATGACACAGCAATCCCACTACTGGGCATATACCCTGAGAAAACCACAATTAAAAAAGAGTCATGTACCGAAATGTTCACTGCAGCTCTATTTACATTAGCCCGGAGATGGAAACAATCTAAATGCCCATCATCGGCTGAATGGATAAAGAAGATGTGGCACATATATACAATGGAATATTACTCAGCCATAAAAAGAAACGAAATTGAGCTAGTTGTAATGAGGTGGATAGACCTAGAGTCTGTCATACAGAGTTAAGTAAGGCAGAAAGAGAAAGACAAATACCGTATGCTAACATATATATGGAATTTAAGAAAAAAATGTCATGAAGACCCTAGGGGTAAGACAGGAATAAAGACACAGAACTCCTAGAAAACGGACTTGAGGATATGGGGAGGGGGAAGGGTGAGCTGTAATTGGGCGAGAGACAGGCATGGACATATATACACTACCAAACGTAAGGTAGATACCTAGTGGGAAGCAGCCGCATAGCACAGGGAGATCAGCTGGTGCTTTGTGACCACCTAGAGGGGTGGGATAGGGAGGGTGGGAGGGAGGGAGACGCAAGAGGGAAGAGATATGGGAACATATGTATATGTATAACGGATTCACTTTGTTATAAAGCAGAAACTAACACACCATTGTAAAGCAATTATACCCCAATAAAGATGTTAAAATATATATATAAATTAAAAAAATGGGAAGACATGAACAGGCAATTCACAAAAAGAAAAGAGATGTACGATGGCCACCAAATATATTTTTAAAGTTCAAACTTACTTACAATTAGCAAAATGCACATTAAAATAACACCGAGATGCCATGTCTCATCTATCAGACTGGTAAAAATTAAAAGTGTGACAATATATTATGTTGGTGAGGCTGTGGGGAAAAAAGCACTCTAGTATATTTCTGTTGGGAACACAAACTGGTTCGATCCTTCTGGCGAGGAATTGGGTAATATCTAACTAAACTACATTTGTTCTTACCTCTTGAGTCAGCAATCCTACATCTAGAAATCCACCTTAAAGATCTCCAACAAAAGGAAGACTATGAATGTATATGGAGTGATTTCATATTGTTAAATGAAGACAGTGAAGCTTTAAAGAGTGTCTAGAAAGAAGGGGATATAAGAAGACATACATGTCCTTGCAAAAGAAATACAGGAGGATACACTTGAAACTAAAGAGCTCACTTACACACAGGGGATGGGTGGGAAAGGGACAGGATAGTAGGGACAAGGAGATAAGTGACGCTTCTCTGAATATACCTTTTTGTGTAGCTTTGACTCATGAAACCATACTGTTTCACATCCTCCAAAAAAATTAACTACAATGTGGGGTGAACCCTAAATGACATATAAGCTAACAAATGAACATACCTATATTAAAAATGAATAGTATAACGGCACTGAAGAGGATGGGAAAGGAAAGAAATTAGCCTAAGTATTTCAGTTATCAGTAGAGGGCATAGAAAGACACTGGAGGAGGAAGAGACTTCTCTTCCTAGTTCTGGTGTGCTGCTCTCACCAAGTTCCTGCAGCACCCATGGCTTCTGCAGTGCATCCCTAGGTGGACAGCAGCACCCAGCGGCCATAAGCATGTGGCACATCCCATAAACGTCTTCCTCCATCATCCCAGAGGGCAGACTTCCATCAAGCCCTGCCAACGAGCTCAGCAAACTTCTCTGCCATCCAATGGGTCTTGGTCGTGCCCTTTCCAATTAGATCAAGTTCTAAGCCGGGGTGGAGAGATGGGGAGTGGCCTCTTTCTCAGGTGCTTTATCTCAGCACTAGGGATAAAGGCTACTCCCTATATTTGCTATTCTTTGGAGTGCTCTTTACCTCTTAGTAGCCAATCTCCCATTACTCCAATTCCCTGTTATAGTTAATTACTTATATTAAACATGCTCTCTTCAAACTCCTGTGTGATTTCTGTCTCTTGATTGGGCTCTAAGAATAAACTAGGTAACACTGGAGTGTTCTGACTAGTCAGTGAGCACATTTAGTGCCCAGATCCTGTTTCTCAATACCATTCTCCAATAAAAGGAGTTAGGGCTTCTTGGAGAAGTGGTTGAGTCCAGGGCTGGAGCAGGGAAACTACAAGATGAACCTGAAACATCTTGTGGTGCCAAAAAGTAAGAACGTACTCAAAAAAGGCAGGGCGTGTCAAAAAGATACAGAAGCCAACCCAGAGGAGCTCCTAATGGCCAAAGCTAGAAATCTGAGCAACAAAACATAAACAATAGTATTGGATTATAACCCATGAAATAAAAATGAATATCCATAAGTCCATACTGATATAAATACATGATTGAATAAATTAATAAATGGGAGAGATGAGACAGATAACTTGGAGAATTTCAAATAATGTGTGTAGATATTTCCCCGTCCAGGAAGTAGTGGTTAACATCCTCTCCCCATCCCTGGGTGTGCTTAGTGACTTGCTTCCTAAGAGTGGAGTATAGAAAGGGGGTGGGGAGTAACTTTATAGTGGAGAAAGCTGGCAAACCTCTGCCAAGGCAGTGATCAAGGTTAACATTATTGGGGATAAGTCAGGTTCATAGCATGTACCCCTGATATGAAGTGATGAGAATGGCACTTCACTTCTGTGGTATTCTTCCCAAAATCTCAAACCCTAGTCTGGTAATGAGAAAAGTGTCAGATAAAACCAACTGAAGAATGTTCTATCAATCACTTGACCAGCACTCCTAAAAACTGTCAAGGTCATCACAAACAAGGAAAGCTTGGGAAACTCACAGTCTAGGGGAAGCCAAAGAGACATGATGAATAAATGTAATGTGGTGTCCTGGATGAGATCCTGCAACAGAAAAAAAAAAAAACACATTAGTTTAAAACCAAAGAAATGCAAAAAAAGTGTGTAGTTTAGTTAACAGTAATGTACCAATGTTGGTTCCTTAGTTGTGAGAAACATACCATAGCAATGTAGGATGTTAACGATAGGGAAAACTATCTTTGAGACTTCTATAAATCGAAAGCTATTCTAGATTTTTTAAAGTTTATTTAAACAATAAAAAAAAGGACACAGGAGCCAACCTGAAAGAGCTCCCAATGGCCACAGCTGGGACAATGTGAGCAACACAATCAATAATGCTAGTTCAGTAGCTCCCCCCTTATCCATGGGGGATATGTTCCAAGATCCCCAATGGATGCCTGAAACCCCATATTGTACCGAACCTTATACATACTATTTTTCCCTATACACATACATACCTATGATAAAGTTTAATTTATAAATTAGGCACAGTAGAGAATAGCCAAACTGCCAGCATCACTACTCCTGCACTTTGGGGCCATTATTAAGTAAAATAATGGTTACTTGAACACAATCACTGCTATATTGCAACAAACAAACGGGTGGGATACACTGGATGAAGGGATGATTCACAGCCCCAGGCAGGACGAAGCGGGATGGCGGGAGATTTAATCACACCACTCAGAATGGCACACAATTTTAAAACTTATAAATTGTTGGTTTCTGGAATTTTCCATTTAATATTTTTGGACCACATTGGACCATGGGTAACTGAAACTGCGGAAAACTAAACTGCGGATAAGGAGGGGCTACTGTATTGGAGGATAACCCAGAGAATAAAATAAATATCCATGAGTCCATACTGATATAAATTAAAAAGTGAATAAAAAGACAATAAATAAGTGAGAGGGGAGGGACAGCTCTTTCTTAGAGAATAATCCCAATTAATAAATGTAGAAGGAATGAAGGAAATACAAAACCACTATTGGGCAAACACCACGGTAATAATTGTTGTAGGCAAGATCCACTGATAAATGCTAAAATTAGTGGGCAAAAGATTGAATAGAAACAGAATATTCGCATAGTCTCAAAGTATCTTCCCCAAGGTATTTATTAAGTACAATGCGAAAAATAGAAACTTTACAATGGAGAAACCAGCAGATATTACCTTAACCAAGTGATCAAGGTTAACATCGACATCACGTACCTCCTCAAGAAGTGCACTGAGGACATTTCTGTGGCATTCTTGCTAAAATGCAAAACCACAATCTAATCATGAGAAGATAACAGACAAACCTAAGTTGAGAGACATTCTACAAAATACCTGAACTGTACCTTTCAAAAGTGTCAAGGTCATTAAAGACAAGGATAGACAGAGGAACAGTCAAAGGTTGGAGAAGATCTTGAAACAAAAAGAACACTAGTGGGAAAAATGGTGAAATTTGAATTAGGTCTATAGCTTATTTAACAGTATTGAGCTGGGGGAAAGCAGCTCTGGTGGGGATCAACTGAGCATGTGCACAGAGCCAGTGAGGACTGAAGGGCCTGTGCGGGGCATCAGGGGGTAGCGTCTCCCTGACTGGGGCCTGTGGTCACCTCCACCCAGACCTCGCTCGCAGACACCCTGCAGGGAGCTGCCTCCCCCTCCTCTAGGCTGTGGGGCTGACCCTCCCATCTCACCTTTCCTCCATCGGCTGCATCACATTTTCCACTGAAACAGGAAGGGCTCTGGATGTGGGACACCAGCCACGTGGTGTTCATGCAGCAGGAAGATGGTGACCTGTCTCAGGGACACCAAGTCTGGAATTTGCCTCTGCCCTGAGGCCCTGGTAATCAATATCAGGTACCTCATTTAATTTTCACTGCAACCTTGTCAGCTACCTGACAATGATCATCATTAGGACCATTTGACAGTAGAAGCAGCTGAAGCACAGTGAGGTGAAGTCGGTTGCCCAAGGTCACACTGCTAGCAAGTAGAAGGACCAGGAAATACTTGAGCCAAGTTCTGCTGACTCCAAAGTGCCCATACTCAGTCATTCTGCGATTGTTTTTTTTTTTTTTTGGCCGTGCCACGCGGCATGTGGGATCTTCCCCAACCAGGGATCAAACCCATGCCCTCTACATTGGGAGCGCGGAGTCTTAACCACTGCACCACCAGGGAAGCCCCTGTCACTCTGCGATTCTGAACCCCATGCAGGGTTGGCTCCCAATAAACAATATTCCTATTTTCCATTGTCTTCAAAGTGCTCAGGCTGACGGGAGACAACATCTTGTGTGCATAAACTGAGCTTCTGCATGTTTCAGTGCACATCCAGGGCAACCTACCTGGTCCTCCCTCTTCTGACAGAGATGAAAACTCAAACTCACCCTCCCCACCCACTTCTTAGACACTGAAAACCAGGTGTGCACCAGGTCCTCCAGTGATTGACGAACTCAGGAAAGTTGATCTCTGGTCACGTGAGGTCCCAAATCCCTGGGACCATGCCCCTGATTCCTCTGGCTGCCAATCATTTACTGACCAGCAGAAGCCATCTATGGTTGGACTACAGGGACTGCCAGAGGATACTTCAAAGTCTTCCGGTCACTGGCATGGCCCATGCTCCTCATATCATTAATCCATGATGACCACAGGAACCTCGAATAATGCCCAACATGGGCACACCAGTGCCACACCCCCAGCCGGCTTCCAATCATCCGTCTTCCTAGACTGCCAGTTACTGACCCGCATAGTTTCCAAAACTGACTTACGGAGCAGCTAAACACTGACCATTCCTGAAAGATGTTATGGCTTTCATTCCAGAAGTCCCTCACAAAGCCACTGACCCTCCAGTCCCTAATTGCCTGGCTCTACATCCCCATAAACTTAGTGGCCTAAAAACACACACATTTATTATCTCATAGTTCATATGAGTCTGGAATCTGGGCACAGCTTAGCTTGGTCCTCTGTTTTAGGGTCTCTCATGAGGCTGCATTCAAGGTCTCAGCTAGGCTTGGGGACTCATCTGATGGCTCAACTGGGGAAGGATCCGCTTCCAAGTTCACTTATATGGTTGTTTACAGGATTCAGTTCATTTGGGCTGTTGGACTGAGAGCCTCAGTTTCGTACCCACTGTTGGTGAAAGGCCACCCTCAGTTCCCTGCTGTACGGGCCTCCCCAACACGGCAAGTTGGTTCACTAAATCCAACAAGGGAGACAGCCTGTTAGCAAGACAGAAGCTACAATCTCTTGTAATCTAATCATGAAGGTGGCATCTCCTCAGTGTTAAAGGTATGCTATTGATTAGAAGCAAGTTACTCAAATGGAGGGAATTACACAAGGCCATGAATACCAGGAGGCAAGGATCATTGGGAGCCATTTTAGAAGCTACTTCCCATAGACATTGGAGAAATAAACAGCTTCAGACATTAAATAATATGAACACTATTCTACCAATTTACTCTATTTGAGGAAAACACTAAAGGAAGTATTCTAAATAAATGAATACTAAATCAGAAGATAGATCTCAAAATAACAGAGCAAGACAATGGTTAGCAATGACTGTTGTGGTAAAATACACACCCTCAAGTACACATTCATATAGCTATAGTTAAATTATGACAAATAAAGTGACTGGGGACTTTGAATAAAAATGTTAAGTAAGTTTTCTTGAAGCAGAATTGACTTAACCTAAGAAAAATACAGTCTTCATAAAAGCAGTTTAAATGTTTCTAGAATAATCCGGAAATAATACTGTTCACCTTGATGAGGCAGATATGGAGGATAGAGTATCTTTCTCTACCAAGAAAGGTTAATTATATTCTGATCAAATAATAGAAAAAAAATAAATCATGCCTGTTAGAGAGGACCAAATATATAACCAGACAATTAGTAAACATAAAAGTTACCAAACTAATGAGGTATGGGGGGGGAGAAAACTGAACAGAAATGTCATAAAGGTGTTAGGAAGGAGAAAAGAATGAAAGTTATATTTAGGAAGTAGTAAAATTGATAGTAAGCATAATATAATACAAAAAATAAGGTTATCATCATTATACAAATTTAAATGGACTGAATCTCAAGACACAAATGTGGGATTAGAGCAAAAAATACTCTTATATGCAGTTAAAAGAAGTATATCTTAAACAAAGAGGAAAATGCAAAATAAAGGTTTAGGCAAAGACACACCAGATTAGTGGCAGCAAAATAAAAGCAGCAGTGATGATGTACTTACCAAAGTAAATTCAAGGTCAATAGGACTCAACAAGCAAAACAAAGAAAACACATAGTGGCATTGTGAAAAATGGCCAAAGATATATACTTTAGGATCCCCCCACCCCCTGCCAAAAACAGAACTATAAGGAGAAATTTGTTTTAAAATATAACATTTATTCTCTCTTTTGATAATATAACAGATGGAGTAGACAAAAAGACAAAAAATCAGAGTAAAGAAATGTTAATCCTCAAACTAGATTGAAAAGTCCTAATGAGTAATCTGTACCTAACCGAGAATATAGTTTCTTCTCTTATATCCATGAAAGTTTTACAAAATTCAGTTGAGTAATCTGGCCCACAGAGAAAATCTTGAGTAATGTTTACAAGTTCAGATTCAACAGGCTACATTCTCTGATCACAGTAAAACCATAATTACAAAAAAAGAAAGAAAAGATAACCAAACTACTTTAACCAGTTAGAAACTAAGAAACGTTCCTCAATAGCTAGGATCAAAGTGAGAAATCAATTCTGAAGTTGCACCTTTCATACCAGAGTTTATGAGACACAGCTACATTTAGAAAAAAGTGTATAGTCTCAAATCCTTTACTATTAAAAAAAAGACTGGGAAACCAAAAAATAATCGTTAGGAATTTGACTCAAGAAGGTAGAGAAAGAACAAAATGAAGCAAACACATAGAAAAATGAAACACAAAACAAAAAAATCAAGGTGGCAATTAATAAAAGCTTAAGTACATAAAGCTTAAGTAAAGTACATAAATATAAATTTAGGGAGTATAAATAAAACAAAAGGGTAAGCCTTTCTAATAATTGACTATATGGCTTAGCTCCTAGAAAATCTGATGAAGTTTAAAAGAAAAAAAGTACAATACTAGTAATAAAAAAGGAGATATTGCACCAGATACATAGTGCATTAGAGAACTAATATACTAGTTATCGTGGAATATGAGGTTTAAGTCTAGAGCAACATACTTAAACATTTAGGTGAAATATGTGAGTCCCCGGGGAAAAGTATAACAGTGAAAATTAATGAAAATATCCCTAAGGGGCCCGTGAATATAAAAAGAATAGGAAGAGTAGTTCAAGTCCATCATTTGAGACATACCAGTACCCACAGGCAGCACTGCTTGACACACCTCTACTGGCACAGGAGGCCTGGCTGGGGCTGGCAAAGGCAGATGTGGCAGAGGTCCCAGTCCTCTTCCGGCAACCCTATAGGCTTGAAATGGGCAGAGCCAGCTGGAAAGGGCAGACCCAGAGCAGGGTAGTGGGAGGAGGAGGACAGGACAGGATGGGCAGGTTTGCGGGGGAGACAGATAGACCAGGACTCGACTGGCAGGGGCCAAGGCTGACAGAAAAGGCTGGGACCTCGTGGTATGGTAAAGGGTGGACCAAGGTCGGTGGGGGCAGGGACATAATTGCTATGACACCCTGGACTCTCCTCAGTGTCCCAAAGTGGAATCACCAAGGAGGACTATCCCACACTCACCTATTCCCTCCATTGCAACGTTTCCCCAGCACCTCTGGCCTGGGGAATATTAACAATTATACAGAAGTTGGTCAAGGTACACTAATCAGGTGCCAACTACATATTTGATGGACTGGGATGGGGGACTTAGGAGAACAAGAGTCACTGGCATTCCCTTCATAAGATCACATCTCCGTTGACAGAAGAGGATGCACCGAGCACAGTGGGCATCACAGGCACCCCCAAATGTGCACTGTAGCCCACCCCCCAAGTAAAGCTGCACTGTCACCCACCACCACTGGAGGTTCGGAATTGGGTTTGTGGCCAGAGAGAACGGCTTAGGGGCCACCAGAGGATATTAAAATCTCTTGTTCTAAAGTTTTTAAACAAAACTCAGGATGGTGGGAGATGAGGGCAGGGCAGGTCTCCTGACCGCACCCAGATTCAGGAAAGAAAGAGACGGGGGATACAGGAACGGACAGAAAGAGGGGGATTTTGAGGACCACCCCACCTCAAGGAGGCGTAGACCGAGACAGGAGACTAAATGGGGAGCAGAGAAGCACAGAGAAACTCTGAGATGCCCTGAGAAATATATTAGAGCAACAGGTGTGTGAGGAATTCGTAGAGTGTCTCCCTTGCACAGGGTGTTGAGTACAGGACCTCAGCTGAGCAGAGCTCAGCTGTCTACTCTGGAGCGTAGGTCAGTGGTGAGCGGGTCATGCTGGATTGTCTGATGAAGCATCAGGGCCAGCAGCCCTGCCCGATTCTTCATGGCTGTGCGCACCTTGTGCTCCTGCTCAACCAGCTCTTCCAGCTTGAGCAACTGTGGGGGGCAAGCATGAGAAGGGGCTTCTAGGATTCCATCCCGCCTCTCAGCCCCTAAGGGGCATACCATGTAACGTACCATGTAACGTACGTACCATGCGCACGCGCTCTAGGTCCACCTCGGCACGTCTCAGCTTCTCCCAGCAGTAGTGGTGACTGCACAAGCGTTTGGGGAGGCAACAGAAATTATCGGTGGGCTCAAAGACGTTTTTCACTAGTGGGCAACCGCACACTTCTTCATCCGGTACCTGTGGGGAAGAATGAAAGATGATGAGGTACGTGAAGGGTGGCAAATGGAGGGTGATCAGGCAGGCAGGATGCAAGGAAGAGGGGAAGAGAGGGCAGGCAGGCAGGAAGGAGAGGAATGCGGAGTGGTGACCTAGCAGGGGCGAAGAGAGGAATTCAGTGATTAGGTAAAGAAGAGGGGGCCAAAGGGGGATGATCAATCATGGAGAATGGAGGAAGAAGTTAAGCAGGGATGTAGGAATGGAGGTGATCAGGCAGGAAGGACGGAAGAACAGAAAGAGATCAAACAGGAAGGAGAGGAAGGATGGAGGGGAGGTCTGACAGGGAGAAGTAGATGAATGAGGGTTGGTAAAGCATGGGGGAGGTGAGGAATAAGGCTGGGAGGGTGAAAGGGATGGGGACTGATCAAACAGGGAAGAAGAAGGGATTTAGGAGATGACAAGCAGTGAGAAGGCGATTGGGGAAGTGAGGCAGGGAGAATAAGAATGGAAGGAAGTCAGCAAGTGAGAAGAGAGGAATTGAGGGTAACCATGCAGGGAGAGAGGGGGGATTGTGGGGTGGTCAGGCAGGGGCTAGGAAAAGAAGGGAGATGAGCAAGCAAGGAGAAGGGAAGAATGGGGAATGGTTGTGCAGTGAGGAGCAGAGGAACGGAGGCTGGTCAGGCAGAGGGAGAGAGAAATGTTGGCCTGCGGGGTCAGGCAAGGAGATTATGAATAAATAAACAGGCAGAGAGAAAGGTAAAACTAGAAAGTGATTGGGCAGTGAGGAGGGGGATGTAGGGGAGGTCAGGAAAGGAGGAGGGGATACATAGGGATTGGTCAGGAGGAATGAAGGCAGTCACGCAGAAGGAAGAAGGAATAGGAGGCAATCAAGCACTGGAGGACGAGAGGAAGGTGGTCAGGTAGGGAGAAGGGGAGGAATGGAGGGCGATGAGGTAGAGAAAGAAAAGTCTCACCTTGGGGTCCTTCGAGTGCTCAGGGCATAGCACCTGGAGTCGCTTACAGTAGCTCTTACTCCATGGGTCGTAAACATCACAGAAGAGCCTTGTGGCTCTGGGGACAGGTGAAAGTGAGGTGCTAAGGGTCAGGAGGAGGGTGGTCCCACACTGAGCCCTGCCCACACTTTGTCCCCAACCCCACCTACACCCTGCCGCTAATCTGCCCACCTCTGTCTCTGAGCCTACCCACATCCTGCCCTTGATCTTGCCCACCCTGCTCCTGACCTCGTCCACATCGTGCCTTTGACCCTGAGTAGCACTCGCACTCACCCCTCAATGCGAGTGGGGTACATGGACGTGAAGGGCGATTTGCGCTCATACTGGGGAAAAAAGAGTACACATGGGAGGAACGATAGACACACACTGCGTGACCTCCCATGAAAAAGCCCCAAACAACACATTTGCTCCCTGTGGACCCTACGCTCCTGTCTGCTCAGCCATGTCCCCCCCTCACCAGTGGCTGATGCCCAAATCTTGGCCCCTTTACTGGGGATGGAAGAAAAGCACAAATGGGTAGAGCCATGGATGTGTGTTGTATTCTCTTCTACAACAAATACCCGGGCACCAAACCTGCCCCCCTCCTCATGGACCCCACCCAGCCAAAAACATCCTTGCCCCATCTTCCCCCAGCCAATGCTCCAACCTTGGCGAAGCAGTGCTCCATGTGGCGCAGGGCAACCTGCATTTTGATGGGTTGCCCGCAGGAGACACAGAAGATCTGCAGGTTGACGCTGTTCCTGCCACGTTTGTCACTCTGCATAGGACAGTAGAAGGGCCAGTAAAGCAGTGCAGGGTGGGGACGGCAGGGCAAGATATCAGGCACCTTTCTGCTCCACCCCACGCATTCCCACTCACCTCTTCATCTTTGCACACAGGCTGCTGCTTGCCACGCTGAATGATGGCCTCAAGTTCATGGAAATGGCACTCTATGTCCTTCAGGCGGGTGTGGGTGTCCTGCTGTTCACGGTGGATGCGCTCGAGCATTTTCTTGCCATGCTCCTCAGCAACGCAAGGGCTCTTCTGCCACTGCTGGATGCGCTTGGGCAGGATCGCATAGATGCGGCTGGAAGGGGAGACAGCAAGAATGGAATGCATATGTGGGGACATCAAAATAAGAAGAAATGGATGAGTGACCGAATGGTGGATGTTTAGGATAATGAATGGTAGATGAGTGAATGTTGGTGAATGCGTGCTTGGATGGTGGATGGTTGGGTGGATGGCTAGACAGCTGGGTGGGTAAGTGACTGTTGAGGGTGAATGAGTGGGTTGGTGGATAGAACGTGGATGGGTGGTTCAGCGGGTCGGTGGATGTAAGGGTGGATGGACAGGTGGGTGAGTGGACGAGTGGTGGAGGATACATAGGTAGCGGGGTAGATGGACTTACAGCTGGCATAGATCATGCCCTACTTTATTCCCTGTTGCTTAACCTCCAGGTGCACTCACTCAGCTGCCAGCTTCATGCCACAGTCGTCCGAGCAGTACTTGGAGCCTGGCCGGGTGGGGTGCACACAGCCAGGTCCCAGGCACTGCCGCAGTGAGGCTGGGTGCTCGGCATCTGACTGCTCTGGGTCTTCTGACTTTTCCATGAGTTTCTGCTGCTTCTCCTTCTGTGACACAAGAGTGGTCAAAGCAGGGGCAGGGGAATCAGTGTCAGCCCCCTAACCCTGTACTACTACCTTGCATTCTGCCCCCAACCTCTGCCTCCATGCCCCCCATTCCACCATTTCTGTCACCTTCCACTCCACTTTTTTCTTCAAATTCTTCCTTTTCTTCGTATCCATTGCCTGCTTCTGCAGTGCAGAATCTAGGAATGGGAAGTCCTCAGTGTCATTCATCCAGGGCTGTAGGCTAGAAAAATGCTGACAGGTCTCCCCAATTTGTTTCTTAAATGATCGCTGGACACTCCGTGCCTCCTCTCTCTTCATTGCTGAGCCTCCCTGCCTTCAATGTCCTTATCCTTCCACGCAGGGGCCCTGCCATACACTCATCAGGCTTTGACTGTCAAGAATCTCGTATATAAAAGTCCTGGTATAAGCTTCAGTACTGAGGCAGGTCCTTTTCAGACAACAGCTGGTGTATGGCCTCCTTTACTGCCGATGGCATTGCCCCCACCTGGTACTTCTGGGACAGCTCAGACTTCTGTAGTTGAGGCAGGTGTGATCGAGTGAGCAGTTGTCAGGGGGACTATGGCAAAGTCTCTGAGAGTATCCCAGTTAAGAACTGACGGGCAGACCCTCGCACCAGCTCCATTCCCCCAACCACCCTGTGTCCTAGATTCACCAGAGACCAGGGATTATAAGTAGCACTCCTGTGCTGATGGAAGGAGGCCTCTGGGTCAGCACTAAGTGGGTGGGGATGGGCTCACCCTGCCCCAACACTCCTGGCCTCACCCTCTGGCCACTGTGGCTGGGGCCCACAGCACCTGCCTGGATACACTAGGTCTTGCCTGCCTGGGAATGACTGGCACCACCTGGCCCTGCTTGCCCACCTTATCCAGACACACTTGGCTAGTCCATCTGGCTGCATCTTGCCCAGTCGAATTCATAAGGCCCTGCATATCCACCCAGAAAAGCTAGACTCCACCTCCTTACACTTAGAGGGCTCAGCCTGCCTTGTCCACCCTCCAGGACACACCTGCTACCCTGCTTGCCCTACACCATGGTCCCAGACAAGCCTCCTCTGCCCAGCCGGCCCAGCCCCTCAGACATGCTCCGCCCACCTTTCTGTCCCGCCCACTCTGCCTAGTCTCTCCAGGCTCCACGTGCCTGACTCTGCTTTCTTGGACACACTCTGTCTTGCCTTAAGGCTCCCAGCCCTGTGGGTCCCATGCGCTGCCAGGCCCTGCCCGCCTCCCAGACTCTCAGCCTCATATACCCCTCCCCACTTCCTGTACGTACTCTGTTCTGCCTTACCTCTCACGTGCTGAGCCATGCCAAGCCCTGCCCCCTCCCCCACTTGCACGTGCCACGCTGTGCGCTGTCTGCCCTGACTCACTCACCTAGAATAATTTGACAATCTTTATTCTGAAAACTACTCCTACCTGAACCCAGTAACGCCTACTAAAATATATAAATATACAAATGATTTTAAATGTTTGTGTGCATTTGCACACACACGCAAATCATTACTCTCAAAGATTAAAAGAGCAAGCACACACACAGAGAATACACACGTTTTGGTTAAGACAGTTATCAACCAGAGAACACATACTAGTTTCGAGCTACAGATGCAATATTAATAAAAACTCACCCTGGCCTTAGTCTTAAAGGAAGTCTGAACACTTTCCAATGAATAAGCATCACACAGGGCACAGATAAGTTACGTTAGAAACAAAAGCCTTAACTTTCGAAAATTGAAAAGGCATTTCTAAACTCTTGGTAAAAAAAATAATAATAACGGAAATTAGAAAATACTTAGAGCTTAACGAAAACAATACATACCCATCTGTGGTCTCAGCTGACAATATAAGAAGACAGAAAATAATGATCTGAGCGCTCAACTCAAATTCGAACAAGTCCCCATACTGACTCCAAAGACACCCGTTATCAACCCCCAAATCCCCTTGGACGACCCCGTCACCCGCCCCTCCGTCTTCAAAGCCCTCACAAGATACCTCGGCGCCCGGAAGGCGCTACACGGAGGAGGGCTTCAAGGCAGCTGAGGTAAAAACGGCAGCAAAGCGACTTCCGGTCCGGTATCGACCTTAGCGCCACCCCTTCCCGAAGTGTTTGCACTTGCTCCAGACCCTTAATAACGGAGCTGCTGTACAACCCAAAGTTTGAAACAAATGGTTACAGATAAACCATAGTTACGTGCACGCTGTTCTGTGCGCCATGAAGGATACACTTGTTTCTTTTGACACCAGCGCCTCACTGCTTCACACATCAGAGGATCTTCACCGCATTATTGTATGTGGCAGGAAAACTGATCCCTTTATCATTTCCAATTATTTTGAATAATTTCATATTAGTACCATTTTACTATCTGCTATTTAAATCATGAGGTAGGCAATGAGAAAAACAAAGAAAAACAAGTAAATCAGCTTTTAGAAGTCGAGACAGTAGAAAAAGATTTATGGAAAGGCAGGAAAAATAGAAAGAAAAATGTAAGAAGGTAGTAATAAGTTCATATTTGAAATTTATACTTTATTACATAATCAGTAATAAAAAATTGTTAATGGGGTAAACTCTCCAGTTAAAGTCAGAGATTGTCATTTTGGATGAAAATTAACAAGTCTAGCCATATGCTTTTTATGCCAAACCTGGCAAATCATAAGGATACGGAAACGTTTGAAATAAAAGGATGGAAGGAAATTTGCCAGGTACATGCTAATCAAAATAAAGCAAGGTCAATTATATTAATATCAGACTAAAAATACTAAGACAAAGAATATTAATTGGGGTTCGAAGGGTCATTCTATAATGATTTGATTCACCATGAACATGTAAAAATCTTATATAATACATGATTAAATCCAATCTTATATAATTAAATCCAATCTTACATAATACATGATTAAAATGATGTAAAATGAAAATAAAGAAAAATATATTAGTAAAAGCAAAACAAAAGTAAAATAGAAAAAAACATTATCATTGTGAAAGACTACAATCACACTGCTCACCTTTCAGGACTCAGCTTTGGCATCACCATCTGGGAAGCTCTCTCTGCTTCCTTTCCATCTGGATGACCAGCCTCTCTTCTGAATGAATTTATGGACATAATTATATAGCAAGAATGTTTCTTTTATTTTAATCTTGAAATTAAGAAGTAAATGGAGGCATTGTCTGAACCCCTCACACCTGTTTTGTCACACCCATCTTCCTCAACTAGAAATGAAGGCAGGGACAACGTTGGTCTTGCTCACTACTGGTTGCGCAGTGCCCAGCTTACACATGACACACAAGAGTGTCCAGTAGCCACTGATGATCAGGTGCCTTGCCTGGTGTTGTTGCAAAGTGGCAAATTACTGCAATTTATCTGGCTGCATATTATTCCTTGAAGATAAGAGCAAATAAATGCTGTAATTTACACTAGAGTTGCATCTAACTAATCATCATGTAGAAAAGCAAAGTTCAAAAATGTTAAGATGTTGCTGTTAAGAAGCTATTGTCCTGGTTCGAGCCTAGCCTCTAAAGACAGTCTCCCCTGCTAAATCTTTACAGTTTTCATCAAATCCAGTTTAGGGATTGGGGCAAGAGGTGAGAAATTCGAGCTGAACTAAGAAGCAGTCTGTGAGCTCTAAAGAAAGCATTACTACCTCTCTATGGCTGTGAATGTTTATAAGCACTACTTGTTTTGTCCCAGCTAAACTTTTAACTTCCCTTTGAGTTATTTTTCATCACTGTGGCTCATTCAAAGAATCTCGGACAGCGTTTCGCTCTTCACCTCCGACTTCAGACCTACTTCTCCAATATCTCCTGTCTCTTTACTGCTGATTTCTTTCATCGCCAGTTCCAAAGCCCTAGTTCAGGTTTCCTTTATTTTACATTATAATGAACTCCCACCTCTGAGATGTGGCTGGCTAATCCATTTTGCCTCCAGGGTTGTCTTCCCAAAGGGCCACAGATGAAAAAATTATGTCACCATTCTCCTTGGGAATCTTCCCTGGATTCCCAGGGTATTCAGAATCAGTTCTCCACTCTATGGTGTGCCCATCAAAGTTCTCTATGACAGGACCCCACTTTCCTGTGATAGACAAATCCTCTTCCCAGGCCCTCCAGGTGTCAAACACTCAGGACATCCTGGATAGTCACTCTCTTGTCAATCCAGCATGGGCTTCCACATTCCAGGCCTTTGCTCAGGCTTGTCCTTCTCTTTTGCTTAGTCCTGCTCACCCTTCAAGACTCAGCTTTGGCATCACCATCTGGGAAGTTCCCTCTACTTCCTTTCCAACCAAGTGACCTGCTTCTCTTCTGAATGCACTTGTGGAAATAGTTATAATAGTGAGTGGTGTTCCTCTTTTTTTAACCTTGGAATTATAAAGGATGGGGGAGAGTTGCCTGTACTTGTCTGTTTTGTATTTGTCTGCTTTTGCCTGTCAACTTTCTGTTTATCTTTCAAGGTTAAGCTCAGGTGCCTGCCCCACTGGGAAGCCTTAACCAAACCCCTTGCTCCTCCTTGTTCAGTTTTCTCACAACACCTCTGTCATTCTGCTTTGGGTCACTGCATGGGATGCAGGTTTCTCTCCTCTACTAGACAGTTAAGGCAATGCTGGAGTGTGAATGACTCCCAGCACAGTGTTCCTACAACAGTTGTTGGTGATTCATATATTGCATGTTATAAAAACCAAAGTTTTAAGGTTTATTTTAAGAAATAGTCTTCACAAAGTGAGAGAGTGGCATGGACATATATACACTAGCAAACGTAAAATAGATAGCTAGGGGGAAGCAGCCGCATAGCACAGGGAGATCAGCTCGGTGCTTTGTGACCACATAAAGGGGTGGGATAGGGAGGGCGGGAAGGAGGGAGACGCAAGAGGGAAGAGATATGGGAACATATGTATATGTATAACTGATTCACTTTGTTATAAAGCAGAAACTAACACACCATTGTAAAGCAATTATACTCCAATAAAGATGTTAAAAAAAAAAAATGATAGAGAGAGTCCTGAAGGTTGAAATGAAAGGACAATAGAGAGTAACTTGAAGCCATATGAAAAAATAAAGATCTCAGTAAAGGTAAATACATGGGCAATTATAAAAGGCAGCATTATTGTAACAACGGTGCATAACCACACTGTTTGTTTTCTACATGATTTAAGAGACTACTACATTAAAAAAAGCAATTATTAATCTAGAAGCTACTATTATTATAACTTTGGTTTGTAACTCCACATTTTGTTGTCTACATAATTTGACAGGCTAATGTATTTTAAAAAAAATTATTAGCTTAAGTTTTTGAACACACAATGTATAAAGAAGTAATTTTGTGAAATCAACAACTGAAAGAGGTGGGAATGGGGCTATTAAAGGAGAAATTTGTATATGTTACTGAAATTAAGCTGGTGTAAATTCAAATTAGAGTGTAATAACGTTAAGATGTTAAATGAAACCCCCATGGTAACCACAAAGAAAATTGCTACAAAATATACACCAAAGGAAATAAGAAAGGAATTTTAAAATTTCATTACCAAAAAAAAAAAAAACCCAACAACTAAACACAAAGGAAGACAGTGTTGCAGGGAAGGAGGGACAGAAAGCTAAAAGACATACAGAAAACAAATGTCAAAATGGAAGTAAGTCCCTCCTTATCAGTAATTATTTTAATGTAAATGGATTAAACTCTCCAATCAAAAGATAGAGATTGGCAGAAAGGATTTTTTTCAAAAAAGTGATCCAACTGTATGGGGTCTACAAGAAATTCATTTTAGATCCCCAAACACTAATAGGTTGAAAGTGAAAGTATGTAAAAGGTTATTCCATGCATAATAACCAAAAGAGAGCAGGGATGGCTATACGAATATCAGACTAATAAATTTTCAGTCAAAAACTCTTGACAAGAGAAAAGGAAGGACATTATATATTAATTAAAAGTTCAAAACAGTGAGAATATATAACAATTATAAACATTTACACACCTAATAACAGACCATCAAAATATATGAAGAAAAATTGACAGAATTGAATGGAGAAATAGATAGTTCTACAATAATAGTTGCAGACTTCAACACTCTACTCGCAATAATGAATACAACAACCAGACAAGAGATAACTAAGGAAACAGAGGACATGAACAACACAGTAAACAAACTCGATCTAACAGACATATACAGAACACTCTACCCACTACAGCAGAATACACATCCTTCACAAGTGTACATGGGACATATTCCACGATAGACCACATGTTAGGCCACAGATAAAATCTCAATATTTTCTAAAAGTTAGATATCACACAGAGTATCTTTTCTAAAAACAATGAGAATGGGCATCATCAGGAAATCTACAAGCAACAAATGCTGGAGAGAATGTGGAGAAAACGGAACCCTTTTGCACTGTTGGTGGGAATGTAAATTGATACAGCCACTGTGGAGAACAGTATGGAGGTTCCTTAAAAAACAAAACATAGAATTACCATATGGTCCAGCAATCCCACTACTGAGCATATACCCAGAGAAAACCATAATTCAAAAAGACACATGCACCCCAATGTTCATTGCAGCACTATTTACAATAGCCAGGGCATGGAAGCAACCTAAATGCCCATCGACAATCAAATGGGTAAAGAAGATGTGGTACATATATACAATGGAATATTACTCAGCCATAAAAAGGAACGAAATTGGGTAATTTGTAGAGACGTGGATGGACCTAGAGACTGTCATACAGAGGAAGTAAGGCAGAAAGAGAAAAACAAATATCATATATTAATGTATATATGTGGAATCTAGAAAAATGGTACAGATGAACCAGTTTGCAAGGCAGAAATAGAGACACAGATGTAGAGAACAAACGTATGGACACCAAGGGAGGAAAGTGGGGTGGGGGCGGTGGTGGTGGGATGAATTGGGAGATTGGGATTGACATATATACACTAATATTTATAAAATAGATAACTAATAAGAACCTGCTGTATAAAAAATAAGAATAAAATAAAATATTAAAAAAATAAAAACAATGGGATGAAATTAGAGATCAATAACAGAAAGAAAACGGGAAAGTTCAGAAATCTGTGGAAGCTAAACAGCACACTTTTAAGCATCCAGTGGATCAATAAAGAAATCACAAGGGAATTTAGGAAATACTTAGAGACAAATGAAAAAGAAAACATAACATATAAAAGCTTATGGAGGACTTCCCTAGAGGTGCAGTGGTTAAGAATCTGCCTGCCAGTGCAGGGGACACGGGTTCAATCCCTGGTCCAGGACGATCCCACATGCCATGGAGCAACAAAGCCCGTGCACCACAACTACTGACTCTGCGCTCTAGAGCCCATTAGCCACAAATACTGAGCCCACGCACCACAACTACTGAAGCCCATGCACCCTACAGCCCACATACCACAACTACTGAGCCCGCGTGCTGCAACTACTGAAGCCTGGTGCCTGGAGCCCCTGTCCTGCAACAAGAGAAGCCACCACAATGAGAAGCCTGTGCACCGCAACAAAGAGTAGCCCCAGCTTGCCACAACTAGAGAAAGCGCACGCACAGCAACGAAGACCCAATGCAGCCAAAAATAAATTAATTAATTTTTAAAAAGACACTATCAATAGAGTGAAAAAGGCAACACACAAAATGGGTGAAAATAGTTGCAAATTCTATATTTGATAAGGGATTAATATCCAGAATATATAGAGAACTCCTAAAACTCAACAACAAAACAACCCAATTAAAAAGTGGGCATGGGGGCTTCCCTGGTGGCGCAGTGGTTGAGAGTCCACCTGCCGATGCAGGGGACACGGGTTCGTGCCCCGGTTCGGGAAGATCCCACATGCCGTGGAGCAGCTGGGCCCATGAGCCATGGCCGCTGAGCCTGCGCATCCGGAGCCTGTGCTCCCCAGCGGGAGAGGCCACAACAGTGAGAGGCCCGCGTACTGCAAAAAAAAAAAAAAAAAAAAAAAAAGTGGGCATGGGACTTCCCTGGCAGTCCAGTGGTTAAGACTTTGTGCTTCCAATGCAGGGGTCATGGGTTCGATCCCTGGTCAGGGAACTAAGATCCCGTAAGCTGCACAGTGCGGCCAAAAAACCAAAAGTGGGCAGAGGACCTGAATAGACATTTTCCAAGGAAGACACACAGATGGACAACAGGCACATGAAAATACACTCAACATCACTAATTGTTAGAGAAATGCAAATCCAAACTACATGTAATACCGCTTCACACTCATTAGCAGAGCTACTATCAAAAAACAGAAAATAACTAGTGTTGGCAAGGATGTGGAAAAATTGGAACCCTTGTGCACTGTTAGTGGGAATGTAAAATGTACAGCCACTATGGAAAAAAGTGTAACAGTTTCTCAAAAAATTAACAGTAGAACTACCATATGATCCAGCAATTCCACTTCTGGATATACATTCAAAAGAATTGAAAGCAGGGTCTTAAAGAGATATTTGTACTCCCATGTTTATAGCAGCTCTTAGAAAGAGCAATAACTGTTCTGCTCCTACCAGTACCGGGAATGTGGTCTTTTCAAGTCTGCCACTGAACTGGGGAGTTGGGGGTGGGAGTAGGGTAAGGTAAAATGCCACAGAACTTGTTGTTCGTACTGAGAGTCAGTATATGTTCTTGACTAAATGTTTCCCAGGTAACTGAAAAACTTTGGTTAATTTCCAGAGTTGTGAAAAAGTTGATTTAGACAATATTTTGCCAGTTTTTTCATTGCTTTTATGGAAGGGTGAAATTCCAGGGGTCCTTACTCCTCCATCTTTGCTAATAGTGCTCCCTTTTATCCTTTTTTACATCTTTAGGACCTGCAGTGATTTCACCTCTGTCATTCTTAATCTTAGTGACTAGTGTCTTCTCTCTTTTTTTCCTGATCATTCTGGTTAGAGGTTTCACAATTTTATTGATCTTCTCAAAGAACTAGCTTCTGGTTTCATTGATTTCCTCTATAGATTTTCTGGTTTCTATTTCGTTGATTTCTGCTCTGATCTTTATTATTTCCCTTCTTCTAATCACTTTAGATTTAATTTGCTCGTACGGCTTTTGTTTCTTAAGAAGGAAGCTGAGATTACTGCTTTAAGAGCATTCTTAATTTCTAATATAAATGTTTAGTGCTATAAATGTCCCTCTAAATATTTCTTTAGCTGAATCCCCCAATTTTTATATGCTGTGCTTTCAGTTTCATTTAGGTCAAAATATCTTATAATTTCAAGTTTTATTTCTTCTTTAACCTACAGATTATTTAGAAGTATGTAATTTAGTTTCAAAACATTTGGGGATTTTCCAGGGATCTTTCTGGTTTTGATGTCTAATTTAATTCAGTTCTGGTCCCAGGCCATACTTTGTGTGATATGAATACTTTTAAATGTATTTCATTGGTTTCATGACCCTGAATATGGTCTATCTTGGTAAATGGGTTACATGTGCTCTTGTAAAGGAAGTGTAGTCTGCTGATATGCTCTATAAATGTCAATGAGGGCAAGTTGGTTGATAGTGTTATCCAAGTCTTCTATATCCTTACTTCTTCTCTTCTGTTTACTTATTCTAGTGATTATTGAGAGAAGGGTGTTGAAATATTGGACTGTAATTGTGGATTGATTTATTTCTCCTTGCAGTTCTATCAGGTTTTTCTTGACATTTTTTGAAGCTCTGTTATTAGGTCCCTAAACATTCAGGATTGTTATGTCCTTTTGATGAATTAACCCCTTTATTATTACAGAATGAACCTGTCGAGAGAAAACTGTGACTCTAAGAGTACTTAAAGATTTTACTCAACGGATGTGCATCAGTTAGAAACTTAAGAACAATAAACTTCCCAAGCTGAGGCAGGATTAATTTATATAGGGAAAGAAGGGCATATGACTGTGGTCTGTCCCAGGCTGCAATTTTTCTTATCTGTAACTGCTGAAAATTTGTGGTTGGAACTGTTGAGAGACTGTTCCAGTTTTCCATGCCTTCTTCTCAGGATCATAGGTGCAATCTCATGCCTGCAGCTTTCAGAACAGTTTTTTTGAAAACTGTTTCTGTAATTCTTAAAGTTTTTCAAAGTTCAGGAGAACAGGAGATTGAAAAAAGGGGGAGGGAAGAGAGAAGGGGAGATCAAGATGGCAGAGGAAGAGGATGCAGAGCTCACCTATACCCACAAACACATGAAAAATACATCAACGTGTGGAACAATTCTCACTGAAAACAAACTGGAGACTGGCAGAAAGGCTGTAAAAATGATCCACACAGAATCAGCTAGGAAGGGAAGAGAAGCAAACAGGTTAAGACCTGCACCCCTGAGAGAGGGCACAGAAGATGAAGGGGACTGCACAGGCTCAGAGGTCCTCCCTGGGGAGTGAGAAGTTCAAGCCACATACTGAGCACCCAGCCTTGGGGTCTGACACGGGGAAGACAAGAAACTGGAGCTGGTTTGAAAACCAGTGAGACTAATAGGAGGGCTGTAAGAAACCTACACACCACTCATGAAGAGCATGCACATGCTTGCTTACTCCCCGGAACAAGGGTGGGGAAGCATATTGAAACTACCCAGGACTCTGGCTGGTTTCCCATGACCAACCCAGCATGTGACCCAGCCTGAGCTAAGCATCTGCTCTGGCCCCACTTGCTCCATGGTGCAGCTCTGCATTAGGGTGAGGGCTACCATGGCAGAGGGGAGTGCGCAGTTGTGAGGGACCGAGCTGGCTCAGACCCAGCATGGCATCTAAACAAGGTGAAGGCAGCCATTGCTGGCACTTGCAGGAATGGTCCAGAACAGTGACTGGTGCTGGTACTGCTACAGCCTGTGCCCTGACCCACACCAAGCACCTGCTCCAGCTCCTCTTGCTCCAGTACTGCTCCCCTTTGGGACAAGGGTGCCCGTGCTGGGAGACGGGAGAGCACACACTTAGAGGGAATGGAGCCAGCTCACACCAGACTCTTAGCACTTATGCTCCAGCAACTTAGGACCCACCCCCACCCCTACCCCCACCCCCATCCCCACCCCCACCCCCAACAGGGTGGTGTTGGCCACTGAGCAGAGGAGAAGCCCTAGACCACATCTGGCCCTGGCTCTAGCCCCTCCATTTCCAGCCCCACCTTCTACCAATGTGACAGCTACCAGCACACTCTGGGGGAAGACGTGATTCATGCTCACTGCAGATCCAGCTCTCCCATCAAAGCCACCGGGCACATGAAGACAGTATTGTGATGCTCCCACACAAGGACCCTCCTTCAAGATTGGTATAGGTAACTATTTCACCTAATTTCATAGAGACAGAGGAAGTTAAGCAAAATGAGAAGGCAGAGGAATTTTTTTCAGATGAAAGAACAAGAGAAAACCCCTGAAAAAACAACTAATGAAACAGAAATTATTTATTATTATTAAAGAGTTCAAAGCATTAGCAATAAAATGCTAACCGAATTAAGGAAACAAATATATGAACACAGTGAGAATTTTAACAAGGAACAAGCAAATATTAAAAAGAAACAGGCAGAACTGAAGAATAAAATAACTGAAATGGCAAATACACAAGGAGGAATTAACAGCGCACTAGGTGATGCAGAAGAACACATAACTGATGTGGAAGATAGAAAAATGGAAATCACCCAATTAGAACAGCAGACAGAAAGACAAATGAAAAAGAAATCGAAAGCAACATACGAGGTCTATGGGATAATATAAAACATGCCAACATCCGCATTATAGGGCTTCCAGAAGGAGAAAAGAGAGGAAAGGGAATTGAAATGTATTTGAAGAAATTATGGTTGAAAACTTCTGAAACCTAAAGAAAGAAACAGATATCCAGGTACAGGAAGCACAGAGGGTCCCAAACAAGATGAAGCCATACAGACTCACACCAAGATATATCATAATTAAAATGGAAAAAGTTAAAGATGAAGAGAGGACTCCAAAGGCGGCAAAGAAAAATGGAGTCAGTTACAAGGGAACCCCCATAAGGCTCTCAGCTGATTTCTCTTCAGAAACTTTGCAGGCCAGAGGGAGTGGCATGATATATTCAAAGTCCTGAAAGGGAAAAACCTGCAACTTAGGATACCCTACCCAGCAAGATTACCATTTAGAATAGAAAGAAAGATAAAGAATTTCTCAGACAAGCAAAAGCTAAAGGAATTCAGCAATATTAACCTCCCTAAAAGAAATATTGAAGGGTTTTCTCTAAAAAGAAAAGAAGCAAGAATCTATTGGAAAGGAAAAATCACAATAGGAAAGGCAAATATATAAAACGATTGATGATCACTTAAATAAGCCAGTACATAGATTAAAAAACAATCAAAAAAAATTTTGTAAAAGCAATTGTAACTACAATTAACAGCAAAAGGATAAGCATGAACATGTAAAATAGAACATCAAAATCACAACATGTGGGGGAGGGAAGTAAAAAATGTACATCTTTTAGAATGTGTGTGAACTTAAATGATTATCAGTTTATAGCAAGTAGATACAATTATGGGTCAACATATATGAATCCCACGGTAACCACAAATCAAAAATCAACAATAGATACACAAAAAAACAAAAAGAAAGGAACTCAGGCATACTAGAAAAGAAAATCATCAAACCACAAAAAGAAAAAGAAATGAACAAAGAACTACAAGAAAATGAGAAACAAGGAATTAAATGGTAATAAATACATACCTATCAATAATTACTTTAAATCTCAATGGACTAAATACTCCAAACAAAACAGCGTGGCTGACTGGATAAAAAAACAAGACCCTTCAATATGCTGCCTACAAGAGACTTCAGGGTGAGAAAATACACACAGAATGAAAGTGAGGGCATGGAGAAAGTTATTTTGTGCAAATGGAAATGACAGAAAGCAGGGCTAGCAATACTCGTATCAAAATACACTTTAAAACAAAGGCTATAATGAAAGACAAAGAAGGGCATTATATAATGATAAAGGGATCAATAGAAGAAGAGGACACTACACTCGTTAACATATATGTGCCCAATACAGGAGCACCTAAACATGTAAAGCAAATACTGACAGACATAAAGGAAGAAATTAACAATAGTACAATAAGAGTAGGAGACTTTAACGCCCCACTGACATCAACGGGCAGATCACTGAGACAGAAAATCAATAAAGCAATAGAGGTCCTAAATGACACAATAGACCAGTTGGACTTAATTGATATCTACAGGGCACTACGTTCAAAGAAAGCAGAATACACATTCTTTTCAGGTGCAAATGGAACGCTCTCCAGGATAGATCACATACTAAGTCACAAAACAAGCCTCAACAAATTTACGAGGATAGAAATTACTTCAAGTATGTTTTCTGACCACAAATGCACAAAGCTAGAAAACAACTACAGAAAGAAAAAGGGGGAAAGAACAAACACGTGGAGACTAAACAACATGCTATTAAAAAAAAGTCAACAATGAAATCAAAGAGGAAATCAGAAAATACCTCAAGACAAATGAAAATGAAAACACAATTTTCCAAAATCTGTGGGATGCAGCAAAATCAGTTCATAGCAGTACTGACCACTCTCGAGAAATAAGAAAAATCTCAACTAAACAACCTAGCCTACCACATAAAAGAATTAGAAAAAGAAGAACAAACAAAGCCCAAAGTCAGAAGTAGGAAGGAAATAATAAAGATCAGAGAGGAAGTAAATAAAATAGAGATAAAAAAACCAAAAAGGTAAATGAAACCAAGAGCTGGGTGTTAAAAAGGATAATGAAACTGATAAACTTTTAGCCAGGTTCACAAAGAAGAAATAAGAGAGGACCCAAATAAAAAAAAATAAGAAATGAAAGAAGAGAGATAATAATGATATCACAGAGATTTAAAAAATCGTAAGAGAGGGCTTCCCTGGTGGCACAGCAGTTGAGAGTCTGCCTGCCGATGCAGGGGACACAGGTTCGTGCCCCGGTCCGGGAAGATCCCACATGCCACGGAGCGGCTGGGCCCGTGAGCCATGGCCGCTGAGCCTGCCCGTCCGGAGCTTGTGCTCCACAACGGGAGAGGCCACAACAGTCAGAGACCCGCCTACCGCAAAAAAAAAAAAAAAAAAAAAAAAAATCATAAGACAACACTGTGAACAGTTATATGCCAACAAATTGGACAACCTAGAAGAAATGGACAAATTTCTTGAAACATACAGCCTGCCAAGACAGAGTCAAGCAGAAACACAGTTTGAACAGACTGATCACTAGAAGTGAAATTGAATCTGTAATTAAAAAATATAAAACTTCCAGGAGGACCTTCAAGATGGCGGGGGAGTAGGACATGGAGATCACCTTCCTCCCCACAAATACATCTAAAATACATCTACACATGGAACAACTCCTACAGAACACCTACTGAACGCTGGCAGAAGACCTCAGACTTACAGAAAGGCAAGAAAATCTCCACGTAGCTGGGTAGGGTGAAAAAAAAAAAAGAAAAAAAACAGAGACAAAAGAATAAGGACGGGACTTGCCCCTCTGGGAGGGAGCCGTGAAGGAGGAAAAGTTTCCACACGCTAGGAAGCCCATTCACTGGCGGAGATGGGGGGGTGGCGGGGTGGAAGCTTCGGAGCCATGGAAGACAGCGCAGCAACAGGGTTGCGGAGGGCAAAGGAGAGAGAATCCCGCACAGAGGATTGGTGCCAACCAGCACTCCCCAGCCTGAGATGCTTGTCTGTTCAGGGCAGGTGGGGGCTGGGCACTGAGGCTCAGGCTTCGGAGGTCAGACCCCAGG